>NW_008333469.1:2186905-2208006 GCF_000622305.1 Nannospalax galili
AGAGAGAGAGAGAGAGAGAGAGAGAGAGAGAGAGAGAGAGAGAGAGAGAGAATCTCCTCTGGTGGGTAATGGTGGTGGGAGGGCCCCCATAATTACAGGGATGCCAACAAGCCTGACCAGAATTACTGGTGTTCCCCAGGGGTAATCTTAGTGGAACTCAAATCCTAGGAAGCAAAATGAGTTCACAAAGTGGGACTCAATTTCCTAGATGACAGGGTTACTCCACTGGAAGATTTGACATGAAGGTTAAAATCCAACCTTCCATCTATCCCCCCACGACCCAGAAAAGAGACATAGAAGTGAGTAGCTACATAGGGGTAAGAGAAGAAGCTGGACCAACTGCTTCAATCCCTGGACCAACTGCTTCAGTCTCTGTGAAGGGGCTGCCAACATACCCAGGGCTGTGCCGGCTCATGTGGACCCACTTGCCTTTGCTGCCACTGCGGTATGACAAGGAGTTTTGTGCCTTCGGAGGAGCGCCAAATCCAATGATGCTAATTGCATTGCAGATTTCTAGCATCATTAGCAATTCTTAAAATTGCATTTACCCTGCTCAAGTTCCCTATTTCCAGTCTGGTAGATGGAGGGGGCAGGTCTCTGAAGGGGCTCTGGGTTACCCAGAAATTCAATTGGACACGTCAGTTTCAGGTGTGCAGGTGGAGCCTAGCCAGCAGGGACTCACAGTCCAGGAAAAATGCTTGTTTGTCTTATTTTAAATGCTGATTGCCGGGAGAATAAACAAAACCCGCAGCTAAATGGGCCTTAAAGGAACACTGGGAATTTTGGAAAGAAAAAAGCCTTACTGAGTAACAGTTGGAACTGGCCCTGTGGGTCCTATGGTGACAAGCACCATCCAAGCACCCCAAGCGATGGAGCAACTTGCATTGGAAATAGTCACTGCAGAAATAACCACTCTCCTTTTGTTTGTTTGTATTTAAAACAAATGAAGAAAATCCAGATGAATTGGTGTTTTTGCTTTGTTTGTTTCCTTCCTTAAAGAGAACATATTCACTCATTATGAAGCCTAGACAGCCAGCTCTGAAACAAAAGCCTGAATCAGTGTCTCTCCTGAGCTATAGCAAGGACACTTGCCCCAGAGTTCCCTAATCCACACATCTCAGTATAAAAGGGACATCTTTAGAGCACAGCAGAGGTCAGAATCAGCTGGTACCAAAGATGCTGCCTCTTGACACTGGGGCAAGGCTCTGTGCAGGTGGCACCTCCACTGTAAAGTCATTGAGAGGCCACCAACACCATCCCTTTCTGAGGTGGCCTCTGCTCCTTGGTCTAACACCAGAGAGGAGGCCAGCTTCTGACTATTTCTTCCAGCAGTTTAGCCTAGGTAATTAAATTGCTAAGCGCGTGCACAAACACACACACACACACACACACACAAACACACACTTATAAATATGCATTATATCTGTACAGCTATGTATAAACACACGTAGAGGGAGCATATAGCTCCTAATTAGGCCACCTTCTCAAAATAATCAAGCCAGTTCTAATGAAATGCTGTTTAGGCTGGCTAGCAAGCAAAGGAGCCATCTTCAGCAAAGCATTAATAAGCTAAGGCTTTCACACTTACAGGTAGCTTGCTGCCTCAGTCAGTTTCTTACCAAGGCCCAAGGACCAAACCAAAGGATGGGGAACACAGAAAGAAGAGCCATGAGCCAGCCATCTCTGCCCACTGAGGCAGACAGTTCTTGCAGCTATAGTGGTGTTGACACAGGCTGAAGAAGGGTTTGCTTGTTCTCCGGAAGGATCCCAGCAAGAATCCATTGGCATCGTCCATGGGCTAGTAAGGGGACCAGCTAAAGCACTGGTGAGAACTTCTGGGCTCCCTGTAGCAGAAGAAAGTGATACTGAGAGCCTAGGAAAAGGGTTCTCCACATTCCTCCTTTTGTGTCTTAGCTTCTGTCTACACAGTGACTTGTCAACCCCATGACATGGCTAAAATAAACACACATAGAGGATAATTCAAAGGCAATCATGGTGATACCTAAATTGGCCCCTTTGGCACTGCTAGAGATCAAACCCAGGGTTATGCACCCAGTAAGCAAGTCTTATACCGAGCATGTTGCAGCCCTAAGATTTAAATTCTTAAATCAAGGGTATAGAACAAACCAGGAATGTAGGTAGACCCTTTCTTCTGTTTTCAGCAGTTAAGGCATTTCTAGGCAATAGAATATATGATTTTGTTTAGTCAAAGGATGGCTCAACCCAGTCTCCCACTGAAAACCCTTTACCAGTTGTACAGACTTCCACAGGAAGCAATGGGAGGGGCTTGCTGCCACACTAAGCACCATCAGGGAGAGATGTTACAGCAGCATCTGGGGTCTCAGACCTTTCCAGAAGGGAAAGGGCTGGCTTAAAGTAATAAGTAAGCTAACATGCTGGTGTTGCACTGTTTATCTCCTGGGCATGGCCACATCTTCTTCAGGACCCCTGGGAGAACAAAATAAGCTGTTTACCCTCTCTTCCACCCTGGAGAGGAAAGGTGTAAAGGTGCCTTTTGACGTCTGCAGTACCAGTTTGGTGAATTGCTGGGGCAGAGACTTAGGCTTGGAGGTGACAGCTTCCATTTACGGAGCCCTCTTCATTGGCCACCAGGACAGTTTAGCATAGATCATATTCCAATGAGGTAGGTAGTGGTATTCCCACTTTATAGAGCAGGAAACTGAGGCTGAAGACATTAAGTGCCTTATCAACTGTCCTTCAGTTCTGGTGAAGCAAAGGTGAGGCCCAGAGGCCCCAAGGCAGCCACATGGAAGCCTAGGCCTTGGAACTTTTCCCTCCCTCCCTTTCTCCAGTGCCAACCTAACCCTTCAAGCTTTGCTCATCATCCCTTTGGCCTCACTTTCAAAGCACGTTGGAATTTCCATCAATTTCCCTGAGCCTGCAGTCCCAGAGAATACCACCACCCAGCTGTGCTCTGGGCACAGACATCTTACTAGATAGACGGGCTTCTAAGGAAGAAGAAACTGTGCTCTCAACTCACTTTCCCACGGATCTGAAGACCTGAAAAACAGAAGTGTGCTTTCAAGTCAAAGGAGACAAGAAAGAGATAACTGCTTTAAGGTTCTCCAGAGGGCAAAGGGGAAGGCAGCATGGTGTGAGCTGGGGGACACCCTCAATTCCACTGTCTTGCACTGGCACCCCTCAAGGTAGCATCCCGGCAAATGGACACAATGGTGATGGGTAGGCGTGGGATGGTGGAGGGCAGGGACGCAGGAGTCTGAGAGCCCAGCAGAGCCAAGGAGCCCTTTGCCTGAATGGGCCAGAGTTGAAATGGCATTGCAGACAGAGGGCATGGGACAGCCATCTCCTGATTTGAGAAACAACTGTGAATCTGCGGGTGCCAGGGACGAAGCACGATGTGGGCAGAAAGTCGAGGGGTCCCGAGCCCGACTCCAGGGACGCGCAGGACAGCAGGATGGAGGGACGCGCGGTGCCCGCGGTGCACCGTGACGCGGGAGCTGTTGTCACCCTCCTCTTGCAGCACAATCCCGCACACGCTCGGGTGGCCAGCACGCAGGCTCCCGCAGCGGGAAAATCTGCAGGCGTTGCAACCTCTTGCTTAACACCCCAACCCCCGCGCCGATGCCACTCAAAGCAAATGAGTCATTAATAATGGGGCGGGGAGCGACCCCGGGGACAAACGAACTCAGCGCTTCAAACGCTGGACTGCAGCAGCGGGGCGCGATGCTCCTGGCCCTGCAGGGCAGGACCAGCATATCCCCGCACTGGAGCCGAGGGATCTAAGCCCGGCCGCGGCTGGAAATCCAGAGGACGCTCGCCACGCGCGTCTACCCGCTGTACCGCCGCGCCTCGGACCACCAGGATGTTCCTGTGGCGCCACCTAGTGTCCAAGGCGCAGACGATGCCCTGGCTAAGGCCGCAACGACCCCCAGAGACCCAGTCCAGGGACCTCAGGTTCAGGCCTCAACCTCTAATGGGGGGGTCATCCTGGGGGCTCTTGGCTGTGGACCAATGACACCCTTCTGCCGGGCAAAAAGCCCCCTAGCCTTCTCCTCCTGCTGCCACCAGATCTAAGTAGCACATTTGCCAGAATGAACGGAAGAAATGACGCTCCCTTTCTGAGACGGCCATGAGGTGATGTCTGGTTTTTCCTAAATACAATGGCAAGTCGATTATTAATTCATCCAGAAAAAATATGGATGCTGTCATCGTATAAACATGAGTCCCGGAGCAGAACTGAACCTCAGACCATCTGGAGGAGCAGCGTGTGAGGCACGCTGAACTAGAACTTGGGGTGGGAACAAAGGAGACTCTTTAGCTTTTATTTAATGGTAAATGGAAGCCCAAAGAAAATCCTAGGGTGTGATAGAAAGATCGAAACCGTGGAAACCAGGATGCCAGAGTCCTGGCAGTGGCCCTGCTCCATTATCTGTGCTACCTTGACCAAGGAAAACAAGTTTCCCCCTCTCCCAACAAGGCTGCCAGGTCCAGATTGTAATTTCCAATGTGACAGATGAGGAAATAGTGGGTCCCAGAGTTTATCCAAGGTCAGGTGCAGGTCACTGGCCACACCAAGCATCCAACCCAAATCTACCCAAAGTTCACAAGCATGTTCCTCTGACAAGTCACAGGCCCCTCTGTGCTGTGGCATCTCTCTCTACACCAGGAAGGGCTGAGTAGCAAGTGCTCACTCGGTCCCTTCCAGACATAGCAAACTGTGATTCTAAGGTTTCACAGGTCCCTTAAAACTCAGTTTTAGTGCACACAAACCCCCTGGTGATAACAAAGGAGCCTTTAAAAGGGATTTATCCACCTATAAAAGCTATTGGATTTTATTTTGCACTATGGGCAAAAGAATACCAAAACAAATATGTTGGAACATCAAATCCCCTTTAAAATTTAGGACAGTGGGGAAAGAGGAAAGACTCTGAACATGTCAGGGAGTGGTGATGACAGTGCCCACAGCAACACGACTGAGTCCACAGCTAAAACCAGCTGCAAGCACTGCTTATCTGCAGCCACTGGCCTCCCAGGAGACAATTGCTTTCTGACAATTGTATAGACTTGATAAATAAGGCAGTTTATCTGGCTACCAGTTCAGATCTGGACAGAAGTAGATGAAGGCCTCTGGCACATTTGTAATAACCTCAGAGATAAAAACCTTCTTATCTGAGGCAGTTGATCCTCTTCTTCAAGGGTCATGTTGCCCAGTAACTGCCACCTCTAAAAGAAGGAAGTGGGGACACTTCAGCAGAGGGTCACAATGGACCCTCGTCTCAGAGCCTTCTCTCCCTATTAACCCTGACAGGTGGCCTGTCTAGAATATCTTGAAAGTTCAGCAAAGAAAGTGAGAAAGTATGAAACTACATCCCAAAGCACGTGTCACCTACTCAGGTCATTTTACTGCATGAACTCTTCCTCTACCTGTAGCGACAAACTAAAGGAATGTTAAACCTCATCAGCAAAGATAGGACGGTGAACCACAGCTCAGAAGATCTAAGGCACTGCTGGGCCACAAACTCACTATGTGGCCCAAAGCAAGTTAAAACTTTCTAGACTTGCCTCTGTTATCTCAACACTATTGTGGCTTCAGCTAAATAGTGTCTAAGACCTTCGGGAGCTATTGCACAAACTTCAACCAAACCAGCAGGACCCCGGCATGGCTCACAAGAGGCCAGTTGGTTCACCAACAACCATGTCCCTGTGTTTCACTTTTCTTCAGGTTCCCTATGTTCCTCGTCACAATTCTCTCATTCTCTAGCCACATCTCCATCCTCATGCCCCACCCCCCATACTAGATCAAGACCCTCACCTTATGAAAACCTCCACTGAGAGGACCACCGAACACTTCCCTTGGGTTTGTAAAACACCTTCTATCTGCCCTCCACTATGAGTGAAGCCAGCCTGGGGATCTGGCTCAGTGGTAGAGCATTTGAATCAGTATTCACGGGGTCCCAGGTTCCAAGTCCCCACCATCATCACTGCAAAACCATAAGTAAAGGCACCTGAGGGTGGTCCCCTCTTTCTCCTCTTCTAGCTTCCCACCAGCAAACTGTTCTGCTTTTAGAATATTCTAAGGAGATGGTGAGAGTTTCAAACAAGATCACTGGGGGTGAAATTCTCAGCAATCCCCAACCTCGTCTCTACACCCTCTAGCTCTGGAGCAATTGCTCCAGTTAGCAAAGCCATTGTTTCAATAGGACAGCAACCAAGAGTTACAATCTACCTGCTCCAAAACTGGCCTGGCACCATCTCGCTCTTTTTTTAAATCCTTATGGGGAACTTTGGAGATCCACAACTAAGCTCTATCTTCCATGGAAAGAACTTTCAAAGCAAGAGAAATAAGAACTACTTTTCCAAGAGACCTTTTTCCCTTGAGAAACTCAAACTAGGAATATTGCCGCTTATTTTTGCTTGAGGTAGGTAGAGGTAAGGAATGGAAGGAGTCCTCCAGCATTGAGGTAATCCTTTTGTTGTAGGGTATCATCACTCCAAGCTCCCTGATGATGCCGGCCTCACAACAGGTACTAATTAAGTGCTGGAGAATTGAGTGAGTGGATGCAAGGGCTGATGGATTTATGCAATATAACCAGTTATAAAACTAGATGTCAGCAAAAACTAGCCCCCAACTCCACCCTCCAGAGTAGCCTCCCTGCCTCCCAGTTCCCACTCTGCAGAGCCTCAGGCCAATGCTGTGGCTGGAATCTGAGATCCATCCCCATGGCAGCCTGCTCCTCTCCACTTCCTTCTGGACTGTGATTCATGGCAGGTATTAGAAAGGAAATGGCATCCTTGAGTCCTTTCTACTCTCGTGCTTATCTTTACAGAGTTCCTATGAAGCAGTATCTTCAAACTTCTTTATATGAACAGCACTAGGAAGCAGTGTTGTCAATCTGCCACAATTGCCAACTTCAGTATGAGAAAGAGTCAATCAAATGGCAGTTTCCATGAGGCATTTCTCTAGATGTGACTGGGGAAGGCCTGAAGATAATCAAAGGGCAGCAACATTTGCTTCCTGAAGTGGGTGGAATGCTTCTGTCCCTCTCTGAGGTGGGGGAGGACACAGTGTTACTAAGAAGCCAGCTCTGAGGTAGAGACAGGAGGTCATGGGGCACTATCCACAGCCAAAGGGTCAAATCATCAGCCTTCATTTCCTCTTTTTTTTTCCTTAAACAAGAACATATATAAGTAGCCCAGGCTGGTCTCAAACTCACTATGTAGCCAAGGCTGATTTTGAACTTCTGGTCCTCTTGCCTCCACCTCCCAAGTACTGGGATTCAGGTATGAGCCATTATACCTGGTTTTTAAGTTCTTTTCTTGCCAATATAAAAACATGCAACTATGCATCCTTTATTCCTGTGTTCTTAACGAAATCAAAGAAGCCAGCCTTCAATGCCTCTGTAGGCTCGATGCTCCATGGAACCCCAGCTTAGAACCCAGTTCAGGAAGTGGGGGGGGGAGGAGCACCAAAGAGCCAAGCACTGTGTTGAGAACTTGGCATTAGTCCCAAGCATGCAGGTCTCTAAGCATGCCAGTCTCTAAGCATGCCAGTCTTTGCCAGTGGACAAGTGAAGGGGCTTCACCCTCTTCACTTACATAAAAATAGCTGCTTGTGCTTGAAAATGGCCTATGTTACAATCACATATGCTGGGAAGCCCCACAGGATCGCCACATCTCCTCAAAAAGCTCATTCTTCTCTTTGGCTCTTTGGACAGACTGTGCCTCTTCATCCTTCTCTTCTTCAGTCCTGCCATCTCTGGGCCTTCAGAAGCCTCCAAGTCTCTATAATCTGTTCCCTACCCATTAATTTCTCAAGACTCATTATAGTAGTCAGCTTTCTATTACTGTAACAAATACCTGAGGTAATCAACTTACAAAGAAAAAAGGATTATTTTGGCTTACAGTTTTGGAGGTTTCCACCCATGTTTGGTTGGCTCTGTTACTTGAGGCTTATAGTAACATCATGGCTGGAGCACGTGATGAAGAAATCTGCTCATATCATGGCTAGGAAGTCAAAAAGAGAGATGAAGAGATTGGGCTCCCACAAGTCTTCTTTTGAGAGCACACCCCACTAAAGACCTCCCACTAGACCCTGTCTCTTAAACTTCCCACCACCTCCCAATCAATAGCACCAAGCAAAGAACCAAGGCTTTAACTGTTAGGACTTTGAAGGCCATGAGATCCAAACTACAGCATTCATTTCTGTATTATCATAAGGAAAACCTATTTCTCTGTTGGCCACACCTATCTGGACAGACACTACAGAGATGGGGTATGTATATAGTACTTGCCACCCAGTGTTGGAATGCTTACCTTAATTATCCATTATCTACTTCCCCTGAATTGTGGAGAGCTCTTTAATTGTATTTATCTGCTTGTGTGTGTGTGTGTGTGTGTGTGTGTGTGTGTGTGTGTGTGAAAGAGAGAGAGAGAGAGAGAGAGAGGAATGGAAGCCAGAGGATATCTTTCAGGAGTCGGTTCTCTCCTTCTGCCATGCATTCCAAGGACTGAACTCAGGGTTGTCAGGTGTATACAGCAAGCGCCTTTACACACTGATGAGTCATCTTGCCAACATCTGAGATCTCTTTAATGGCCAATATCTCTTGGTTGAATTCTAGGCTGCCACATCTCCAAAGAACCCCCTGTATTCTAGCAAAAAGATGCCCTTGTTGGGAGAATACAGATTCATCTCTCCTACTTGCCCTGCATGTGCTATTGACCCCTGAACAAGGCTCCATTGTTCAAGTCAGAAAAGGGGTCTCCCTCATTGAGAGTCTCTGCAGCAAGGGGAAAGGGGTGGATGGCAAAGAGTGCAGAGCCTGGGCTTTAGCATCTTCTTGCCCCTGCCTCCTTGCAACTAGCAACCATATTGGATGGCCCTGATTGGATCAATCACTTTATCTGAGAATAGCACCCTACTTCACCTGGCCTGTGGGTCAGCTTCCAAATTGCCAGGCTGATTTTCTATTCTGCTAGTTACCAGTCCCAGCCTACCCACACCTGTTCCCAAACAAATAAGCCCGTGTCTCTGACAGTCCAACATGCTATGGAACCCCAACACAGAACTCAGCCTGAGTGTCTAAGACAGCCCAATGCTCCATGGAACCCCAGCTTAGAACCCAGCCTGAATGTCTCTGTAGGCTCAAAGCTCCATGGAACCCCAACATAGAACTGTAGGTGCAACACTATGTGGAACCCCAACACAGAGCCTAGAAGAGAGCAGCTAAAGCTGAGGAGGCCCATTTCTTCCAGGCCCATTTCCAGCTCCATTCTGGCCTGGGCACGTGGGTTCATTTACATGGCTGGTTTGGAGCCTTTGGCAGATGAAAGTGCTCGAATAGCTTTATATGCGTTGCTCATCATTAAACCTCCCCTTCAGGGTTTCTTGCCGCCTTTGGTTTGTGTCTCAATCTGGAGCAAATTTAAGCAAAGATTTGGGCCTCTGCATTTCCTTGGTTTAATTAATAATTCATAATAAAAATTTAATCAAGGCATAAGCTTTTGTGAAAGGTTATAAAACACTTTTATTTGCCCTGGAGATCAGAATGACCACTTTTTAAATCTGTGAAATGATGTTTTTTTTCCCAAATGAGGAAATCTTACTCTCGACTGTAAATTTCAGCTGTTTGCCATATGTAACCACAGAGAATCTGTTTATTGACTTAGTATATTAGAAGTAGTTAGGCAGGAAGAAAAATAAACCCAGACTCCAGACGGGAGAAAGTGGAGGGAAGGAATGAGAGCTGGAGTCAGAGTTGAACAAACCTCTCGCCTCAGAAAACAGCAAGAAAAAAGAGATGATGAACCCACCTCTCAAAGAAGAGGTAGGTAGGCACCCGGAACCAGAAGATGGGAGTCAAAGAAGTTGATGGAGGATGATCACAATCCATTCAACACGCTTGCAAAGGAAAGCAGGCAACAGTGAGTATAAGATTTAGAGAAGGCTCTATTGGGTGGAGGCCTGGCCAAAGTCTGTGAGCACAGCTGGGTTGTCACCTCTCTGGAACAGCAAAAAGACATTTTGCTTGTGGCAGAGATATGTCTAGACCAGGAGTAACCCAAACATCCACGGTGAATAAAGCCAAACCACTAGGAAAGCTGCCTAAACAACTCAACCTCCACCTGAAATGTCTTTTAAGCCAGGCCTGGTATGGCATATGCCTGTGATCCTAGCACTCAGGAAGCTGAGGCAGAAGGAGCACAAGTTCAAGGCCAGCCTGGCTTACATAGCTTGACCCTGTCTTTCAAAAAAAAAAAAAAAAAGCATTGTTCAAAGTTCTTTTTTAAAAGATTTATTTTTATATGTGCATGAGTTTTTTCCCTACATGTATATAAGTGTACCACGTGTATGCAATGCCCACAGAGGCCAGAAGAGGCTATCAGATTCCCTGGAACTGGAGTTATAGGTAATGAGCTGCTATGTGGATGCTGGAAACCAAACTCAGGTCCTCTGTAGGAAAAGCCAGTGTTCATAAGCACCGAGCCACCTCTCCAAGCCCCTTCACTCAAAGTTCTTCATGTGACATTCACATGCAGCCAGGTTTGGAAGCCACTGGTCCAGACAACTTCTCAGGATCCTTCAGTACTTACTGACCTGCTGGGATTTTTTTTTTTTTTTTTTTTTAAATTAGGTGAAGAGAGAAGCACAACCTTGATGTAAAAGAGCTGGGCACCTTCCACATTCTCAGGGGATAAGGTATGATAATCAGTTGATCTCCGCCATAGTCACTAGTAAGGGGTTATGTGGTTACCCCTGCCCCACTTGGTCTAACAACGGTTGGGAAAGAAAGTTACTGGCATTCCACGGAGGAAGGAGATGGGAGACTTGGAGAGTTGAAGCAACCTGCCTTCTGCTGGAGACAACAGGGACCAGCTTTTCAGTCTTCCGACTATACATGCGAAACTCAACTCTCACAGCTCCCACAGGCCTGTCCTCACCTGACCACTGAGTGGATCCAGGGAATTAGGCAGATGAGAGGAATTAGAAGGATCCCACCCAGCACTGTTTCAGGCTTCAGAAGATGAACGAGGCTAGAACAAGCCAAAAGAAATGGATTCCTCAGGACCTAGGGGCCACCATGAAATTTCCTGTGTGAAACATGCCTTCAGAAAGATTAACCCAGATTCTGACTTGCTAGTATTAGTTTTAAATCTAAAGTCTTATCCCTTTCTCACCCCACCCTCATCTCTGACTCCGCCCTCAACCCCAGTGTGTCCCCCCAAATTCCATGATGCTCATACCCAGAAGCAAAGCAGCCTTGAGAGCAAGTGTTCAGGGGCATCGCTGAAGGACCTACATGTTCCTGAACAGTTTTAGGTACTTACTAGTTTAGCCCAGTACATTTAGTGGTAAGAAAACTTGATCTGAGCACAGTGACTTCAAGGGGAAGAGAAGCATCTGGAAAAGACTAGCCGTGAGGGCAGGCTCTGCTGCTTGAGCCAGTGACAGAGTGGTCTAGTGGCCAGAATGAGCCCCACTGGGGTAAGCATACTACTGGCTCTGAGAACACACTTTCCCAAATATGGATCCCCCCCCGACCCCCAGAGTCCTCATTGACTACTTGTTGGTATTTGGATTATAAATACTTCTTGGGCTGGAGAGATGGCTCAGTGGTTAAGAAAACTGGTTGTTCTTGCAGAAGACCTGGGTTCGAATCCCAGCACCCACATGGCAACTAACAACTGTCCATAACTCCAGTTCCAGGGGATCCGACAGCCTCTTCTGTCCTCCACGGGCATTGCACGACACGGGTGCACTTACCTACATGCAGGCAATACATGCATATACATAAAATAAAAATAATAAATAAAATAAAATAAAATCCTATACTCCAAAAATTACTTTAAAAAAAAAAAAAAAAAGCACTACTGCAAAGGGCTTGGAGATGCCTTATAGACAGGTCTATAACAGAAGAACTGTATGAACAATCACAAGTAGTTAGAGGTTAAAAAGAAAATACCAGGCTGTTAACAGAGAAGGAAATAAAGAACGGAACATGGCTGCAACAACTGCCACACGTTTATTTTGGATCAGGCACAGATTTGGCTTTGTTTTCTAGCTGTGGTTTTGAAACAAAAATGTGGGGGAGGGGAACATCCCATTCATTAGAGAATAGAGTGGCCATAAGAAAAAAACATGGCAGGGCCATAAAATGAGCCAGTCAAATACTGTCTGATTCCATTTACAAGAGGTGTCTAGAATAATCATATTAGGAGAGACAGAAAATGGAGTGTGGCCGCAGGGCCTGGGGTCTGGGAGGAGCCTAGGCAGAAGGTGCTGCTTTATGTACCCGCTTCCTGTTTGAGAAGAGGAGAGAGCAGGAGTTGGGTGGTGTTGACAGGTGACAATGGCATCATACTTACTGCCACCCGACTGCACGTGAAGATGGTTAAGGTGGTACATCTTATCCACGATGCATGTTATCACAAATCCAAAAACTCATTGCTTAAAAATGACAAGGCTAAAAATAAACCATGGCCTCAGGAGCAGCTGGACAACTTCAGCCAGTAAGATGAGGAAAGAAGGGGTTGGGGTTTTAGCTCCATGGTAGACCTGCTAGCAAGCACAAGGGCCTGGGTTTGGTCCTCAGCTCTGATGGGAAAAAAAGACAAAATAACAAACAAACAAAAGAATGAGGAAATAAGTTTCTCCTTTGAGCTCCCAAAGGAGACTTGAGGTGATGACTGACAACCTCAGCCCCCACTGACAACCACATACTTCTTGGTCCTCAATATAGACTGATGGCCACACGCTAAAATGTCTTCAGAGGACTACTGTGGGGCAAAGGATGTAACACAGCCTGGGCACCACACTGGTCAGTTCTGGAGGCAGTAAAAGCTGTTGGGTTTAAAAACGTAGCTTGCTTGTGCCCTACTCTGGTCTAGCTCAAGGAACCTTGGGACAGTATCACCCATGCCTAGCCTCAAAGTGAGCCTTGCCAGTGTAGCCATGGACCACCAATGAGCATTAACATAGACATGATATGGGGGCAGGGGAGCCACAGCCTTCAAGGTGTGGCTCCTCCTTAACACTCAAATAACCACAACCTTATTTTGCTTCCCAGGAGTCTTCATGTGGAGAAGCCAGTCTGAGTATGTTCTTCTGGTCCCAGATATCCCTGAGAATTCTCCAGGAACACGTCCACATGGCAGAAATTGGGGCTGTTTGTCACTTGACACGTTGCCCTGGATGGGCCTATGCCCTACTTCATGTCTCCTCTGGCTCCTCCAGGTCACTGGAGGCCCCCCATAGCATAGACACAGATCCCTTCCCCAGTCTCCCAGAAAATAATAAAAAACAAACTATTAATACTGATTAAGATTTTCTGGGGTTGCCAAGATGGCTCAGTGGGTAAAGGTGCTTGCCACCAAGTTTGATGACCTGAGATGGCTCCCTGGGACCCACATGGTGGAAGGAGAAAACCAACTCCTTCACTTATCCTTTGACCGCCACATGCATGCGTGCACATGCATACACATATATACACACACTAAATAGTAATTATTTTATTTTATTTTTAATTTTTATTTTATTTTTTCAATATTTTCTTTATTATTTTTATTTTATGTGTATTCATGTATTGCCTGCATGTAGGTAAGTGCACCTGTGTCATGAAATGCCCAAAGAGGTCAGAAGAGGCTGTCGGATGCCCTGGGACCGGCGTTATGGACGGTTTTTAGCTGCCATGTAGGTGCTGGGATTTGAACCCGGATCTTCTGCAAGAACAACCAGTGTTCTTAACCACTGAGCCATCTCTCTAGCCACCTTACTTTTGTTTTTTATGTGTATGAGTGTACTGCCTGCATGTGTGTAAGTGAACCCGTGCCATGCAGTGCCCAAGGAGATCAGAAGAAGGCCTTGGTTCCCCTGAAACTGGAGTTGCAAACAGTTATTAGGGGCCATGTGGGTGCTGGGAATCGAACCCAGGTCCTCTGCAAGAGCAGTTAGTGCTCTTATCCACTGAGCCATCTCTCCAGACCCAATATTTTAAAATGTTTTAACTTAATGACAATAGAAGGGAATTAAAATATAGAAACAAAACTCCTTAACCCTGTGATAGGAAAACCTGGCTGTCTGTTCTTACTCCCTAATCTGCTACAAGGCAGAGACCACTCTACCTCCTGCCAATTAAGTGCTTTGACAAAAATCCCCTCTACCTCAGATACAAGTTTCCCAGTACGTTTTTGGGTCCAAAAAGTAAGAGCAATACCTCAGAATGGCCCTCCGGGGATATTAACATCAGAGATGCAGCCGCATACTGAGAAGTCCACTTATCCCAGGATTCTGCAAAGCCATTTTAGTTCCCCTCTGTCTCAGTATGTCCATCCTTAGTAACTTTGGCTTGCACATGCCTGGATGCCTATCTAAGTACTTCCTCTGAACCCACACATCCTCTCCCTCCAAGATGAATCACAAAGCTGGAGTGAGTTTATCCCCATTCCTGTTCTATTTCCTAAGCTATAGAACAGTATCTGAATTCAAGCACTACCTGACTACCCACTCCCCCAGTGGCAGAGCAGGGCTTACAACACCTCCGTCCAAGTACGTGCCTTCTGGCATTGGCAGAACAGCTTTAAATGGTTGTGGCTTGGTAATTCGGGGGCTCATTTGCAAGGCAAATGCAAACTTCCTAAAATTAGGGCTTAGTGGTGTGGAGCCCTCTGAAGACTGCTTTTGTTTTGTTTGAAAACCACAGTCTTGCCTGACAAGATTGTTATCACAAATCTGGCAAGAGAATGGGATCCCTTTGTTCACACTGGAAAATCTGTTCCATTCTTCTGGGTGACAGGGTCCTAAGGAAAAGGACAATGGAGGTCAGGTGGTTGCCCAGTTGCAGCTGAGAGTCAAGACTGAGAGGGAAAGGACTGGCGCCCCTGGGGGTTGGTCTTAGCAATGATGCCATTCCCAGCAGGGAGGCTTGGGCTCTGGTTCCTCTTAATGAAGTACGCAGTGGTGTTCTGTCAACTTCAAATGCAGCTTCCTCAGATCTTTATTTCATATTCAACCTGAGTCTGATCCAAACTTGGGGCTACAGGCGGGAGGGGCGGCAGAGTGGTTCAACTAAGTTTACTTTTGGCAAAACATCTTCCTCAGTCTCAGGGGGGGGTAGGGGAAAAGCAGCTTAGACAGATGTAAACAGGCTCTGAGGCCCTTTGGACATCAAATAACACTAACAAAACAACGTTTAGATGAGTTAAGTGTAAATCAATCAGAAACATATGGGCCACATTTCCCTGAAAATACACAGAGGTTTACAAATTACAGGCACAGGGGCTTGGCAAAACACAATTCAGGTTTTGCCAAACCTAAAATGTTTGGAGAAGATTTAAAGAAAGTAGGCTGACCCAGAATGCCTTTAATTCTCCCATCTCTGACACTGGTGATATCCCACACGACCACAAATATTTAAGTGCATGGGTTTTAAGAGATTTATATGTTGGATAAACTGAACTGCTCACAACAAACTGAGATTCCTTTCCAGACGAATGTTCACAGAAAGGTGAAAACTGTCAAGTTACCGTACTTCCCAAAGGAGACAGCATCTACCTTTGAGCTGAGCCGAGCAGATTGAACAGAATGGGATACGCTGAGGTTCCTTCCCTGCAGTTGTGGGTTCTTGGGGTGCAGACTCTGCTTTTCCCGGCAGGAGTCTCTCTTTGCAGTAGTTGGAGGAAGCATCTTGCACTCATTTGCTGTGTGGGGCAGTGTGTGACATGTTCTTGGTGTCTGTTGCATCATGTGTCTCCCACGTGTGGCCGAGAGCCATGAGGTATTTCTGTCCCAAAGGAAAGATGTCCCAGTGGAACTGGGGCAACCAAGAGTCACATGTTTAGGTTTTGACATTCAAAAGTGAAGTTCTAGTTAGGGGGATGGTTCAGTAGTAAAGTTCTTGGCACCCAAGCACCCACATAAAAAGCTGAGCCTGGAGCTGACAAGATGGCTTACCAAGTAAAAGCACTCGCTGTCAAGTGTGACAACCCGAGTTCAATCCCTGGGACCCACATGGGGGGAAGAGAGAGCCAACTTCCACAAGTTGACTCTGACCTCCACATACTCAACTGTAGCATGCACATGCACACACGAAATAAATAAATAGCATTAAACAATAAATAAATAAATTTTAAAAAATAAAAATAAGGCAGCTGGAGAGATGGCTCAGTGAGTGGTTAAGAGCACTGGCTGCTCTTGCAGAGGACATGGGTTTGATTCCTAGCACCCACATGGCAGCTATCGACCGTCTGTAAATCCAGTTCCAGGGGAATATGATGCCCTCTTCTGACTTCTGCAGGCATTGCATGACATGGGTGCACTTACATACATGCGAGCAATACACTCATATACCCCAAAACATAAATAATAAAAACATTTTTTAAAATAAAAATAAATAAGTAAAAATAAGAAGCGAGGCCTGGTGGCACATAACCAGCAATTCCAGAAATATAGGGAAGAGGAGACAAGAGGATCTCTGGCGCTTCCTGGCCAGCCAGTTTAGTTGAATCAGTGAGCTCCAGGCTCAGTGAGAGATGCTATCTCAAAAAACAGCCAGGCGTGGTGGTGCATGCCTTTAATCCCAGCACTCGGGAGGCAGAGGCAGGCAGATCTCTGTGAGTTCAAGGCCAGCCTGGTCTACATAGTGAGTTCCAGGACAGGTGGGGCTACAGAGAGACCCTGTCTCAAAAAGACGAAATAAAAAATGTAGCTCAGTAGTAGAGTGCTTGCTTAGCATGCACGAGGCCCTGCTCAAGTCCACAGTTTAATAATCTGGGTAGTGGAGCACGTCTATAATCCGAGCACTGGGGAGGTAGATGTAGGAAGATCAGTTCAAGGTCATCCACAGCCACATAGCAAGTTTGAGGCAAGCCTGGGATATCTGAAACCTTGTAGCACTCATCTGGATCCCCAGATGTAGAACCGTGATAGTCCCAGAATCCCCACACTGATGGAGAAGTGTGGGATGCTGACCTAGGATCAGCAAACAGTAATGGGATTGGACAATAAGACATGTCCACCCAGTGGTCCATGGGCCACATGCATCCCAAGACAGCTATGCATCAGTCCAACACATTTGAGGACGACAGTGCCATGGCACAATGTCAATAGGTTGGATATCCCTGGTAGACCTAGGAAGGGATCTAAGACAATCTGCCCTACAAGCTGCCTCCTCCCCCTCTTCCTCCTCCTTTTCTTCCCCATCCTCCCCCTCTTCTCCTCTTCTTTCTCTCTGTCTCTGTCTCTGTCTCTGTCTCCCTCTCTCTCTCTCCCTCATATGTGCACATACACACACACACACACACACACACACACACACACATACATTCTTTTGTGACATTAAGTAACTGGAAATGAAGACACAATAAATTGTCAGACACCGAGCTAAAAGGGAACTTGAAATTATACCAGTTTCCTAAAACAGAATGTAATGTTTCTTGCATGCTTGGCTACAGTCTATAATTCCTGCTGTCTCCTCCAGTACAGGAGGGCACAACATCGGTCAGAGGCAGCTTGCATTTTAGACTGTTAGGCAAGCTTGAACCTCTACCAGGCAGGCAAAGTGCTTCCTCCACCTCATTCTATCCCAAGGAAGAAAGGATCTAGGCCAAGATACCAGGATTAAGCTAAGGTTTGAGGGAGGAGGGGTGTAGGTAGATGCAGATTTGAGAGGAAGGGGCAAAAAAGATGGTCATTGGAACTAGACAAGTAAGAAACCTCAGACTTCTGATGATGGGACTTGGGGTAAGAGACAAGTGGGAGGCAAGCCCTTTTCATTCTGCCCCAGAGAAGGCCGAAGGGCCCCAGAGAAGATTCCACAGCAAGGCATGTGTGCTGGTTATGTCTTTGTCAACTTGACACAAACCAGAGGTCTCTAGGAGGAGGAAACCAACTGAAGAATTTCCCCCCTCAGATCGACCTGTGGGGTATCTATGGGGCATCTCTGGTTAGTAACTGATGAAGTTACCCAGCCCACTGTGGGTGGTACCATCCTTAGGCAGCTGGGCCTGGGCTGGATAAGAAAAGTAGCTGAGCAAGCCAGGGGAAGCAAGCCAGTGAGCAGCGGTCCTCCACGGTTTCTGCTTCAAGCTTGAATTCATGTCTTGACTTCCTGTGATGATGGACTATGAGCTGCAAGCCTAACAAAAAGCTTTTCTTCCTCTATTTGCTTTTTGTCAGAATGTTTTATCATAGCAACAGAGACACAAACTAAGACAGCACATGTGGAGGGGGGAGCACAGGCAAGGCTGGCCTCCGCCTCCCTGAGAATGACAGCACCCCTTCCCCCTCCCTCACCCCCTTACTCTCCCCACCCCTCACCTCCATTTGGGACTGGCATCTGGCAGTCAGAGGTCTTTTGGCACAGCATAAAGGGTGAGGAGGACAGGCAGGTGCCCCCAGCAGGAGTGACAAGTGCTGGCATTTCATTGTGACAGGGTGCTGTTTGCTTTCCAAGCAAGGACATGCAAATAATGGCATGAAAAATGCAGGAGATGGAAACTTGTCTGGGAAGCAGAGGTTTTCTTTGTTCCAGAGATTTCCTTCAGTGACTCTCTTGTCATGCAGATGGAAGTTAAGTGCCCTACTCTGGGCCCTGAACTTGGTGAAGCTAGTTAGCTGTCCAGATGCAAAGAATATAATTTAGACTGAGGTGTTCCCAGAAGAATGTCTTCATTATTTAATTCTGGGACAGGCCACTTAATAGGGAACTATTTGGAAGACTCTATTTTATATTAAATGGGGGGGGTGTTGATTGGGGCTTGAACTTGAAAACCAAGAAGCAAAAATCATAAACTTGAGCTTTTCAGTCTCACATTTTCTGTAATTTATAGTTATAAATATCCATTAATTCTTAGTATGAACAAAGAAATAAGTTGTTTAATTTGGAAAAAATTTTAAGATTTATTTTATTATTTTTAATTATGTGTATATGTGTGGCTCTGTGCCCGTGAGGCACTGGATCCCCTGAGCTAAAGTTACAGGCGGTTTCTGAGCTGCCCAACATGGGTGCTGGGAGACAAACTTGGGTCCTCTGCCAGAGTAGCAAGGGCTACTCTAAACACTGAGCCATCTCTCCAGACCCTACTTTGGAAATTTTCATCAATATGATTGTGTAATAACATAATAGCCTTTGCTTAAGGATTAACTTTTACAGCCAAGATTATAAAGGAACATTTTATTTATTTATTAATTTGGCTGTAGAGCATAGAGGCCAGTGTTAGGTATCTTTCTAGATCATTATCCACCCTATTTTTTTTGGAGTCAGAGTCTCTCTCTGAGCCCAAAGCTCACCATTGACTAGACTGACTGGTAGACAAGCTTCAGGGATCTGCCTGTCTCCATTCCCCCAAGAACTAGGGCTACAAATGTGCAGTACTATGTGAGGCTTTTATGTGGGTGCTGGGGCTCAGAACTCAGGTCTTTGTGTTTTACTGACTTGAGCCATCTCTCTAGTCCTCCCACTAAAACAATTGTACTGTGAATGAACGTTGCATTTCAATCAAATGTGCCTCATATTTGAAAACAACTTAATTGTGTCAGTAATTACCTAGAGTTTTTATTTGGTCTAAACAGAATTATCTGTTGGGATGAAACTCACCCAGCATTCTGTGTTTTTCAAGGATGTAAAAGAATAGATAATAAATATACGTTTGTCATTTGTTGCAGCTGAAAACAAGGAAGAGAGCATCACCATCTCATCTCAGCCGCCGCCTTCTTATTAAGGAACAACAGCATACATGGTGATTAGTGAGAAAAGTCTGTGAGGTGCTAGAAATAGACCGGGAAGTGTTGGCCACAAATAGAAACTTCCTGCTCTGGGGACATTGAAATTATGGTCTCCCAAACAGTAATTTGAATTCCAAATCTTGTGTTTTGCAGTGTCTAGGCTGAGAAAGGCAAACGCTCTGGAGAGGCAGATAAGGAAAGGGGAGCTGCCAGTGAGCAAAGTATTCTGGCTAAACATAGTGGAGCTTTCCATAGCTCTTGCTGGTGCCTTTACTATTTTCCCCTTCATCCTAGAGTGTGTGTGTGTGTGTGTGTGTGTGTGTGTGTGTGTGTGTGATCTGAAACTTGACTTTGAAATAGTTTGCATTGCCTTGCCAGATGTCTACTATACCCCACAGTCATTAATCAGGAGACTGGGCCAAAAAGGGCTTCATGAGGTGGGGGAGACAGGAGTGTTGGCCAGATGATAGATGTTCACAAGCATTTTTGTGTAATGTGACTGTTGTTATGCAATCTTGGAACTCTGAGAACTTGAATGAGCAACTCTGGGTAATCTCAATCATTCTATTTGTTTAAATAGGGGAAGCATCCTGAGAGGAAGTTTTTTGGATTTTGTCTCTTTCACCTTATAACAGGACTACTCTTTTGGAGCTGTGCTTGGCACAATGTTATGCTCTGAATATAAAATGTCTCCCATAGGCTTGCACATTGAAGATTTGGTCCCCAGGTAGTGGTGTTATTTGGGAGAAGTTCTATGACCTTTAGGATGTAGAGTCTCACTGGAGGAAGTAGGTCGCCGTGTGTCTTTAGAGGCTGTTTCTTGTTCTTGACCCTTCTTTGCCTCACCTTCCCCACATGTGGCCAGGATGCTCTGCCTCACCATAAACCCATAATCAAAGGAACAAGGACTTTGGACTAACATCTCCTGAATCATAAACCAAAACCAATTCTTGCTCCCTCAAGTTCTCTTTCTTGGGCACCTTGGATGATAAAGCACCTCCTTGCCCTGGACCACCTTTTTTTGGTTATAAAAGTACTTTGTGCACTAAGTCCCTCAAAGATGGAGCTTTGAGGTGTAACCTCTCCAGCTCCCAGGATGCCAGCCCTTGGAAAAACCTAATTCCTTCCTATAAACTCTCATCTCTCCAATCTTGCCTTCGAGTGGTAGACAGGACAGATTTATTCTGGTAACATGTTCTCTTTCTTCTCTTAATCTTTTTTCTTTCTTTTTTTCTTTCTTTTTTTTTTTTTGTCTTTCTGAAACAGGGTCTCCCTGTAGCCCCAGCTGTCCTAGAACTCACTATGTAGACCAGTTGGCCTTGAACTCACAGAAATCTGCCTATCTCTGCCTCCTGAGTGCTGGAATTAAAGGCATGCACCACCACACCCGGCTAAATTTCTA
>NW_008333469.1:2208792-2226897 GCF_000622305.1 Nannospalax galili
CCCTGACCCACCCCCTGCCCCCATCCCTAGATCTGGCCTAGGAACTTCAGTGTTAAAAGGTGGAAGGAATGGGTGGAGGGTGTGCTAGGCTTTACTAGTTTCTGTATTAAGACCCATATTCTTATTCCTCTCCTTCCCTCACTCACCAAAGCAGTCAAGGCTTGACTGGCGTGAATGTGGGTAGGGAGGAGAGGGAAGTGGGAAGGCCAACTTTAGGCCAGCACTTGTAGCTGCATGGTATGGCTGCCTCTGGCCACAAGCAGAGGGACAATCTTTAATTTATTGTCTAAACCCAAGCAGTTTTGAGAGTTAAAGAATGCTTTATAAATATATCAGAATCAAAAATTTAAACATGGATTATCCAGGGTAAGGGACACACATAGTCACCGTACTTTGAGCTAGCTTGGCCTGGGTCTGGAGGAAAGTCCAGCAAGGATCCTCTTCTTCATCAGCCTAGCTACTCACACCCTCCCTTACCTGTACTTGGTGGTCTGCAGACCATTGCCCATGGGTTCTCAGACCCAGAGAACAATACTGGTCCATGCACCTAGCTCTACAGAAACACTGCACTATCCTACACAGGAAGGAGGCAGGGAGTATGGCACAAACCAGAATAACCTGTCTTAAAAAAAAATCTTACTTTTAATTATGTGTATCGGTGGGGGTGGGGGTGGGTTGTGCACATGTGAGTACAGGTGTCCTTGGAGGCCAGAGACATTGGATTTTCCTGGAGCTGGAATTACAGCAGTTTTGAGACACCCTATATAGGTGCTGGGAGCTGAACGCGTGTCTCCTGCAGGAGCAGTACACACTCTTGTTTTGTTGTCTTGTTTTTGGAGGAAGGATTTCACTGTGTAGCTTCGGCTGGCCTGAACTTACTATGTAGCCAGGCTGGCCTCAGACTCACAGAGATCAACCTGCCTCTGCTTCCCAAGTGCCGAAATCAAAGGTGTATGCCACCATGCCCTGCTAGTCTCTCATTAGCCTGGAACTCATCTGGTAGGCCAGGCTGGCTGGCCAGCAAGCCCCAGGAATCCACCTATCTCCATCTCTCCAGTGTTGGCATTAACAAGTGTGTGCTATCATACCTGGCTTGTCTGTGAGTTTGGGAGAAGGAACTCAGGTCCTAATGTTTGTCCAGCAAACACTCCCTAGCCCAGGATCCCTCACTTTTGCCTAGTATTTAAAATTACTGTTGAGAGTCCTATTAAATGGTTGAGATGTTAACTTCTTTCTCTTTAGTAATTTTTTAAAAATTTTTTATGCGTATGAGTGTTTTGCCTGCATGTATGCAGGTGTACCATGTATGTACCTGTAGATTCCAGGAGAGCATCAGATCCCCTGGAACTGGAGTAAGGGATGGTTGTTAGCTACCATGTGGGTGCCTGGTCCTCTGCAAGAACAGCCAGGGCTCTTAACTGTGGAGACATCTTTCCAGACCCTTGCTGTCTCTTTAGATTCAAAGCTAGAATCCAAAGACATTTGAAACTTCCTCGTTAGTCTGCAGTAGTCAAAGTCCATTGCATGTTCTGGCCAGAGAAAAAGAAAAGACACGTGCTCTGGATGTCCTGCCCTATCCCTCCTCACCTTCTTATAAAAGCCCTTTGCATCCTTTGCTCATTCCCCAAGGGCTTTGATAGGAATCCCCTTTCTTCTTTGGAGGTAGCTTTTTGACCAGTGTTGCTTTCCTTGCTCCAAGACCTTGTCTTACATCTTAATTGCCCGGTGAAGAGAGAGAGGCCAAAATTTAATTCCAGTCACACTGAGGAAACTACAGAAGCAAGGGCTCTTTTTACCATTGCTTTGTAACAACAAAACGGTAATAATAGCGCTGTCCCTCCTCCCGTCACTATAAAATAGTGAACGTACAAGGAACTTCCAAGATCAAGCTTGATTGATCCTTACAGCAACCTCGTGAGGGAGATACTATTTTATCTGTGTTTTATAGACATAACTGAAGTTTGAGGTGGTCAGTTTGGCACCCATCAGATTAGCTGGCAAGGAAGAAGCAGCGATTCACATTCATTTTCTCAATGTACAGGATTTTGGAGGTAAGAACTCTGATTTTATTAGGAGACTCTACTCATGATAACTATTGGTGCAAATTAATTGTATTCCCTCCACAGTGTAGGTTTAGAACCAGCTAAGGCCTAAAACATCAACTTTATTGCTTGAAAGCTAGGCTGGAAAATGCAGTGGACTTACACTAAGTAATGCTTCCTGCCCTTTCCCATCTGAATTGGGCTTCCCTGACACCCTACCACACCTCCAGCAGTCGGAGGCTGACAGAGTAGACACTGCTCAGGTGTACTGCCACATGGGGACGCACACAGGATGGAGGAAAGGTAAATTTCTGCAGTGGGCAGGCACTTTTCAAAGACTTCATTGCTGCCACAGAAATCTTGTCCCAGGCCAGGCAGCTCATGGTATCCACCTGTTCTGCAGACAGAGGGGCGGGGAGTGAGACATGAGGTGTTCTGAAGTGACTGGTTTGCTAGAACCAGAGCTCTGTGTGGAAAGGAAGATGCTGAAGCCAGAGGAAGGGCCAGAAACAGGAGGGAGGAGCTCGAGATAGATCATGCATGTACCACTGGCTCTGAGGGGGCTACCCTACAATGGGAAGTTAACTGGAAGAGGGGAGTCATAGTCAGCAGACTAAATCCTAGGTGTTTCCCCTGCTTATATGTTACATGAAAATGTTCAAGGGCTAGCCTATGAGAACCTTATTTTCTCCTGCTTCTTGACTTCAGGTTAGAACGGGAGTTTAGGCTGATGGGACCTGTAGCATTTGCAAAATTGTATCTAAGCTCATGAAAATATATAGAGATTTTTTTCATAGGTCTCAGCAACATGAAAGTGAAGGTATAACCCCGTGTCTCTGCACTTTTTCTGTGCCTGCCATAAAAAGCACTATAAATTTAATGACATAAGTACATAAACCTATTATCTTACAGCTCTTGAGGTCCAAAGTCTGAAATGGGTTTCAACAGGCCCAAATCAAATCTTGTCAAAGTTGTGTTTCTTCCTAGAAGTTCCAGAAAGGACTGTTTTCTTGCCTTTTCTAGCTGCTAGGGTTGGTCACACTCCTTGACCCATGTTTTCCTTCTTTCATTTCTCATCTCTGTGGCCAAATACTGACAAGAAACAACTTAAAGGAAGAAGGATTGCAGCACTACTAAGTCACATTATGGCAATGCTTAAAAAAGACAGCCTGACTCTAAGCATCCCTTTCAACACCAAGAGGGGACCCAAACTGCTGAGAAATGATTCCTTTAGATTTCTCTTGGAACTATGCTCTCCAGCAAGGGTTTTGCTCATTCTTTATTGAAATAGTATGTCCAGAATGACATGGGGGAGTAACAGTCAGACCCACCCTTATCTTGTCACAGAAGAATTCTGAACCCTTTCTGAACCCCTGACCTAGAATAATACACACACAGCTACAAACAGAGGAACCTCAGTTTCTCTCATTGTTTTGCAGTAAGAGAAGCACACTGTTTGCAATGTTTTTATACTCTGATATGTAAAACATGCATACACACATTCATACACTATCTTGGGTAGAGGGTATGGAAAGGTTCTGAGGGATTTAAGGCCATATAACTAGGTCACCAGAGGAGCCCATGGCTCAGTGAGCTTGTTTACACTACAAATAGTAACTTTCTGGTTGCAAGGTTTAAGTAAAAGTCACTATTAATTCAGAGTATGTTCATATTATAAAAGTCATCACCACAAAGGATATATTTTGGCACTCGGTTTAAGGTGCCACAGTTCATCATGGTGGGGAAGACATAGTGGAGGGAGCATAAGGCTTGCTCACATCTTAGAAAGCCTGGAAGCAGAGAAAGAAAGACTGGGGTTGGAAATCTGCTTCCCAGTCTTAAAAGCTCCACTGCTCCTAAAACAGTGCCACCAACTTGGGACCAAATATTCAAACACATGAGCCTGAGGGGGACACATTTTATCCAAATTCTAACACAGCCAATGCCCAACCAGGTCTTTTCCACATGGCATCACCTGGCACCATTTTTTCATTGCCTTCCATTTCTTTGTGTGTGTGTGTGTGTGTGTGTGTGTGTGTGTGTGTAAGTGCACATGCATGTTGAGGCCAGAGGACAACCTTGAGTGTCATCCTCAGAAATGCCACCCACCTCCCTTGGGACAGGGTTTCTCAATTAGTCTGGACTGGCTGGCCCATGATACCGAGGGATCCCATCTCTGCCTCACCAGTGCTGCATTTTACATGTGTTCTGGGGATCAAACGCAAGTCCTTGTGAGTGGTTTAGTAACTGAACCATCAGGTCAGCTCTCATCTCCCATCTTTTAAGGGCCCTTGAGATTACACTGGGTAATCTAGGCTCATGTGGATAATCTAGGATAAAATCGCCATATTTTAAGGTCAGATGATAGATTTAATCCCATCCACAACCTTAATTTGTCTTTACCATTTAACAGGGTATTTTCAAGTTTTAGGGATTAGGTATTAAGGTGCATATTGGTGATGTAATTATTCTGACCGGCACATTCCCCTCAATCGGGTCAAGAGAGCACCAGTCGCTATGCATGTGTGGGTATACTCACATACACATCATGGGTATACTCACATATGCACGTACAACTCCTCCCCCTTCACCACGTGCTCCCAGACAGTAAAGTTGAACAAGGAGCTCACTCATTTCTGTATCTGCTGTATTTTGTGTCTTTTTTATAAAAGGCTTTTGCAGACACTAGAGAACCCCTACTTGCTGATTTTTCATCTCCTATTAACTCAGAAATGCTTTAGCCCAATTAGGAGCAGCATATAGTTGCATTCAGACAGGACCTCAAGCCAGTTATTTCAATCCGGTGTCAGCTGCTGGCCCTGGTCCCCTCAGAACTCCTGTAACTGTGCTCAGGAGGCCCCACCAACCTCTCCAGGAACAGCTGTGCATCTTTCAGAGTTGCTTCCTAGCACTGGAAGTGTTAACTGCACAACTGAGATGATAAGAATTATTTTATACTTTTAAATCCCACAGTTATCGATCTTTATTATAAAAAACATATGTGCCTCGCCTTCTGTAGACATGTTCCTAACGGGGTATATGTAAATCAAATTCTTTGTAAATTGAGTCATATTTTAAATGCACCAGGGGAGCTGGCTATTTAAAGGGATCCTGCTGTGAATCTTTTTGTCAAGCCAAGAGGCTGTTTGTGATGCTAATTTTCACCCCTTAATTTGCCTGTTTGGTAGGTTCAGATTTTCAGAAAATCCCCCAAATTCACAAGTCAAAGCAAAGCACACCTGGATCCCGTATTTCAAGGGTATCTTTATTGGGAGAGCTCAAAGAGCTGTCAGGTGTATCATCTCATTTATCTTCCCAAGGCTCTTCCAAAGGAGTTTGGGGTAGTCTGCACTAGCCTCAAAGGAGGTGTAACTGTCTCCCAACCTGCATCACAGGGGGCCCCTTGAAAGGAGGCAGCGGCTCAGGGGAGAGCTATTTATTTTCCAATTAACAACAGGCTCTGTCCTGGGAGTGTTCTTCAGAGCCCAGAATGTTCTTTTTTTTGCTTCCCTTTGAAATTACTGTCCAGATTGAGAAACTGAGGAACCAAGAAATTAAGTGCTTACATACTTAAAGCGTTGGGAGTGGCCACTATATAACATGACGTTGGGCTTAGATGAGGAGCTTGTCAAGATGTCCAGGACTGGCCCATTTTGGAGCTGGTCTTCCTTTGGGGAAGACAGGTAGACTGACAAAATCTAGCAGCTGTGTTCAACCCCATGGCTAAGGGCACCTATGAATGTGGCCCAACATAAAATTGTAAACTTACTTAACACATGAGATTTTCTTTCTGTTCTTTTTATGTAGGTTGATTCCATGGTTCTTGAGGGTACACTTGGTAGGTGACATTATGTCACAATGTCAAAAGGTTGGACATGCTTGATAGGGGCAGAATTAGGAAACACCCATATTGTCTAGGCCTTCAGCTTGCTCACAATTTTCTCCTTCAAAGAATCTTATAAATGTGACATCATTTAATCCATACATTTTAAAGTCAAGTAGGGCTTGGTTTTACTTTTTGTAGGACAAGGAAACAAATTAGTGATTTTCCAAAAGTCACAAGGCAGGTGAGTGACGTAAGAGGGACAATGATCCAAGTTTGTCTGGTTCAAGTTCAGTACTTGTGACTTGGAAGGCACTCCTTTAGAATTTTTCACTTGTGGCATCATGGGTAGGCTTAAAAACATTTTGATTTTTGAAGTATTTTCAACTTCAGGTTTTCAGGGTAGGTATGATCAACCTATATGGAAAGAACCTTGTCTTCTTCAACAGAGAAAAAAACACAGCTTTGTGGGCTGCTAGAAACAGAGCTGGGTGCAATGCCACTGGCTGTGATGTAAATGTGCCTGCCCACCATTAAACAACTTGAGAGGAAGGCAGGTCCTCGCCAAGCTCACCTCTGGTGCTTCTCTCTCTGTCTGCTGGGCACAGAGGAAAGGGAGGTAGTTGGCCTTGCTCTTGGCCCCAGAGATCTTCACAGATGTGAAGGGTGGAACAGGGTCAAAACCTAACTCTTTCCTTTAAGACTGACACCCTCCTTCAAGGTCTCTGCCATTCTTATCAGTCCTGAGTCACACAAGAAGCGTGGCTTAGGAACATCCAGTAGGCCTACACATAATCATGAAGGCTGATGATGTGCTCATCAAACTGCCTTCTAAATATGCGTGTTTATGCCCTTAGATTAGCGCTGTTGTCAGCTTTGTTGGGAGAAGTGGCTTTTTACAATGGGGGTAGTTACTTCAGAGACTTCCAACAGGCCAAAGTTGATTGTTTAGCCCTATAAAGAACATCTATACCACCCACTTCAAGAATCAGAAGACATCACAGAAGATGGGGCAGAAAGAATGTAAAGGAGCTAGAGGATGGGGTAGAGTGCTGTGGAACACTGTCTTCCTAGTATGACAAGCCTTTGGACTCTTGAACTTTTAGCAGCTATGATTAACTGCACAACATGTGCACAAGACTGGACCAGTCAACATTCTGTCATAAAAAGGGGAGGGATTCATGAGGCCTTGCACCTCCCTGAGGAGCTATTGGTTATGGTTGCTGGGGGGAGGAAGAGACATATTCTTCAGTGGTGTAGTCTCTAGTAAGCTGCCCATGATTTTCTAGTCCCTCACCTTGTTCTCGTAGCAACCCTAATGAAACTCTGGTCACACACAAAGACATGAAAGTAGAAGAGAAGACAAGTCTAGAAGAGGCAGGGAATCAGCAAGAGTAGAGTGAGGATAATGGGGGGATATGGTCAAAATGCATTATAAACATGTACAGAAATACCATAATGAAACCCAATTATGTATAAGTAATATATGTAAGTAAAAAAATTCAAAAGGGGATCTGGGGAGATGGCTTAGCAGGAAAGAGCACTTGCTATGCAAGCATGAGGACCTGTGTTCAAATCCCCAGAACCTGTTTTATTGTTTGTTTTTTTTTAAATAAGCATGGTGACATGCATGCCTGTAGCCCAAGTACTGTGAAGGGTAGAGACAGGAGGATTGCTGGGTCTTGCTAGTTGCTAGCTTAGTGCCAAGTTGAATGTGATATTCTCTCAAGGGAATAAGGCAGAGATAGGCAGGACATTCAGTGTCTTTCTCTGGCCTCTAGGCGTGCATCCTCAGACACATGTACATATATCACATGAGCACATGCAAACACACATGCATGCACACATGCACACAACCCAAAAAACCATTGCCATGTTGAACTTAACTTCCCAGATCCACATTCATGAGCTTATTCAGATGCAGCTCCAAGGATTTTGAGTTTCAAAACCAGACAAAGAGGAGATGTTAAAAGCTGGAGAGGACCTGAAGCAATAAGAAAGCCTCAGGTCTCCTTTTATCTACCCCACCCACCACCCAAGTTTATAAATCTTTAAAGATCCAGCCTTCAAAGGAAGTAGGCAAAGCCATTGAAAAAGACTTAGAATGTGGTGTCTATTTTCCTTCAATTCCTAATTTTTGGCCTGCCGGCATATTCCTGCGTTTGTTAAAGACCTTGAGGCTCCTAGAAGAAAGGAAATTTAAGTATAAAAGCCACTATAATCGACCTGCTATTAACAGTAGTGGGTTTGGCAGGAAGCCTTGGCCACCCAGACTCCAGATGCCCAAGTGACTAAATGGGAGGCTCTTTGTGAGGGATCAGGTCTGTTAGTCAGGGAGGTGCTGGAAAATCTCCATTAAACTCATAAAGAATGGTGAGGGGCTGAGGATGGGGAGACAGTCACAGAAGATGCATCCAGATGCGGGACCCTGGAGAGCCCAGAGCAGGAGCCACTACAGAAGAGAGATTTCTGGAGCAGATGGCCCTCCTACCCACTGGCCACAGTGCCATCCTTCCTTGCTCCAGGATGCCTAGACTGCCTGAAGTCAAAAGTCTGAGTCCTATAAAGGGTCAAATTCCACTCTGCCCACCCTTCCTGGGGAGCTTAGGTCTCAGCCCCTCACCAAACCCTTCCCCTCAGCCCCTCACCAAACCCTCACAAAAAACCTTCCTTGGGTGTGTGTGGGGAGACAGCATGTGAGCAGAAAGTCACACAGGGGAGAGAGAGGATGCTGGCACTGAGGTACAGCTCTGGGTAGCAAACACTCTGCTAGGTGCTCATACTGACGCTGGGCCAAGTCTACCCCATGCAGCGCCCAGCTTCTCAGCACTTCCATCTCCCAGAGCAGCCTGGACAGCCTCCTGCCATCGTGGCTGTTGTGCAAAACTGAGGTTTGCATGAGGTCCTGATAAAACCACAGTACCTTGGGAGAAGTCATAAGCTGATCTCAAGGTCTTGGACTTGATTCACATTAAAGCATAGAGCCATTTCCCAGCACCGAACTTGGGAATCTTCAGATAGCAATGAGAACAATATTATCATATACTGAGCTGAAGATGATGCGTGAAGTTAGAAATAAAGACTAGAAAAAAACCATAAACATGATGACCTACATGTCCTGACTCACACTTCTTCCAACTGGAGGCCACTGCTGGGTTATAGGCCCATCTGGAGCCCACACAGGTTAGGGCCACAACCCCAACTTTGTTGTCTGTTGCCAAGCCGAGGCTGGGGGGACAAAAACGTGTGGCAAAGACTGTCAAAATGAATCATCCTGCCTATCACTGCTGTCAGGACCTGTATGGCACAGTGATTAAGGGTGAGCAACTTGCATTTTGGACTCGGATTTAAATCCTGCCTCCACCACCTCCCAGCAGTGTGGAGAAGTGTCTGGACTTGCTTGAGCTTTGTATTCCTTTTCTGTAAAATGGGGCTGATGGTGCATCTTCCTCAGAAAGTGAACGGGTGTAGCACTTGGCCCGGTGTCACCACGCAGGAAGGACTCTCTCCACATGCGCAACAGCTTTTTTCACAAATGTGCTGCCCGTCTGTGATCTCTCCTGAGAGCATGTGGAAGGGAGCCTGCTGGCACCAGAAGGGGACAGTTCTGAGTTCCCTGGAGGCTTCTGAGCTATGTACTAAGCCTCAGGTTGGGTTCTTAGTTCCAGGAAAACAAGTGCAGATGAAATTCACGAGAACCAGGGGGGTATTCCTATGAAAGCCACACAGCTGTACAGCTCCACTGTGACCAGAGGTTGTCGGAGCTGAGAAACACCAGTGGGGAGGGCAGCGAGGACGTACAAGTAGATGCAAGATCCCACCTTATGTCAACCCAGAGCTCCACAGAGATCACCAAGACAAGGCTTGAAGCCCTTTTGCCATTAAGTCCCTCACAGTCAAATATGAGGTGTGACCACAAAACATCAGCAGCCCCACACTTCTGGAAACATATGGATGTGATGTGCTTATACTGGGTGGTCAGTGTGGGATCCTCAGCTATGTTCTTAGCCTTTCCTAGACATTGTAGTAACCATTTGAGGCCTATCCCAACATGAGAAAGGGTAGACCTTATGCTTCATCCCAGAAGAGCACACAGAATGCTTTCTTCTATTGTTTGCTTTCTTCTTTCCCTGTGTTTTAGAAAGGAGAACAAGAATGAAATCTGTAAGGCAGTAGCCTATACAGCAGCATAATGGTGGAAACAGAAGATACTGGAGCCTGACAGACCTGAGTCCAAGTTCCAGCTTGAACTCCAGCTTGAGGGGCCTTACTTAACCAGCAAGGTTAAGCTTATTAGGCTTCATCAGCTCATAAATGAACAGCTGCTCTGATGCAGTCGTTCTTGAACTTCAGCCTGGATCAGAACCACCTGAAGGGCTGGGCCTTCTTAGGTTTGGGGATAAGAACTGCTTCACTGAGTTTCCAGGAGATCCAATGCTATTGGCTGTGGTCTAAGAGCCAGTGCAACTGCTCAGGATTAGAGCCCTTGCCCTTCAGAGGGAGGACATAGCAGGCAGGGCATCAGCATGGACAGGGCAGAAAGGACCTTCAACTTGGTAGCAGTGCCACTTTAACTGTACAGTGACAGCAATGGAATCCCCTCCATGTGAAAATCCTGTGCTAGGATAAATGGGAAAGTGTCTTGTGAAATTATAATTCTAGACAATCATAATAGATTAAATATGATCACTGTAAAAGTTAAAGGGCATATGATAGAGTCTGTGCTACAGTGCCCAGCACATAATAGGGTGATCAATAAATACTAAAACAAACCACAAAATTCCACCAATAACTAAAAATAACTAATGTTGGAGATGTCAGCCTTTGTCATACATTAAAAAAGAGTTATAACACATGAAACTAATATTGCAGTGGTGGGTAGCAGGGACCGCCTTCTTGGCTGCTGATTCAATTCATTATTCACATGCTTTTACCATGGGTCCTCTACTGCTCAATGTGGAGCCAGCCGTGGATCTTGATAAGAGAAGGCAGGGCTGTTTCCACTGTGCTCTCAGCAGTCCTCAGGCCCCCAGTAGAACTTTCTTACAAAATGAATAGCATTGGCTCCCAGAGAGACCAATCTAATCTCATCTTGTCCACTCAGAAGATCCGTATCAAACATTACAGACCGCCTGACTGCAGGACCTCAGTAGAAAGGGCATCTAATTCCATCTGGGCTTGCATTCGTGTTTCAATGATCATGCAGGGAGCCATTAGTGTGAGAGAAACAGAGATATAACTGGCCAACTTTTTAAACACAGCTCTTGTCTGAGGTATGCTTTAAAGAGCCTCAACATGAAAAAAAGAAACAGAGCAAGTATGAGAGAGATTTTGACATCCACAGCCTCCTCTAGACGGCCCAGAATAGATTGCTATCCCAAGGTTCCACTGTTTATGGGTTCTACAGTCTGATCAGATTACCATGCTATACCAAGAGACCTAATTTACTAATCCCCTGGAGAATTTTAAATCATTCCTAAAGGGGGAAAATAACTCTCTGGTTACTCTTGTTTGAACAACATGTCACTTATTCCCTATTAGACATTTTTGTAAGGCTTGGCACACTTCACATGGAATTACTGGTGAGCCTGGTTACTCCAAGAATGAATGAATACATATACATATATATATATAACACATATATACACACATTCTTTTTTCAGCTAGTCATCTTGAGAGAGCCTTAAAAAGTGAGGAATATGTAAAACTCTTGAAAATTCTCTACATTTCTTATAGCCCAACCTGGCTACCTTATCTAGATGACCTTCAGATTCAACAAAATATATACGAATTGAATGTCATTGCCACTAACACTTTCAATCTGTAGGGTTGCTGCACAACATGCTTAGAGTTAGGTCAACTTGGCTCACATTTGTGAAAGCAAACCAAAGTTCAGAGGCCAGACTGCTTGAGGACAGTTGGTCTACTTTTAGCCAGATCTTTTTTTTTTAGATTTTTTTGAGACAGGGTCTCCCTGTAGCCCCAGCTGTCCTGGAATTCACTATGTAGACTGGATGGCCCTGAACTCACAGAGATCTGCCTGCCTCTGCCTCCTGAGTGCTGGGATTAAAGGCATGTGCCACCATGCCCGACTTTAGCCAGATCTTTTAAAAAAGTTTTTATTTTTTGTGTTGGAATGTTTTGCCTGCAGGTATATAAGTGCACCACATATGTGTAATACCCTGCAGAGCCCAGAGAGGACTGATCTCCTGGAACTGGAGTTATGGATGGTTTTAAGCTGCCATGTCGGTCTGGGGCTCAAACTGAAATCTTCTGCAAGAGCAGCCAGTCCTCTTAACCACTGAGCCATCTCTTCAGCCCCCTCGCTATCAGATATTAAGTCACTGGATACAGGTTACAGCTTTGACTTGGTACTCTAATAAGGTGCACGAATTAGGTGTTTTACAGTTTCTGTGATGTTTAGATTCTACTGAGATTGATTTAAACTACCAAGAGGGACGGAGGGAGGGACGGAGGGAGGAAGGTTAAAAAAAAAAGGACTGAACTGTGATTTAGAATCCCAGGAGACTCTCTTGCATCTGCTGCTCGGGGAGAGATTTCTTAGCATCATTACAACTCAGGGTTCTCACCGGGTTCTTGGGCTGGGGTGCTTTGCTGGGTGCAGGTCTGGTTACTGTTTTTGTACTCACTGTGTTCCTTTGTCAGCACTGCTGACACATGGACAGCTCTTGGTGATCAAATTGCCCAACCCTCGACCAAGGCCCTAAAATGAAAACTGACCCTAGCAGGTTTTCTTTTTTCTTGTTTCTCTCAGTGTTGATGAGAGATGTTTCAACGCAAGACGCTGCTTCTCAGGCTTCAGCTTGAAAGAAGTCACAGCTATCCACTGAGGCTGAAGTCGATTGGTAAGTTTCACTAGAAGTTTTTATCTTCAATCCCCAGGACAGTGGGGGCAGTTTTAGGGGTAGGAGGTGGTCTCTTTGCTAAACCCTACATCAGGTGACAAAATCTGAATGAGCAAAAGATGCAAGGGAATCAAAGGTTCGAAAGGAAGGCAGCTTAGATAAGAAAATGGGGCATGTGACGTTCCTATGTTCTGGTGATGATTAAGGTCTTCTAAAAAAGATTTATTCGCATTTTATGTGTATGTAGGCCTGAGTGTATGCATGTGCACCACTTGTGTGCATGAGCCTTCAGAGGCCAGAAGAGGGTGTCAGATCTCCTGGAGCTAGAGTTACAGGTAGTTGTGAGCCACCTGACAGTGCTGGGATCGAAACCCAGGTCCTCTGCAAGAACAGCAAGTGCTCTTAACCACTGAACTCTCTTTAGCCCTGTTGATAGTTAACACCATCAACTATATAATTGCTAGAAGCATCTAAGAGACAAACCTCTAGGCGTGTCTGTGAAGGGAATTTTTAGACTGGGTTAACTTAGGTGGGAAAACCCATCCTAAATGTGGGTAGCACCATTCAGTGGGCTGGAGGTGAATCAAAAGGAGGAAGTGGGGGGAGTACCAGTTCAGCATGTGACCAGCCGACTTAGGCTCCTGCTGCTATGACTTCCCTCACATGAGGGACTGTGAGCCCCAATAAATCCTTCCTTAAGCTGCTTTTGTGAAGTATTTTGTCACAAAGGATAGTGTGCTGGATAGCTTTAGTGTCAACTTGACACACACCTGGGTTGAGGGAGCCTCAACTGGGGAATTGCCTCTATTGGACTGGCCTGTGGCCATGTCTGAGGGCATCTTCTTGATGAGCGATGTGGGAGGGCCCAGCCCACTGTCTGTGGTGCCACCCCTGGGCAGGTGGGCCTGTGTTGCATAAGAAAACAGGCTGAGCAGGGGCCAGGGAAGCAAGCCAGAAAGCAGCATTCCTCCATGGTCTGTGCTCCAGCTCCTGCCTCCAGGTTCCTGCCCTGAGTTCCTACCTTGGGCTCCCTGATGAACTGTGACCTGGGAGTTGTAAGCTGAACAAACCCCTTCCTTCCCAAGCTGGTAGTGGTCAGAGTGTTTTGTCACAGCAATGAAGAACAAACTAGGACAGATAGCTATAATGTAACTAATAGAGTCAGTAACACTAACACAGTTCTCAAAGCCAACCTTAGTCTGTTTTATATAGTTTAGAAAATAACCATCATTGCATAATTTGAACAAAGATAAAGAAGGCAGGCTATGTGGTACAACCAAGGTACTGGCTCCACTCTCCCCTTGCTGGTCCTGCCCCATCTGCCAGCGGATGTTGAGGCTTCTGGCCCTCAAATCTATTCTCCCCAAACTATCACTGTCCCTTCTTCATATGGTTCAGTTATCTTCCCCAAATACAACTGCCTCCCCCTGTGCTTACAATCTCTACCACCCACACACTTAAGTCCAAACTGCTCAGTGTGTGGTTTGACTCTGCAAAACTTCCTTTGGAAAAATAGCAGAAATCCAGAATGAGTGGCAGGAGTGACAGAGGCCTTGGTTTGCAGTGCCAGGGTGAAGGGCAAGCCCATGAACATATGAATGGTTAGGTACTGGGCTCATTTGCATACTGGCTCTACATGGTGCCAAATCACCGGAGTTTAACATTTATTTGATGCAGGTTTACAACTTTAATTTGGTAACACAAATGAGAACACAACTTGTTCTTGTAATTTGGGACTAAGTATATTGCATCATCTGTATTTCTTATTGCTCAAATTACTTTGGAGTTGAAATACAAGAAAGCTAAAAACCACAGGTGCGCACTAACCACACCTATCACAGTAAACTTTAGCTTTTACTGTTTGAATGCAAATGGGCATTTAAAAGTGAGAGGACAGGGGGCTGGAGAGATGGCTTAGTGGTTAAAGAGCACTATCTGATCTTGCAGAGGACTGGGGTTTGGTTCCCAGCACTCACATGGTGGCTCACAATCGTAACCCCATGGGCACTGCAGGATACGGGTGCACTTACATACATGAGGCAATACACTCATACACATAAAGTAAAAAAGTAATAAATTTATTTTTTAAAGTGAGAGGACAGATTTGTCTTGAAAGCCTCCTGGGTGTCTAGAGACTGATCACATGGTCTAGACTGGTGGGTGTGTCTGCTAGCTACAGACTAAAACTCAAGACACATTAAAGACAGTGGGTTTTATGAAACTTTAAAACTTAATGACTTATTAGTAAGAAAGAGGTTTGTGTCCTGTGTGGTACTGGAGATGGAGCCTGAGGCTTCATGCATGCAAAGTATACACCCTACTCCAGTCCCAAAGAAGGATTTTTGTACCATGCTTTGTTTCACTATTAGCTCTGCCCCCTTCCCAAGAGATCACAACTCTTTTGCTCACCTTTCATGATTTTCTTACCTGGCACATATTTTTTAAGATTTTATTTTTATTTTATGTGCATGCCTGAATGTTATTTAAGTGGGCCCATGTCATTCAATGTCTGTGAAGACCAAGAGGAGGGAATCAGATCCCCTGAAAATGGAGTTACAGATAGTTCTTAGACATCATGTGGGTGCTGGGAACCAAACCCAGGACCTCAAGAACAGCAAGTACTCTTGACTGCTGAGCCATCTCCTAGCCCCAGCCTGGCACACTCTAATGAATAAATGGATAGACACATTCAGTGTTTTCAACTAGATCATCATCTTCTCATTTCTGTGCCAGGTAATGCTAGCACTTCTTTGGTGCTAGCTACATACAGTCATCTCACTTAGTTCTGCATCTGTTGATATTGTTAGTCCTATTTTAACAAATGATGAAACTTAGCATAGGGCAATTTGTTCAAGATCAGATGGTAAATGCTGGTGCCCCAGAGCCCACATTCTAATCACAGGTCAGTTACAGGTCTCTCTGCACCTTCTAAATGCACCCTTCAAAAGCGACTTCAGTTGCCCAGCTCTGAGACTACCCAAAAGCAATATGTACATAGTACAGACCACTAGAGATACAAGAAGTACTAAATGACATGGGGCTATTCATTTAACCTCTACTATATCAGAGACCTGAGTTTTCAAGGTAAAAAACAAGGCTATCAACTGTAGCTCAGTGGTAGTGTTCTTTCCCAGTATGTGTAAGACCCTGGGTTCCATCCCCAGCACCACTAAACAACAAAAAAAGACTTGTTAAAAAGGGGTTTGTTTGATGCTCTAAGAAGCAGGACAGCACACAGCAAAGATCAGAAGACATATGAATATTGCCTTGCTTGCTGACCCGGTCACTCCTGAAGCAGGAGCAGGGAAACCTGCAATCTGAAGTCAGTTACTGTCCACTTTTTGTTTTGTGATAAGGTAGCTGTGCTGTAGGAAATGACAGTCTGCAATGAATCCACAGTCAGAGCCTGTGGACTTCCAAAGAAGGATTTCCGTTTTTGTTTATTTTTTTTTAACTATTGGAGAAAACTCTCACTGTAAAACAGCTAGTGGGCTGGTGAGATGGCTCAGTGTGTAACGGCGCCTGCTGCCAAGCCTGACGTCTGTATTTGATCCCTAGGACCCACATGGTGTGCTGTGGCATGTGCACACCAATATATACCCCCCAACTCCAAACACAAACTAAATGTAAAAAAAAAAAAAATCAGCTCGTACTGTAGGTTGGGTTGGGCTGAGACAGTGTCTTATAGGGATGGGCCTTTTGGTGGGCTCAGTGGATGGACCCACACCGAAGGACACTTGGGGACACAAATCAGAATCTATAGGCCGTATTATATATATGAGAGTATATTAAATTGGGCAGGGGGCAGAGGGGGGAGGTGTGGATAGGGGAGGGGATCTAAATACCATCAACTATATTTTATGAAAATCAGAAAAATTCAATTAAAAAATTAAAAAAAGTCAGCTGGTAATCTAACAAGGTTTAGACAGCAATCATCACATAGCAAACTTATTTTTGTCTCAAAATTTGGAATTCTAACATGATCAATTAATTTATAACTCTAAAGCAAGTGTCTTCTCAGAGTATAGAGAGTTCCTTTCTGTTCAAAGTGCAGATGACTTTACTCTGGCATCCTGCACTGTGTATGTATGCTCCCTGGCAGCATGTACTGTTCAATACAAGGCATACAAAGCTGATTCTGTAGTGAGCAAGTTCTCCTTCCTTAGAATCACTGCTTTCTCTCCCCCTCTTCTCATAGATGTGGATATGGAAAGGTGGTAGGTGTCAGAACCAGGAACACCTATGCTACGGGTTCATAAATGAGGCATTAAGACAATACATAATGAGGGGCTGGAGAAATGGCTCAGCAGTTAAGAACACTGGTTGTTCTTGCAGAAGACCCGGGTTCGAATCCCAGCACCCACATGGCAGCTAACAACTGTCCATAACTCCAGTCCCAGGAGATCTGACAGCCTCTTCTGACCTCTGTGGGCACTGCATGACACGGGTGCACTTACCTACATGCAGGCAATACATACATACACATAAAATAAAAATAATAAAACATTAAAAAAAAGATAATACATAATGAGTAAAAAAGCCTTCAGAGGAGCTAAAAATATGAGAATTATCTTCTATGAAGAGACAGAACTACAATCTGGCAAGGTGGACAGAGAGGATAGCTTTGAATATAATTCCAACACAACATAAAAGCCAGGGGTTTTGGTGAGCACTTTGCATCTATCAAGTCCAACCTTTATAGCACTCTGTTGTCTGTATCTACCAAGGCCACCATGGGAATGCAGGCCAACCTAAATCCTGATCCAGGCCCTGTGCTCTGCTTCTATGGATACAGACCAAACTGCTTACAAATCCATCACTGAACTCAATATTTGATATATATACTTTTATTTTTTAAATTTATTATTATGTGTATGAGTGTTATGCCTGCATGTAGGTAAGTGCACCCATGTCATGCAATGCCTGCAGAGGACAGAAGAGGCTGTTGGATCCCCTGGAACTGGAGTTATGGACAGTTGTTAGCTGCCATGTGGGTGCTGGGATTCGAACCCAGGTCTTCTGCAAGAACAGTCAGTGTTCTTAACCACAGAGCCATCTTTCCAGCCCCTGTATATATACTTTTAAAAAATATTACTCAGAACAGTGAACCAATGACTAGGTACTGAAACTTTTCTCTCTTATGAAAGTGACATTTTTATTTTTACTTTCATTTGTCTATGTGTGGGTATGTGTACACGAGTGCAGGTGACCATGGGGATCAGAGGCCTTGAATCCCCTGGAGTTGGAGTTACAGGCAGTTGTGAGCCGCCTGAGGTGGGTGTTAGGAATTGAATTGGAATTCTATGCAAAAGCAGTACCTGTTCTTAACCACTGAGGTATTTTTCTAGCCAGAGAGTTTTCTCTTTTGAGGGAG
>NW_008333469.1:2227034-2273462 GCF_000622305.1 Nannospalax galili
AGAGAGAAAGAAAACCTTAGAGATGAGTTTTGTCAAACAAATATTGCAGACATGTCCATATTCTGCAGTTAATGCTGTCAAACCTTTTTGGCGGGATGGAGGAGGCAGCACAAGAGCAAATGTCAATTTACCCCAATTACAGACCAAAAAAGAGATTCCATTCAAACTCAATGGTGGACCAATGAGTTTAATACACTTACAAGGGCAGAGGTGAGGGGTTAGAGTTACAGGAGCCTGGGAGACCAACGAACATTTTCTAGAGTCCAAACCCAGCACAGGTGGCAACCTCCCAAAGGCTGCATGGAGGAGTCCCCCCCTCCTCCTACAGACTCTACTATCTCCCAAGGCCACACAAAGGCTGCAGTCTCAGGTGAGGCTCAAACAACCCTCTCCCCACTCCTTCCAGGGAAATGCTAAACTTGATTGTGTAAGGGTCTCTTGTGCTAAGCACTGCTGCTCTGATTTCAAGAAGTAATGGCCATGTCATGCCCTGAAGACAGTTCCACAACAAATACTAACAAGATCCACCTTTATTTCTTTCAAATTTCCTTTTATCCTAATAGCCCTGTCCCCATTTTATATTTTCCTCTAGTTTAGTGTATACCTAAGTATACCTTGTAAATTTTCTACTTGAAATATCAACACCAGTGACTAACATGAGCAATTCAGTGTGCACAAAATATTGTCAAAAATAAGCCAGTAAGGGACTAGAGAAATGGCTCAGCAGTTCGGAGCACTGGCTGCTCTTGCAGAGGGACCCAGGTTTGGTTCCCAGCACTCACATGGCAGCTAGCAACCATCTGTGACCACAGTTCCAGGGGATCTGGTACCCCCTTCCTGGCCTCTGCAGGTACTGCATGACACAGGTGTACTTATACACATGTAAGAAAAATACTCATACATGTAAAATTAAAAATAAAAAAAGGCCAGGAAATCTCTGCAGACCTGCTGGCAACAATATCAGAAGCCAGGTGAAGACCCTGAACAGTCAACTTGGGAAATATCCCTTAGCATCAAGATGGCAGGAGAAGAGAGTTTTCTTTTAAATTTTTATTTTATGTCTATGAATGTTATACCTGCATATACGTAAGTGCACCCGTGTCACACAGTGCCTGAGGAGGTTGGAAAAGGGCATCAAATCCCCTGTAACTGGAGTTACGGATGGTTGTTGGGGGCCATGTGGGTGCTGGGATTTGAACCCAGGTTCTCTGAAAGAATAGTCAGTGCTCTTAACCACTGAGCCATCTCTCCAGCCCCAGGACATCAAGCATCTTTCCCCTTCCCACCGAGTGTTTGGCAGTTTTTCTATCAGGTGGCGGACTGAAGTACTTCAACAACAGAAAGCTGGAAGAATGTGGAAGAAAAGGAGGGATTATCTCCGTCACATGGGATGAGACTGTTTCAAGTTGGAAAGTCTAGCATAACTGATCAGCTGGTAGGTGGGGAGGGCACAAAGAGGGGAGAAGAGAGAGAGGGAGGAGGATGGGGGAGAGGGAAATGGGAAGAACAGGAGCATCTTCCAACAGGTTATGGGGGGGCACCATTTAGATAGTTTTTAAAAAGTCAAAGCCAATAACCTGTGTTTCTCTAAACTATACTCAACCTGCTTTAGAGATGCTTTCCTGACTCTCAACAGACAGATACCAAAGCTGTCTAGAAAATGAGAGCAGTAGTGTCACATAAGCTCACTAGGAATAGATGTTAAGACCATCACCGTCAGGGGCTGTTTCATAAAATAGCAAAGCAAAAGACATGAAGTTACACAACTAAATGATCCTTCATTTTCTAAAATCCCTGCTCTAGGAAATCGGGAAGAAACTCTGGAGAAATCAAAATGGAAGTGCACTTTTGAGAGGGTTACTTTTCTGTCTAAAAACTGCCTGGGAAGGAGCTGGGTTCCCACATAGCAACTCTGCCTAGGGTACATGGATGCAAAAACTTAACAGCAATAGCACTACAAAGAGACCAGCTTTCAATCCATAAAGCAGAAGCATTTGAGCCCCTTAAAACAAGGTTCCTAGAAGGTTATAGTTCCAGATATTCTCGTAATAAAGGATTCTGAGACCACAGGTATGTCTGGTCTGACAATGATCAATGGGAAAATCCAGCCAGATAATTTACACAGATGTTCTCTAAATAGAATTTCAACATAAAGTAAAATACCAGCTCCACACTTGGGAACTGGCCTTCAGTTAAATTCTCTAGTGCTTTTAGATTTCTTTTTTTAAATGTCATTTTATTTAAAAAGAGAAAATCATTGTCTACAAACTATTTTGTGTCTAACTATGCAAATACACATGTAAATCATCAAAATACTCTGAAAAAAATTCCCTGACAGCACTAACAATTTTAGGAATTTCCCTCAGGACATCTGAGGAAGAGCAACAGATTTCAAATTATAGACATCAGCTGAGTTTTAAGAATAGAAAAGAAACCTAAACATTTAAAAAGTCAGTAAGTTTAAGTTCTCTGATTTTCAGTAATTTAAATTCAATCAAGAGGAATTCAGATGTAGCCAGTATGTTAGAAATTGTAGAAATGGATATGGGGGGCAGTAAAGTAATTCCCATGCAGTATTTTAAGTGTTGCTATCAGATATATTTAAGTGACACTTTACAGATTAAAGCTGGGTAAAATCAAGATTTATCCTCCCTTTTACATTTTAAAACAGTCACAATAATTTATCAACAGTTGCCACAGCAATTAGAAAACAGGAGTTGATACAAGTTGAACAAAAAGATATTTTTTTCCTCGTCCTTTAGGTAACAAACATAGATATATAGATACATATACACAGGCACATTATCTTTAAAATTCAAAGTGGCTAATTTTGCTTTTCTTTAATTAAAAAAAGAATTCTCACTATGATCAAGATACTGAAAAAAAAAAAAAAAAAAAAAACAAAGGCCAAAAAGAAGAAAACCACACTTGACACATTTAAAAAAAAATAAAACACACTGTCTCAGTGGCTTTATTTATTTGATTATGATTATAAAGTTGTATACCATAAGGACTCAGACTCTTAGGACTGTACTGGATCCAACTGAATCAAAAGACAATTCTTTTCTGGGGGGAGGGGGGTGTCCCTGTCGCCCAAACTGGCCTAGAACTCGCTAACTGTAGACCAGGCTGGCCTTAACTCACAGAGATCAGTGATCCGCCTGCCTCTGCTGGGATCAAAGGCATGTGCCACCACACCCAGCCCAGAAAGCAATTTTTTAGGCAGTAATTTGGGAGCTTTTGGAAATATATAAAGTCTTTCCAGAAATTTGAGTACAGATACAGAGATGATTTCTCCATAATAATTTCTCTAATGCAAGGGTCTGTGGCTCATGGTTCGTATCTAGCATGTCATCTGTTTTTGTAAATAAAGTTTTATTGGAGCATAGTTATGCTCATTTGTTTCTACACTGTCTGTGCTGGCTTCAGCTGTGACAGCTTCTATGCAACAATAAAAGTTGAGTGGCTGTGACACAGACCTAAAGTATTTACTCTCTGGTCTTCCAGAGGAACAGTTTACTGAATCATTCAGCTAGTGTCCTACCCTAGGAGTTAATGAACCTCAAAAAGACTTTAGAACAACCTCGGATTTATTCAATAGTGGGTAGATGTTGAATACCTTGTCCTGAAGTGGTATTTTAGCTTTGGGCAAGAGAACAATGTTTTTAGCAGATACTTGTAATAGTTAACTGGAAAGGGGTAACAGAGAGGAAGGAAGAAATGTTTGGCTATGCTCTCCCAATATTTTCACAGTTTTGGAGGGAAAGGGTGTTAAAATGATCCCTTCAGTCTGTGGAAGTGCTTTCTGATATGTAGGGTTCTTTCCTCCCCTCACTACACAATAAATAAACTTTAAAGCATTCTGCCAAAAATACTTTGTTTGGTGAGATCCTATTTGGAAATATTTAAACAAAACATACTCAAGATTAATCTTTTAGAAATTCTGTATTTCTGTTACTCCAAGAGAAAGAAGGTAAAGAATAGGGAAATCAAACCTTATAAAACATACCTTAAAAACCATAGGTGTAAAAATAGCTTCCATGTTTGAATAGTTAGTCATGTAAAACGAAAACAAGATCATCTTTCAAGTCTGAAGAGCAAGGTCTCCCGCTCATCACTAGTGCGGGCCCTCCAACAAGGAACCTCTTGAGCTCAAGAAGCAGAGCCTGAATCCAGGAGTTCACAGGTGTTTCAAATTTCAAGAACTACAGAAACAGGTGATAAAACACTGAGAAGATATTTATCAAACACAAATTTATATCAAGATAAACCTTTTTTTCACAAAGCTTAAAAGTGAACTTCCTTTTTGTTGTTAAAAAATGGATGGTATGAAACTCTATGTTAAAGCTGCTTCTATGGTAATATCATACATTTAAACACCACTTTACAGTCGCAAGGTGTTTCTATCACACGCCATCATATTTAGTCCTCACAACAGCCCTGTGAGGTAGGTACAACAGGTGTCATTATCCTATCTGAATATGAGGAAATTGAGGCAAAGAGAGGTTAAGCAACTTGCCAAACATCACATAGCACAATGTGCAGAATCAGAACCAGAAAGGAAAAACTGAGACTCCCCTGTCTGGTACTCTCTCCACTGCTGCTGCCTCCAGCGATGGACAATGTACTCTACCAGACTGGAAAGGCTACCATAGTTCATTTTGGTGTCTTAACAATAAAGTTAAATGAGAAATACAAGGAACAGCAGGTCTGATGACTTTACTTGACATAATGAAATTGGAGCAAAACCACTTTTGTCTAATTGCGTGTAACCTTTTGGTCCAAATACATAAAATACGCAATATTTACAGCATTTTCCTTTTGCAAATGCAATGCTTCAAAACACATTATAAAGCACCATAGTAAAAATAGTCTACAGGTAAAAGTACAGAAGTAGGAAAGTCCTACCCATATCACAGCTCACTAATGGAGTCATGATATGGAATCACTGTATCTCAGTGTACAGCTTTACAAATAACCCACAGAGAAACAAGTACTAAACTCACTGTTTTGCTATTAATGTGTGGAAGTCCTTGTTAAAACCTCAGATAATGCCAACATTCTTAGAAATATCACCCCAATATTAGATGCTGGGGAGATAGGAATCAGGAATACTGTTTTAACTTTTATCTTTTTACAGTATTATTCATGGTTTAAGTTGATTTTTTAATACTAGTGATCATCAAAAAAAATTAAAGCCACCTATGTGAGTATGGGAAATTCCAACTGAAGCAGAAACAGTTCTGAGAAAACATCATCAAATACTCTGATAGCTTCATGAGACATGATTCACAGCAAATCATACTGCCAAACAGTTCTTAGCAAGACTCAGCAGAGGTGTGCAATGCAAACCTCTAGAAAGTGAAGTGGCAAGTGGATTTGTCTTCATTCAAGGATAGGTGGAAAAATGCTTTATCAAAGCCAGAGTATCAGAATCTTTTCTGAAACTGTATGTAGACTTCTGATCAAACCTGCCATGTGTTTACTTTAGGTGATGTAAAGTACTTCCCATTCTAGGGAGTTCATAACTATCACCAAAATGAAAAAAAGAGGAACAACAAAAAAATTAAAATGCCTGAAACTTAAAAACTTCTTACAACACTGACATATCAGCCAGTATCTAGTTGGTTGACATCGGTCTGTTTCCTAACTCAGCTCAATACAACTGTCTTACACACATATCTGTTAATCCAGGTTGAGAAGCTGAGACCAAAGGTGAGGATAGAGTCAAAGTTCAACTTCAAGAATGCATTAGCCACACCTGTACTCAGTTCGACTTGGGGTAAATCTTTTCATAGAAAAAGTTTTGTGCAAGGATGTACAGATCTCCATCTTTCTCTCGAACAGCATGGGCTCTAATGAACTGGAACTGCTCGAGTGCAAATTCATAGAACTCATTCTCCATTTTCCAAATGTCAGACTGCTGCAGTTTTGCGATGGTTTGTTTAGTGGGGAGTTTCTTCTCTGTGGTTTTCCTAAGGTGAGATTTCTTTCCTACTTACAATGGGAAAAGAAGAAAAATAAATAATTCTTAAAGAACACACAAAAGACCAATACCTCTTTATTTGAAGAAATGGTTAACATTAATATGACAAACTGAAGGACAAGCAATTCAGTAAAAATTGCAGCCCTAATCATAATCAGAAGTCTGATATACTGCCTTAGAATGTAAATCCTTAAAAGACTTAATGAAATGTCAAAATAGTAACTGTGAGGATCAGCACTTTAGGTAAAGTACAGGTGGTCACCTCACATACTATATTCATGTGTTCTGTGCTGAAAGGCATGTTTATTTTTTTAATTAAAAAACTTAACGAGGAGAGGGAGTGAGTGGGAGACAAAGAAACAGAGGGGGATTGGGGAGAGGCAGAAAGAGAAAGAACGAACAAACATAAGTAGAGGTCAGAAGACAACTTCCAGGAATCAGTCTCCTTCCACCATGAGTTCTGGGCACTGAACTCAGGTAATCAGGCTTATGTAGCATGTTTTTACCCTGCTGAGCCATCTTACCAGGCTTTGTTTTATTTAAAAACTAGGATAAAATATAACATACCAAACTTAATTCTAATTTCCCTCTACCTATATTTGTTATAATCAGGGAGAAACTAGGGCAGATGTATATAGGAAGAGTTTATATGACTGCATGCTATAAAACAACTAAAAGAAAAAAAAATTCCACCCAGAATTTGAGCAGCATGGTCAGTTTTCATAAATATCACACTTTCAAGATCTGGAAAGTACACTTTCAGGAATCTTACAGCAGACACAGCACATGATGCTTATGTCAGTGAGGTTTAGCCCTGCCCATCCCCTACTTTAAATGGTAGAGTGCAGGTCTATGAGTTTATTGCACTGTCCTTAATGTTCTGGGTTTGCTGAATATGATACATTTCTAAGTCTGGTTCTCTATCTGAATTATTCCAGTATGCCTACAGTGCCTTATAACGCTCACCTAATTCATGTTTACTCATTCAAAAACTGTTTAATGTGTGCCAGGCACTGTCTTGTATTAAAAGAACTGAACAGAGAGACACTATTCCTCCCTTCCTGGAGTCATTGGTTATGCTTTACTAAAGAAAGTTAAAATCACATATATTTTTCAAGTTGCAAATAAACTTAGAGCCTTAAAAAGAAACCTATCATTTATATACCTGTGCGGTAAAGGTCTGTAGCACCCCTGAAAAACCGGGGCAATGCTGCCTCCAGTAACATGATGAAGTCTTCAAGCTCTTCAGTAACTCCCACCAGAAAGTACTCGTTAATTAGGTTATACTTAGCTTGATCCATAGCCCACCTGCTTCCCACATTCCTGAAACCAAAGAAAAGGGATTAAAAACTGGTTGTTAAATCTGCTAAGTATTTCTAATCCTTCTGACACTGCATATAAAGTTAAGCGCATGTACATCCACACCTTTAATACATTTTTATTATCATTATCTTTTGGGAAGTGTACTTGTTTTTAACTATCTTTACTTCCAAATCTAGTTTCTGCTCATGTGCAGTGCTAACTTAGACTCTACTGAAGGGTTTGTAATATGAAGAAATTCAAAGGACAGTTTTTAAAATGCACATTTAGAACATATACCCCTTCCATCTGATTTAGTTGTGCATTTAATTTTTTTTTAAACTACCTTAAAATTTCTTCATTTTGAAAGCTCTTTTATAAGGTCTAGGAAATTTGTGTTTAATGCCTAACATTTCTTGTTCTTTCTACAAGCTTAGTGTTTCCTGAAATTTCTGTGACCAGGTTTTGCCCTCAACAGACTACCCTTCCAGGCTTTACTTAGCACTGACTCGGAGGCTGGAGTGGCTGCACTCTGAGAAGCGATGTGACTGGGGGTTGGGGGGTGGTGGTGGAGCCTCAATTCTCTTTGCTTTCTCAGCCATTAAAAATTCAAAACCACAAAATTAAAAACTGCATGTGATGTACATGCCTGTCATGCTGACATGTGTAAAGCAGGAAGTGGTGACAGGCAGACAAAAGTTCAAGGCCAGCCTTGTCTACACAGTGAGTGCCATGCCAGCTAGAGCTACATGTAGCCAAAAGTGGCCCACAGACTAGTTTACTCATGGCTACAAATTCGAGAAGACATTATTCCAACATTCCCAATTCTGTAGCACTGCTTTGAAACAGTCTACTGAGCCCTAAACGTCACAGTAACCTAATAATACATCTCAAATAATTAAGAAATTCCTTGAATTTCCCATCATGTGTGTAAGAAATGCACTAACTCTGAATGAATTATCTTTTTCTGATTTTTCTGTTAAAATGACTGAATAAAACAGGTATGGTACTGCATGCCTCTGTTCCCAAGCACCTAGGAGCTGGAGGCGGGAGACTCTCAAGTAAAGGACAGCTGGAGCTACTCATGAGACTATCAGGGCTAGGAGTGGAGCCGAGTGCTACAGTACTTGCCCAGCATGTGCAAGGCCCTGGACTGGACGCCTACCATATTGGGGGTGGGGGGAGAATATATACAATTATTTTAAAAAATTGAACACAGCACATTGTGAGGAAATAACTTCATTAGAAGCAACATATCTTTATTTTAGACTTCATGTTTACTAGCAGACTAAATTACAGCTTTACTTCTGTGTACTCTTAAAGTTAAAATTAATTAAAACCAGGTAAGTAATTTACACATGAAGTTTTACTTGATTTAACCTGAAACAGAAAGCTTAGGACAAAATGGGTTTATGAGAGTACCTCTGATCTCATAATAGCTCTGCTGGAAACAGACAAACCCCTACTGCATCTGAGAAAACACTTCGAGGATCTGTATGTGAAGAATCTTTTAAAGTTCTTCTAGGTATTGCTGCTATGCTATGTTATGTTTGGTATGGTCTCTCACTGAACTCCCCATACCCTGGTCCTGACGGCCATACTCATACCTGTGAGACAGAAACTGCAGAGATGACAAGGGAGATAATTAAGCTAATTTTGTTTTCCTACCAGCATTCTGAGCTATGGCCACAGAAGAACGGAATCTGAAGCCAGAGCTTCTCTGGAGCACAGTCTGAGCCGCCCTCAGCAACACATTCATCGAAGGTCTGCAGCAAAGACAGAAGAGCACTGGTCAGCCATAATCCAAGTCTTAGATAAAACAAAGTGGTTTTTATTCTCTGTATGTGTGTTTATGTGAGTGCAGACACACACATGCCAGTGTGCACATGGAGGTCAGAGCACAATCTCAGGCAGTGGTCCTTGCCTTTCATCTTGGTTCAGACAGTGGCTTGTTCACTGCTGTGTACGCCAGGCTACCTGGCTCATAAGCTTTGGGAGACTCTCCTGTCTTCACTTCTCCCCTCATCACAGGGGCATGGGATTCCAGATGTGCACTCCTGCGCCCAGATTTATATGTGGTCTAAGGAGCTGAACTCAGGTTCTCCTTGCATGGCAACTGCTTACCCACTGAGCCATTTCCTCAACCCCTCAAATAAATATTTTTTTGGATTAAATTTTTTTATTGTATTTTATGTGTATGAGTGTTTTGCCTGCATATGTGTAAGTGCACCCATGTGTGCAATGTCACAGAGGCCAGGAGAGGGTGTTGGGTCAGGAACTGGAGTTATGGGCGGTTGTTAGCTGTCATGTGGGTGCTGGGAATTCAACCAGGCTCCTCTGCCAGAGCAGCAAATGCTCTAAATAGCTGAGGCATCTTTCCAGCTCCAACCCTCAAACTTTTACTGTGGTAATTTACTAAGTAAATGATTGCAAGCAGGTGGGATAATTAAATGAAAGATATGACATGATACAAAAGCATGCTAGGGAAATGGGAGAAATTAAAAATACTGATTTTTCTTACAACTTTGTTTCAAGTCAATGTTTAATTTTTTTAAAATTTATTATTTTTATTTTATGTGTATGAATGTATTGCCCGCACGTATGTAAATGCACCCGTGTCGTGCAATGCCGTGGAGGTCAGAAGAGGGTTTCAGATTCCCCTGGAACTGGAGTTAGGGATGGTTCATAGCTGCCACGTGGGTGCTGGGACTCAAACCCGGGTCCTCTGCAAGAGCAGTCAGTGCTCTTAACTACTGAGCCATCTCTCCAGCCCCTCAAGTCAATGTTTAAAGAATTCTTTTCATATAGGAAACTCCTGTGGATAATAATTTGTCTTTGGAAATTAGCACTGGTTTATGACGATTTATTTATTTATTTTTGCTAAAAGAAATGATTTCTGTGAGATGATAGAATAAGATGCCAAGGAACAAACAAGGAGGTTCGTTTGTTGTAGTAAGAAATCCTCACACACCACCTGTTATTTCTGGAAAGCGGAAGCATAAAGTAAAGATCACTTGTTAAGGCTTGAAGGTCTCCAGGGTGCACTTTCCTAATCTGTATGATTAGATAAATTTAGAGCACCACTTTAATAAGCAAACAAACAAAAAAATCTATGAGAATAAGATCTCGAGGTCCTTAGATCTGGCTCCCATTGTCCACAATGTGACAACTTTCTTCACTCTGGCAAACTGCAATCCCCAGCCTATTTGCCCATTTCTTTTACCATGATATAAAGTTTTTAAGTGATATAAACTTATATACCTATAAGTTCAATGTATAATTTTACCTTTAACAATGAAGCTGGACTAGTTCATAGCATTCAATAAGTAAGATGCTGTTAATATATGTGTGGGTCTCACTCTTCACCTTGCCTCCCTAACAGTCAGATATAAGGTCTCATTTGTCCTTGCCTGACTGTCACAGCAATGCCACCTTCTGCTCTGTGAAAAAGCTCCTGGTCTCTCTTGCCACTAACCCTTCTTTCCTATTTCTTTGAACACTCCCATTTGGCTTTTTTTCTTGGTTCTCCACGTTTCCGGCGTATTTTCTTTCAGGATGTATTTTGGGCCTTCTGCTAAGCATTCACCACTTCATCGCAGCCAGTTTTCCTCACTCTCTCTTTCTTAGCCCACTTATCAACACTTCCTTGGTGTAGCTAAAGACGTCCAAATGAGCACCTCAGTTCTCTTCCTATCTATAAATAACCACCATACAATTTTATTTGAATTTTCAGTGTGCTTTATAGTCAATTAGTTTGGGTTATATGATTATAATGCCTGTTATGACTCAGATTCAAGGTTTCAAAGCATTTCCTGATCTTTGTCTTTACAACACATCCTTGAAGTAATGTCTTTCTAATCTACTTTCATTTTCTCAATTCCTACCTCCATAAGAATCTCCCTATTTTTCATGTGTTTGAATTATCTTTTAAAATGATTTAGTTTTTATGTGTATGATCGTTTTGCTGTATATATACAAGTGCATCAGTGTGTGAAATGCCCAAGGAGGCTTGAAGAGGTGTTGGATCCACTGGAACTGGAGTTACAGACAGTTGTTAGCTGCCATGTGGGTGTTGGAAAAATGACAACTTAGGCCAATCTTGTAACTATACAGAACAGATTAGAAGGAAGGGTAGCAAAGCCCAATTAAGAAGTCACTCCAAGAATCCAGAAACAGTGCTGGAGAGATGGCTCAGTGGTTAAGAGCACTGGGCTGTTGTTGCAGAAGACCCAAGTTTGATTCCCAGCACCCACATGTGGCTAACTACTACAACCCCAGTTCCAGGGAATCTGATGCTCTCTTCTGACCTCTGCAGCTATTGCATTACATGCTCTCTTCTGTGTCTCTGCAGGTGCCCTTACAAACATGCAGACAATAAATTCATACACATAAAATAAAATATATTTAAAAATCCATTCCAGCCTGCCTTTCAGAAAGGCTTCATGATGTGCTCTCTCTGCATCAGTCTTGCCCCATCTTTAACATCTAACATCCATCTTTACCAGATTATCTGTTTCATAACTGTATTATAGGTATCCCAAATCTCTGTAATTTGCTAGTATTTTTCTCCCTCTGGTAAATTCACTCTACCAATCTAGGTTACACAAGGACCAGCTTTCCAGTTACCTTCTGGCTGAAAGTCACTCTTGCTTTCTTTCTATTTATATATATGGGCTAGCTAGCTCTTAGGAAGTAGGTGTACTTATTCACATATGTCACCTTCATATCTAAGACTAGCTTAGTACTTCATGTGTTACATCCTCTCACTTCAATCGTGGTGAAAGCTTAAAAAAGAGATGTAGGTGTGTATGTGTTCCAGAGAACATAGTGACTGTTGGCACAATTACTATTTGTAAACTGTTACTGGAAAGACTGCACTTTGGGGGAGTTACAAGAGTATTAAAGACACAGTGGCGATAAAGTAATATTTTTCATGATATGTTTTGGTAGTCCTTTAGCATTTTCCTAAATTCTCCTTATGTGTATGTAATTTGTTTAAGTACAAACACCTTGGCCCCGACATTATCTTGGCATTTCTCTAAATGGTCTGTGTGAGGTTAGTTTTAACTGTCAATTCGACACAATCTAGAATCACCTGTGACGGGAGTCTCACTGCACGACAGACTGTATAAAAACAGAAAAAATGAGCTGTACACAAGCATACATGCATGAATTCACTGTGCTCAGTTCCTGACTATGCGTGTAACGTGACCAGCTGCTTTAAGTTCCTTCTGCCTTGACATCCCCACAATGACTGATTATAACCTGGAACTGTGAGCCAAGTAAACTCTTCCTTAAGTTGCTTCTGTCAGGGCATTTTAACATAGCAACGGGAAAAGAAACTAAGGCAATCTAAGATTTCCTACCCAAAGTTGTTTTCTAAGAAGTTTTATCACAAGCCAAAGTAACTCAAAACAAGCAAAACAACAAACAGAAGTATTTCATGCATCTGTTTATCTCGATTATGTTCCAATTTCATGAAGTCTATGGCTTAAGAAACAGAGTGACAACCATCAGGTTTCTCATTTCCTGTGTGTCGGACTGCTGACAGGCCCCAGCTCACAGCTTGTTCTCTGTAGCTCAGCAAATGGATTCTGTTTCTTTACACCTCTACCTGACCAGAATACAATATAGAAAAGGAATACATGATTGAAGTCATTATGGATAAACTCACCATCTCAACTACTGTTTTATATGTGCATACGACACTCAAAGACACTAAGATTTTGCTTAAATTTAATGCTGGGCATGGTGACACACACCTTCGATCCCAGCACTTGGAAAGCAGAGACAGGTGGATCTCTATAAGACTGAGGCCAGCCTGGTCTACATACTGAATTCTAAGTCAGCTGTGACTACAGGGAGACCCTGTCTCAAAAAAAACAAAAACAACAAAAAGATTTCACTTAAACATTAGATTGCTATGTAGATAACTGGGAAATTAAATGCATACTGTTTGAATTAAAACTGGGTAAGCATGCAGGATGGTTATTTTAACTCAAGTCTTTAGCACATTTCTAGTTCCTGTATTCTTAAAGTATTTTAGCACTTTCAAGCAAAGAAAATTTAAAAGACCTTCAAATCTGTTTTTAGGCAGTTGTTTTAAATCTGCTATCTCTGGCAAATTAAAAGTTACCATCAAAATAAATTCTTCCACAGGTCAGTGTTAGTCTCATTTTTTAAAAAATATTTTATTTATTATTTTTATTTTATGTGTATGTGTGTATTGCCTGCATGTAGGTAAGGGCACCCATGCTGTGCAATGCCTGCAGAGGACAGAAGAGACTGTCGGATCTCTTGGAACTGGAGTTACGAACAGTTGTTAGCTGCCATGTGGGTGCTGGGATTTGAACCCAGGTCTTCTGCAAGAACACTCAGTGTTCTTAACTGCTGAGCCATCTCTCCAGCCCAGTGTTAGCCTCTCTTGCAGTAAGTTCGGTGTACTTGCTAGAGGACTGGAGGCAGAAAGGATGTGGACAACTTCCGGAGTCACTTGCTCAGAAATAAACTGCTTACTTTCCACTTCCTTTCCCCATGGGCTAGAAAGCTGATGTGGTAGTGATGTGAATTCAACAAAGCAGTCCAATCTCCTGAAGGATTCTGGAGCAACAATATGGAAGGAACCTAGATCCTTGAAGGACAGTGTGGCACAAAGCTTCCTTAGGAGTCTAGACCTTGCCAGGTGATGCATGCCTGCAACCCCAATGTTTGGGAGGTTGGGGGCAGGAGGATCAGGAGTTGAAGGTCATCCACTGGGCTACACAGCTGAGTTTGATGCCAGTCTGAGCTGTAAGAGACCCTGAAACAAACAAAAAAACAAACAAACAAACAGTTATACTAAAAGATCTAGATCTCTCTAAGGCTTTTATGTGAGACTGAATCAGACCTAATAATCTGTTTTAACAGCTTAATAGCATCTATCCTAATTTATTCACCAAATGTGGAAAAATGGTTTGGGTTTTGCCTTCTTTATGTATCCTTCTAATCTTTTGGGCAAGTGTTTCTTTTTTGGTCTTTTTGAGATAGGGTCTTCCTGTAGCTCCAGCTGGCCTGGAACTCACTTTGTAGACCAGGCTGGCCTTGAACTCACAAAGATCTGACTGCCTCTGCCTCCAAGTGCTGGGATTAAAGGAGTGCGCCACCACACCCGGCAACAGGCAAGTATTTCTGACCTGTCAACTTAAAGAACCCAAATGTCCAGTAGTGGGGAAGATGTCAAGGAAAATAGCAACAACACAGCAAACCTATGAATAATCAAACTGGTTGCACATCAAGTGTTTCAGATCTTAGCATATAACAGAAATTCTCCCATTTCTAAAGAAATATTTGGTGAGCCAAGTGAAACATCCTGTAGCTTTCCCATCTTATGTAGAGGTATGTCCCTCGGTTTCTCAATGCCTTTTTTTTTTTTTGGTCTTTTTGAGACAAGGTCTCTCTGTAGCCTCAGCTGTCCTGGAACTTACTATGTAGACCAGGCTGGCATTTTTACCCCTTCCTGAGATCTTACATCATCAAGGTCCCCTGTCCCTACCCTATTTCTTGTGTTCTTTGCCTTTTTTGCTGTTTCAGACATGAGCATGACTGGATATCGGTCATCTAAGTCTCTTTCAAAATCACACTTCTGTCTCAAAAGCAGTTTACCTCTCTCATTTCTCAAGTTACTCATGTTGAACCCTTTGGATTCCACTTAATCCCCTTCTTCTAAGGTCCTCAATGATCTCCCCATAGAAAAATCTAATGTGGATTTTCATTTCACTCACTTTTTTGAAATAAAAACTGGTTTCCTTTGGATTTTTACTTAGAGCACATATTGCTCCTTCTTATAGGTCGAACCTCTGTGTTGTTCAGTTTGAAAAAAAAGTAATGAAAATGTTTGGTATGACTGGGGACTAGAGAGATGGCTCAGCAGTGCTAACTGCTCTTGTAGAATACTTGGGTTTGGCGCTCAGCACACGTGGTGACTCACACAATCTGTAATCCCAGTTCCAAGGGATCTGACACTCTCTTCAGGCCTCCACCAGACTGGACATGCATGTGGAACACTTACATATATGCAGACAAAAACACACATACACATAAAAAAATTAGTAATCTATGAGGGCAATACAAACCTGAAATCATGTGAATGATGAGAATTATAGGTGCCTAATATTTGGAAACCACAAGAAAGGCTTTGCTGAAACAACTGTGAGAGAATCAATGGCTATTCTGGATTTTTGGTGGCATTTTCTTAACATGAACAATTAATTGTGCCTGCAAGTTAATAGTGTTGATTAGCTGAGTATTTCTCAGCTGTGAGCTCTTCTGATCTCAGATGGCAACTGGCCATGTTTGGAGTAATCTTCGGCTCTTATAAATGAAATGAGGAGGATGCTACCAAGAAACCAGCAATCCTTTTAACATCCTCCAACCTAGAGGCAGTGCCCCACCCATGGCAATTAACCAGCCTCAAACAACAGCAGCTACAACTAAGAATTGGTGGTGACAGTAGTTAAGCGCTGAAATGAAAATACAATTTTGGAAACGTATCTTTGCCACCACAAGTCTAACAGTTTCCCAGCACTTACTAGATGTTTCTGATGAGATTTGCAATGACACTAGTGAACAGAAATTCTTGACAATGTATAAGAAAAGTGAGCTAACCCTTGTAGGTTCTACATCACTCTGTGAAACACTATGTTCCAAATGACCAATACAAGATGTCTTACAATTATGCTTCACTATAAGATGAATTCCAAGTACAATATAAAATATATCAATGGATTTTAATGTGTCAGGGTATAAAAAGTTCACTACAGTTTCAGATTCCACACTGCAACTAAGAAACTATCACTTTTCAAATTTCAGTTCAGTATTAAAGAATAGCCATTATTTTCAGGAAAGACTATTAAAATTCTCTTTTACAATTATTACCTATCTGCAGGAAGCTAGATTTTTTTTATAGACTTTAACCAAAAGAATGTAACTGAACTGAAATAAAGACAGGTATGAAAATCAGGCTATTTTATTAAACTAGATACTAAAAGATTTCCCAAATTATAAAGTGGTGCCACTTTCATTTTCTTGAGAAGGATGATTATTTACATCAGAGCATTATTTGTTAATGCAAGATAGGTTTTCTACTGTTTTCCTATACTGACATTTAAAAAATATCTCTGGTAGGTGAGATGACTCAGCAGGTAAAGGTGCTTGCTGCCAAAGCTTGAAGACCTGAGTTCTATCCCCGGGACTCACATGGTAGAAGGAGGGAACCAACTCCCACAAGTCACCCTCTGACCTATATGCATTCTGTGGCATGTGCCCCACCCCCCATAAGTAAGTGGGAAAAATAAAAAAATTTCTTAGTAAACTAGGAAATTTACTGATACTGATAAATCAATAGATCAATAGCTGCATAACAGTTCTTTGTGGGGAGGGAGGTCCTTAATTTTTTAACGATTTATTTGAAATATTTTATTTATTTTTTATGTGTATGAGTGTTTTGCCTGTATGTATGCAAGTGTACCCTGTGTGTAGTGCCCATGGAAGCTAGAAGAGGGCATTGGATCTTCTGAAACGGAAATTACAGATGGTTATTGGTGCCAGGTGGGTGCTGGAAACTGAAGTCAGTCCTCTACAAGAGTAGCAAGTGCTCTTAACTACTGAACCATCTCTCCAGCTTCCATGATTTATTTTATTCTCTGTATGTGTGTGTTTGCGTGTGTGCCCAGGGAGGCCGGTAAAGGCTGTCAAATTCCCTGGAGCTGGAATTACAGGCAGTTGTGAGCTGCCCAAAGTGGATGTTGGGAACCAAACTGGCCCTCTGCAAGAAGAGAAGGCTCTTAACTACTGAGAGGTCTCTCCAGCCCTGGGGGCCTTTTCCATGTAACAAAGATGAAGTCTTAACTTAGAAAAAAATTGTACAATATCTAGCATTACTACTTTGCAACACTTTTTTTTTTTTTTAGTCTTTTTGAGACAGAGTCTCCCTGTAGCCCCAACTGTCCTGGAACTCACTATGTAGACCAGGCTGGCCTTGAACTCACAGAAATCCACCTGCCTCTGCCTCCCAAGAGCTGGGATTAAAGGCATGCACCAGCACACTTTTAACATGTGCATAACTCATACACTTAACTATTTTTGAGGCACTTTAAATGAACTAGGCACCATGATAAATACTAGCATTTCAAAGATAAATGAAATAAATGCTTCAATAATTTACCCCATTTGAGGGAAGATAATACATAAATAGAATCCAAATGCCATAAAGTAAATGTATAAAGATAATTTGAATCTTAAAAGTGACCTGACCAAGAGCAACAGCAAGAAGACTCTGAGGGGCTGGAGAGATGCTAAAGGTTACAAGTGCTTGCTGCTCTTTGAGAGGACCCAAGTTTGTTACCAGCACCTATGTCAGGCATCTCATAACCACCTATAATTCCAGCTCCAAGGGGATTTGACACTCTCTTCTGGACTCTTGAGGGTACCCACACACATGTGGCAATAAGCACAAAGATACATACACATATACATAATTTTTTAAAAAGGAAAAGATTCCATGAAAGAGGTAATGTTAAAGCTTGATCTGAAATGTAGACAAAGAGCTTTTCAAAGTGAAGGAAAAGCATTCTAAATATGAGGGACAGCATATATCCACAAAGTATGAAGTGATACCGAGTCAAGGACATCTGTACTTCATGTGACTGAAGCTCTGGGCTGGCATGTGAGGAAAATTAAGCTGCAGAGGCAGGTGTAAGATGCCTTAGGTACTTAAATATGTTTAAATTACATTTATTTATTGTGGAGGGGGGCAGGGTGTACATGTCATAGCATACGGAGGACAACCTGCAGGAGTCAGTTTTCTCCTTCCATTATATGGGTCTGGGGATTGAACTCAGGCTGTCAGCCTTAGCAAGAAGCACCTTTACCTGCTGAACCATCTCTTTGGCCCCCTCCTGGGTAGTTTACTGAGCAATGAAATCTCAGTAAAGGTGTTCCAAAATGTTCCACCAGACATGAGAAAAATGAGTATGGCTCTGAGAAACCTCTCAGATGATACTCCAGAGGTGCACTGAAGGCAACTGATATCTGAATTGGATATACTAGGCTGAGCCATTTTCTCTCCTTGCCTCAAAAAAATAGCTGCTGTAGCAAAACCCATCCATAAACTAACAACTACAAGTAAAGGTAAACTGCTATCATTAAGACTAAAAGAACTACACCGGGGTGGTGGCACACGACTTTAATTCCAGCACTCAAGAGGCAGAAGCAGGAAGATCTCTGCCAGTTTGAGGCCAGCCTGATCTACACAGTGAGTTCTAGGTCAGCCAGGGCTACATAATGAGACCCTGCCTCAAAAAAAGAAAAGACTGAGATAACCAAAATATGTATGAAAACATGAGATCCATCAATAAGATAATGGTTAATCCTGATGGCCAGCTTAGAATCACCTTGAAGGTAAAGCTTTGCCTGTCTGTGAGGCTTTTCCAGAGGGGTGAAACTGAAGTATGAAGACCCAACCTGAACCTGTGCAGCACCATCCCAAGGGCAGTGGTCCTGGACTGAGTAAGAACGAGGAAGCGGCCAAGTCACTCTGCTTCCTGACTGTGGAGTGACCAGCTGCCTCTTGCTCCCACCACCACGCCTTCCCTGCCACCATGCACTGCACCCTCAGACTGTGCCCTTCCTTCCAAGAGTTGTTTTTGTCATGTATTTTGAAACAACAATGAGAAAAGTTACTAGCACAACAAGGCTATCATAAAATAAGAATGTATTCTTAGAAAAGAAGAAAAAAATTCAAAATTACAAAAACTACCTATCTTACAAGACACCACCTAGGTTAATTCTCACTTTTGCTTCTGTAGATTTTGGTGCTGTCTCCAAAGTGTCCACAATGAACAAGGAGTACATTTAGAATCAACAGAAAGCTTAAACCACATCTTCCATTATCTCTATGAAAACTGTAAAACAAAAATATTACCTTTTTGTCTCCTTGTTTTCGTCTCCTTAATCCTGGTCTGTAATCATCCCCAAACCTCAGAAAGTAATAGTAAGAAACTAGCCTCTCAATAGGATCCCTTATGACATTAATATAAATTGGCTTCTTCTTCACGCCAAATCTGAAAGAGCACAAAATTAAAGTGAAGTTAATGCTTTCATTTTATTTAGGCATGTACTGAAATTATAGACACCTGATGTATTGGTCCTATATGGAAAGAGAATGAATTAATTTAAATGAAATTGAATATGTGAAGACTGGGAAATATTTATGACACAATAAAGCAAATAAAAAATTTTAAAATTATAGTGCATATCTATGCATGACCTCAGAAGGTGAGAAGGCAACCTGCCCTGAGAGGCTGGCCAGCAGATGTCCTGGGGTATGGATCCTGTAAGGCCCTGTCCACCCACCTAAGAAGTAACTGTGCTTACTGAGGAATTCAAGAAGCATCCAGGAAGCCTGCTCTCAGAAGATTGGCACAGGAAGGCCCTGAGAAGCAGACCTGATCTCTGAGCAGCCTTTGTAACCCTTGGAACTTATCAATAGTAGCTCATCTAGACCTACTGTGTGACACTCAGACACTGTCAGGTACCCCATCCCATCACCAGGCACACTGTGACAACTTCAATCCCATGCAGTCTTAGAAACTCATGGGCACCATCCTATGCTGACACATTTGCTGCACCCAGTAGCCTCTTATCATGTAACCTGTAGAAACAGACAGATGTCTTATACGTGAAGCCGGACATACTACATCCAGATTGCCAGGGGACCTGCCCCATCTTTCTTAAGAAAGTTGCACCCCACCTGATAGTGCAATCCCACCACTTCCGAAGGACACACTGCACAGACACCACCAGCACTGAGTACAACTGAAAGAGCAACATGACACTACATTTACGCACCCACCTAGAACCAACCAGCACAGATTACTAAATAGAACCTTAGGACACATCATCAGGAAAATGTCTTTAACTACAAAACTAATGGAGGGAAACTGGTGCCAGATGCACTAATATCAGTGTAGGTAAGTCAAAGGGAAACCATTAACAAACCCTAAGGAAAAGGAAACTGGTGAGTTAACTGATTGGAATTCAAAACTTAATAGATTAGGCAAGAGACCATAAAAAAAGAATTCCATGAAACCTGGGAGATAATTCATGATATAAATCAGAAATTCGTTAAAGAAACAGAACAACAACAACAAAAGAACCAAAGTCTTGGAGTTCAAGAACTCAGTAAGAGAAAAAACAGTTAAGAGTGCTAGCTGCCAACCAGAGCAAACAAGAATTTTTCAGCTTCAAGATGTATCTTTTGTCATTTAACCAAGAAAGACCAAGAGGCGGCAGAGGTAGTAGGAGTGGTAATGAAGTGGTGGAGAAGCTGGAGGAGAAGGCAGCTGTAAACTGAAGACTTCGCATGTTTCAAATCCATTGAATAGTTTTTATTTTGGATGTCCCAGAAAGAGAAGAGAAGGAAAATGCACAGAAAACCTATTCAATGAAATAACAGCTGAAGATTTTCTAAATCTTGGAAAAGATACAGATATGCAGGCCACGAAGCTCTAAACCCCTAGGAGAGCCTCTGCAGGGCATATTATTATCAAACGGATGGAAGTACAAGACACTGAACTCTAAAAACAGCAGAACAGAAGCAGTATGTCGCATATAAGGAAATACCTATCCGACTAACAGCAGACTTTCAGGACAGAATGGGATAAACTATTAAAAGTCCTCAAATGAAAAACAGTTAAAAATTGCCAACTAAGAACACTATGCCCAGAAAAGCAATCCTTAAGGAATAAAGGAAAAACAGCCCAAGACAAGCAAAAACCGAGGGATTCATCACCAGCCTGCAAGAAACACTTCCCGGAGTACCACACTAGATGCAAAAAGATGGGCACACCACCATGAAAATACATGATAGAACAAAACTTACTAGTAGAGCAGATACATAAAGGAAAAAGAAAAGAAAACCAATCCTTATTAACACAGAAAACTGCCAAACTAGAAAGACGGAAAAGAAATGAGGAAATGATCAAGAATATTCAAAATAGCCAGAAAAAAATTATATAACGAAAGCCTATCTAAATTATAAATTATAAACTCAGCAATCAAAAAATGAAAAAACTGAGCCAGCGAGATGGCTCAGTGGACACAAATACCTGCCACCAAACCTGATGACCTGTGTTTGATCGCCAGGACCCACAGAAAAGCAGCTCCCACAGCTGTCTTCTGACCGCCGCAGACACACAAAAAAACCAATGCAAAAATGTAAAATAAAAATAAACAATAAAACTACACTCAGTTATACACTGCCTATAAGGAAATCACTTCACCGATAAGAAAAGATTGAAGAAACTGAATCGGAAGAAGTACCACACAAATAGAGACCAAGAGCAAGTCAGAGGAGATATACTTGCACCAGAAAAATAGACTTCAAGTGACACTGTGAAAAGAGACAATGCCACAACACAATGATAAAGAATCACTTCAACAAAAGGAAATAACAAGTGTAAATAAATACCCACACAACACTGGGTTCCTCATCGTCATATGAAGCAATGTAGCCCATGCTGACCTTGAACTTTCCATCTTCATATTTCAGTTTTCCTTTTGAGTGCTGGGATTAGACATGTGCCGTCATGCTTGGGTCCTCAAAATAAACTTAACTAAGAAAGCAAATGACCTCTACAACAAAAATTACAAAACATTGATGAAAAGAAATCCAGCAGAGCACACACACAAATAGGAAAAATGTCCCATTTTCTCAGATTGGACGAGAGTTATTAAAAGCCCACAGTGTCCAAAGCAAATCCAGTGCAATCCCTACCAAAATGCCAATGACACTCTTCAAGATAGAAAACTCCCCAAACATTTGTATGGAACAAATCAGATATGAATCAGATATATACAGTCAAGATAATCCTGAGAAATTCAAAGCTGGAGACATCACAATACCTGACTTCAGAACACACTACACACTTCGTTAACTAAAACAACATGGTACTGATTGACAGGTGAGTGCAGCAGCAGAGAGAATTCAGAAATCTACAGATTTATAATTTTGGGGGTGGTGGTGCTGGGAATCAAACTCAGGATAGCATAGAAGGCAAATGCTCTACCCTTGAGCTATATCCCCAGCTCACACCAACTCCTTTTTGACAAAGGTAGCAAGAACACACACTGGAGGAAGGGGAGTCTCTTCTATAAATGGTGCTGAGAAAACTGGATACGTGTATGTGGAGCAAAGAAACCACACTACCAGCCTTTACCACATACCAAAATTAACTCAGAATGGATCAAATACTTAGATATAACACTTCAAATCATGAAGCTAGTAGATAAAACAAAAGAAACACTTTGGTTCTTTTGAGACAGGGTCTCCCTACAGCCCCAGCTCCTCATTGATTTATTTTTTAAATTTTTCTTTTGTAAGTTTTCTCACAGATCTGACCTTTCCTCATTCTTGGTCTGTGTCTCTCTTCTCTTTTTCTTATAATTTAAAAAACTTGAAAAATTACATGTATCTGTGTGGGGGCCTCAGCCTCTAAATTGCTTGGTTTGCTGTCTTTATTACTTCCCTCTTCCCAAGTCTTTGCTTAGATTGCTGCAATAATCTGGTTGGTTTTCTTATACCCAGCCTCTCTTGCTCTTTTAGTCTACCTTCCACACCAATTCTCAATTGATTCTTTAAAAATTATTTTATTATTTTTAATTTTATGTGTATGAGTGTATTGCCTGCATGTGTGTAAGTGCACCCATGTCATGTAATGCCCACGGAGGTCAGAAGAAGGTGTCATATCCTCTGGAACTGGAGTTACAGACGGTTGTTAGCTGTCATGTGGGTGCTAGAAATTGAAACCAGGTCCTCTGTAAGAGCAGCCAGTGCCATCTCTCCAGCCCCCTCAACTGATGGTTTTTCTTTTTCTTTTTTTTTTGGTCTTTTTTAGACAGGGTCTCCCAGTAGTCCCAGCTGACCTGAACTCACTATGTAGAACAGGCTGGCCTTGAACTCACAAAGACCTGCCTCCCTCTGCCTCCCAAGTGCTGGGACTAAAGGCATGCATCACCATGCCCGGGCAACTGATGTTTTTAAAGTACCATTTTCTGGATCACTTGCTTTTCAGAATCTGAAATAAACTTTACTGATTAGTTGAAATTAAACCTAAACTCATGGATTTGTGGATGTAGCTTGGTGGAACCACATTTGCCTAGCACATTTAACGCTAGCACTTCAAAAATAACAATGGCAATAAACCCATCCGAACTCCTCCCCTTGGTCATCTCACATTGGTTTGTCTTATATTTTAGGAGCCACCTCGTCAATCTTTTTCTTCAACTACTCAAAGAAACAGCACGGTACAGCTCCAGTCAGGCCTGCCCCTTCTACCACCCTCACATGCCACACTTATCCCTCCTCACAGGCTGCATTCATTCCTACTCTTCCTTATAGACCTTTTAGTGTACCAAATATATGTTAGGCACTAGTCTAGATAGTAGAGATACAGCAGTAGGCGCGAGAGTGGGAGGGCATCTTTTTTTGAGCTAACATTTTACTTGGGGGAAGAGACAATAACTACCTAAGTAAGCAAATATCTAAGACTGTAAAAGATACTAAAGAAAAAAAATACTGCAGTGAAAGGGAACAGAGTATGCCAAGGTAGGTGAGAGAACACAATTAAAAACCATTTTCCATGAACACCAACACTGATGTTACAGAGTAAGAAGGTATCTGTGGAAAAGCATTTTGGGAAGAGGGGACTTCAGAGGATGAAGGCCTTGAATCTTCTATTGCCAGATGTTTTGTGAAATAGCAAGGTATATCTGGATGTAGCATCAGAAAGGACAGTAAGAAAAGTGAGACTGGGGCCTGCAGTGAGGCTGGCCAGATGAACTTTACAGACCATTCTAAGCATTCATTTTTGAGTCGTGTGGAAGGCTGTGGGAGGATTTCAGCAGAGATGGGCAATGATCTGTCTTCTCAAAGGTAAGTGGCTACTATTTTAGAATGAAGAGGAGCAGGGACAATGTCTTGTGGCCATTCTTCCTGAAGTCTACTGTACACAGTGCTATCTGCTTTCATCTGATACCTACTTCCTAGAGCTGCTGGGATCAGGAAATCAACTCTGAACTTGTCCTATGGCTTGTCCTGCAAGTGCTTTCTCTCTAGAAGCACTATAAGTTATTTGAACATTCATAATGCACTCAAAATTTCTTTTGCAATTTTTAAGAGGAAAACAGTAAGATTGCAAACATGCAACACTGAGAAGGTATTGGGAGAAGCTACATCAGAGCTAAACTGATCTTCTTTTGTAAAGGACTTTATCACAAGTGCTGCACACTCAGCCAAGCACAAAGGTGGTAGCTATTAGCTAAACTAAGCTGGATGAACTGTGAGCTAGCCACTTACAAACTCTGCTCTGTGGGAAAGAGCACCCAGAAGTAGAGCAGAGAGGCACTGGGTTTATGTGCTACACACTGCCTTAGCTGACAGGGCAATGATTTCATTCTTCAGACTGTGGGGTTCTCTGGAAACCCTCACATTCTCATTAGCTGTTAATGGGCAAGTCCCGTGGGAGTTATCTCCTCCTGGAACCTCTTCCAAGATTTCCACTTTTCCTTTTCTTCCTGGACAAAAGGATCAGAGAAGCAGCACATTTCAAAACTTCCTAATGTTTAGCAAACTGCTGTCTGTGGACATTTCAGTGGTATTTATTATGTATGAAGCATGATTTTATTGAGATAATCTGTGAACTCATTCTGAAATGAGAAGTAGATTATTACTTGAAATTGCAGAATGGTTATATAGACATAAAGGGCTGGAGGCAAGGGATTAGAACAGAAAATGGATAAAAATGGCACGTGGGCCACACAGTGCAGATGGCTGAGACAAGGCCAACAAGGTTTGCCTTAACTTTTCTCCCTGGGTGCCAGGAAACCAAAATATGCTTCAACATTTTATTATCTCTGTTCAGTAAACTGAAAAAATTTTGTGATCAAATACTGTTTTTCCACGAATCTTCTTTCCTCTGAAAGCAAGTAATTTAAGGAAGTCTACAATGAACTCTGCCAGCCAATAATAGAGGATTTTGTTTTTGTTTCTTTCCAATTTTATTTTTTCGTAGTACTGGAAATTAAAGTCTGAGCTTCTCTCATAAGTTGGCAAGTATTTTACTACTGAACCACATCCCCAGACCTTTTGTTTTTAGTACAAGTTATTTATTTCTGTGTATACATACAGTGCATGTGTATGCATACAGGGGTGAGCGTACTACAATGTGCATGTGGACATCATGATAATCTTGGGTGTCAGTCTTCTCTTTCCACCTTGCTTAACAGAGATACACACCACTGCTGCCTGCAGGCTAGCTAGCCTGTGAACTTCCAAGGATTATAGATCCTTGTGTTTGTGTGTAGCTTCTGTGGATTCAACTCAGGTCTTCATGACTGTGAGGATGGTGCTTCCCCACTGAGTCATCGTTCTAATCCCTCACTCTTAAATTTCAAGACAGAGTCTCACTAAGTCGCCTGGGCTGGCATCAAACCTGTGAGCCTCCTGTATCAGTCTCCAAAGAATCTAGGATTATAGGTGTACAACACCATTCTCAGCTCAAGAATATGTTTTGAAGAATAAAGTTCTTCAGAACTGGTGAATGTTCCTTTCCTTAATCATGGAATCTATGGCTATGGAGCTAAATGACAGAAGTTCCTGACTATACATGTTCAAATACATTAAACGCACTTCTCTAACTGATTGTGTGTACATAATTTATTTAAAATTCTGTTAAGATCTACTAAAATTTTCCACAATACATTTCTTATTTCCAATAACATAAACACACTATGAAAAATTTCAAACCCAATGTTGACGTTAGTATTTAATAAGATTATTCTTTTCAAAAATCTTTATACTTTTCAAGTTACAAGTACCTCAGCAGATCTACTAGAGCTTTGCTCTATGTACAAGACTTTGCCAAAAGCAAAAACACTCAATAATATAATTTTAATAACGAAAATCTAAAGCATCAGAAACAAGGCTGTGCATAGAAAAAAATTAATCATTTAGGCGAAAGGGTAACAAACATTCAATTCAAGGATAACGCAGCCCTCAGGGAAAATATGCATATGAATGAAGTTTATGAAACTGGTTCAATGCCTCTGCGAAGAAAATAATTAGTTTATTTTAAAGTTGCCTATAAAATGCATTCAATATTGCAACATGAATTATTTATAGAAAAACGAACATCTAACTTTAAAGTTACACTTTTATTGAAAAAGCTTGAGTATTGTGAAAAAAAAATCAGAAAAAGAATATATTATGTTACATATGTAATATTTGGGCAATTCTTTTTTTAATTATAGAATTTCCAAAAAAGATTTCATTCATTCATACATATATCTGAATCAGTGATATATCATTCTATTCTTTTTCAAATTTAAGAAGTTAAACTGAGCCAAGCATGGTGTCAGACGCCTTTAAAATCCAGCACTCGGGAGGCAGATCTCTGTACGACTGAGGCAAATCTGGTTTACACAGTGAGTTCCAGGCCAGCTGGAGGTACAGGAATCCTGTCTCAACCCTCACAACCCCTGCTCCCCCAAAGAAGTTAAACTGAAGGGGAGATGCCATTTTCATTTTAAATTTTACATAGAATGCTTCTGAGAGTTGACAAACAGATGCACACAAATTCCCATAAATCATGACTGCTAATTTAAAAACTAAATGAAAATGTCTATACTTAGTAATTTTTAAAAAATGTTTCTGAAGTTAATATAGAATATTAGTGGAACATGTGGATTTGAGATTTTATTATAATAACACCATGTGGTCTACAAAGCAAATTCAAACGGATCATATGTTAGGACCATACCTTTTAACCAATTTTCTGATTAGTCCTTAATGTGGCGAAGAGTCTAGAGGGGGCCACATAATGCTGGAATATTGTTTTTAGCCCTGTAGTCTTCTGAACTTTTCTTTAGAGAATTATGACAGAATTACCCTGATTTACATAGTCACATTCAAATTCAAACATTAAAGAAAATCATTAGGTTTTCAGAACTCTCCCCTAATACCTCACAATTTTAAATAACAGAACAAATTGAGCAAGCCCTTCTTGGCTTTCTTGGTTCTGTGAATGGTGTGGGAAGTCATAATCTGATTAATTAGGTTCAAGCTTGAGACCTCCTGGAATAGTTTGCTTCTGTTTATAAGCAATATTCATATAATAATATAACAAACGAATTTTATCTAAATTTAATATATAACTTGAATGTCTGTAATTAGCATGCGAACTGCCAATTTCTGAACACTAGAGGGCAGTAAAGTACTGGATGGAATTATTTAAATTACAGAGCTGAAAGTGGTCTACATACTTTAAAAAAAGATTGAAATCCTAACAATTTGCTGAATTCATTCTGTCTTAGGTTACCGACATACAAAGCATTCTTCATTGTGCCATTCTGCATAGTACTTACTTTGCAAAATCCAAATAAGAAATGTGTCCATGATAAAACCCTGGTTTCATTTCTTTCCAGGAAGTTATATTCTTTACAAAGCGCACCTAAGGAAAGGAGAACGAACATATTAATTAACTGCAATTTAGAGAATGAATCTGATGATAGCAAAATTTCTTCCATTTAGGAACTAAGAACGAGCCACACACACCATTTTGATAATTACAGAACTGGAAATACAGGTTTTGATTAAGGAAAGTTAATGTAATCTGTTAAGTACTAATTCATCATAGAGCTACTGTAACCACATTCAGAAAAGCAGTGATGGTTCTGAAACAAAACTGAACAATGAAACCATTTATAATGCTGTACACTGAGTACAATGAAGTGGGGTAGGAGGGGGATGTACTTCACCACTTACGATGGTTAAATGTGGTTGTCAACTTGACTGGATCTGGAATCAACTAAAAGTAAGCCACTGGGCACAGCTATATGGGATCTTCTTTACCAGGCTATATGCAGTGGGAGACTCACACTAAATGTGGGTGGCAGCCAGACAAAAGGTAGTCTTGGGAATAAGCTTTGCTTTGTGCCTAACTGCCTTTGCACTTTGCTGCTGAGGTCACCTACCCTACTGCTGCACAGACCTCTGCTGCTATTACTGCTATAGCGATCCTTCATGGATACTGGAATCCAGCCTCTTCCAGGCTTCCAACATGGACTGAAGATCAGTAGCTCTCCAAGAATCCTCCAGGCCTTCAGAGCCAGGTTGGGACTCCTATGGCATTCAGTATCATGGACTGACCAGCTACTGGGTTCTCAGCCTCTCCAGGGTGAGGAGAGCAACTGTGGGACTACCCAGATGGTGTAAGACTAGCTAATAATCACCCCCTTTTTAAAAGATTACTTATTTATATGTACACATATGTGTCTGGGTGTGTATGTGTGCAGAGACCAGAAGAGGGTGTTGGATTCCCCAGAAGATGGAGTTAAAGGTGACTGTGAGTCATCCAACATGGGTGCTGGAAACCAAACCTGGGTCCTCTGGAAGAAATGCAAGTGTTCTTAACCACCGAGCCATCTCTCTAGTCCCAGTCTTGTTTTAACATATATATATATATATATATATATACTTATTCTATCAGTTCTGTTCCTCTAGAGAACCTTGACTAATACACCATCTATCAACAACACACAATAAAGCCAGCAAGCAATACTCCAATGCAAGGACATCCTATAGGTGTGTGCATGAATACTTAAAAAAAAATTGATGTGTATGTGTGTGTTGCCTGCAGGTATCTAAGTGTACCAGTGCTGTGCAATGCCTGTGGAGGTCAGAAGAGGGCACCAGATTTCCCTGGAAGTGGAGTTACAGATGGTTGTGAGCTGCCATGTAGGTGCTGAAAATTGAACTTGGGTCCTCTGCAAGAGTAGCCAGTGCTCTTAACTGCTGAGCCATCTCCCCAGCTCCTACTTTTTTTTTTCCTTTCAGACAAGGTCTCATATAACCCAGGCAGGCCTTGAACTCATCATGTAAGCAAACATGATCTTGAATTCCCAATCCTCCTGCTTCTATCTAAGTGCTGGGTGTGTTCCATCATACCTGGCTCATTCTGTATGTATTAAATGTTTTCTTCTCAGATATGCTACTCAAAAAGTTAATTTTTATTCATGCTTCAACAAAAATACTACTGATTAAAGATGAATCATCAAGAGCAGATACATAGCTTCTTCAAAGTAATTTTCTTTTCTTTTGTCTTTTTGAGACAGGGTCTCCCTGTAGCTCCAGCTGCCTGGAAGTCTAAATATTTGTTAATTATTTAAACTGTGTGTGTGTGTGCGCGCGCGCGCGTGCGCGTGCATGTGTGAATGCAGGTGTCCTTGGAGTCCAGGAGGGCATCCAGGATGCTCTGGAATTGGAGTTAAAGGTGCCTGTGAGCCAAATGCCACTTCCTGCCACCATACCTTCATGACATGACGGATTATAATTCCCCTGGAGCTGTAAGTTCAAATAACCTCTTCCTTCTATAAGTTGCTTCGGTCGGTGTTTCCATCACAGTAACAGAAAAGTAACTAATACAGAAAGGAAGAATTTGCTAAAGGCAGAGGACAGAAAAAAGTATTTGTACAATCAGAATTTTAGAGATGAAAGGGACCAAGGAAATCCTATAGTCTGTATTTTGTAGAGACAGTGAGGACCGTATACCTCAGGTTACAATATCATCTGTCTATGTAACTAGCTGCCCTATAGAGGTGTATGTGTGGATTGAACCCAGGGTTCTACCAACTCATCAACCATATCCCCAGCTTCTCCCATTTATTATATCCCAAATTAAACAGGGAAAAAAAAAGAGGCACTGTAAGAGAATAGATATTTTTATAGGGATCCTGATCAACAGACTTAAGGACTGGGGTGTGTAGCTTAGTGACAGAACAGTTTCCAGCATGTGCAAGGCTCTGGTTTAAATTCTTTGTACTGCAAATAAACAAACAGCGCCCCCCCCCATGAAAAACCAAAATAAAACACAAAACAAGTCAAACTTGGGTACTGAAAGTTTCAGATCTTGCTTATTACTACAGTAATCCCTCAGGTTGTCATTCAAAATTCTTACACTGAACTGGGTGTAGCTCAGTGATAAAGTGCCTGCTTAGCAGGTGTGGAGCCCTGGGCTCAATTCCTATCACTCAAAGCAAAACCAAACCAAATCAAGTAAATAAGCTTCTACCTCCAAAATCTCAAAGCTCTATTGTTGTAACTCTTCTTTCCTTACGAATTTATTTATTACTCCCATTGTGTCTTGACTTCCCATTCACTCTGGTCACTACCATGTCTCACACCACAACCACTTCAACAACAGCCTGTGATTATTCTTGTTTTTCACCATCTTCAGTAACCATGAACTGCCAAGCACTAAGGATTAAAACCAAGAGATCAACTATAAATACCTATGTAGGACTCCGAGCTTTACTTCATAAATTTGTAGTATATGAAGCAACTTCAGGTGTATTATTATTGCTTTTAAATTCTCTAGACTGTTATTGTTAAACTCATCAAAAACATGTATGATCTCTTTCTTTAAAAAAAAAAAAACTCCGACTAAACAAGTGTTGAAGGCTATATAATGTGTGCTAGTCAGTTTTCTATCACTGTAACAGACGAGACAACTTAGTCAATTTATAAGAAAAGTTTATCTCAGCTGGTAACTTAGGAGGTTTTAGTCTATGATCAATCTGACCAAAGCAAAGCAGCACATCATTAAGAGTGTGGCAGAGAAAACCTGCTTCCCTTACTACCAAGGAGCAAAGAGAAAGAAAACAGAAGGAGCCGGGTTCAAGAATCCTGAGTATTGCCCCCGAAAATCTAAAGCCCTCTCACTGGACCCCACCTCCTAAAGCTTTTCCCACCTCCCCAGTACTGTCTCCCTGGGGACCAAAACTCCCACATACAACAAGCCTTTGGGGGAATTTAAGATTTAAACTACAGCAATACTCAAGATATATGCATATGTACTTTTTCATCTCACCAACATGAAACTGGGGCAATATGTTAGTCTCATTAATAAAGCTATAGCTAATTTACAATTTACAATAAATCAAAAGATGCTGAGCTGAGGCTTGTCTTCCTTTTATTGGAAAGAATAAAGTGCTAAGCAAACAGATGATGTCAATAAGGTTAAAATGATGGCTCACACTTTCTAATCTGAAAAACAGCTGGAGCACGTAGAAGCGTCATTTACATACAAGTGTCATTTATATACCACTGATATCACATACATCTTTCCTCTTCAAAGCTATTCTCCATGGAGATAATATAAGCAATCCTGTAGAAAAACAGCATTTTTAAGAGACTTTAATGCATCAATTGAACCACTTTTCCTCGTAGCTATGTTTAATATTTATCCCCGCAGTTCTAAAAATGTTTGCCTATTTGCACTCTTCCACCTCCACGTTCCCCTTCATCAATCCAGTCCCCAGTTCCCTATCTATCATTTTCTGCCTCTTCACTGCTGCATCATTGGCTTTCTCTTTCAGTCTGCTTTCCTCTGGTGTTACTCTATACTGGGGCACTATGCCAAGGCCTACACAAGGCTCTGGAATACACAAGAGTAAGTGAAAACAGGGAGTAGGCTGAGCAAGCCAGTTCATTTTACACATTCTCACTTCACATGTCACCAATGGAGGGTGAAGTGATAGGCAAAAGGGAATAAAAACTAACAGCACCAAATGAAGTTTGGGAAACTGAAAGCACAGAGCACTAGCTGAGAGAGAAGAGAACTCTAAGAAATTTTACACTCTGACTGAAGTAGGTTATCAAGAAAGATGGTTTAGAAGCAGTAGTTAGATACAGTACATTGAAAGTAATGTTTTTACGGCTAGCCTGCAGCAGATCCTAAACTATGACTTCTGTCAGATTTTATAACTCAAACAAGAACAGGGTAAGCAAGTAATCACAATACACCTTTAGGGAAAATACAAGCAGTGTAGGTAGTGCTTCTGTGATTTATCTGCTTGCTGAATCAGATCTGAACTAGGACTACAGGAAAAAAACTAAGCAAGCAACTGTATTAGTCACTTTTCTGTTGCTATGACAGAAACACTGACCCAAGCAATGTATAGAAGGAAAAGTTTATTTGAGCTTATGGTTCCAGGGGAATTACAGTCCATCTTGGCATGGCAGCAGAGGTGGCTGGAGAAGGAGTGGAAGCTAAGCTCTCACATCATCACGTAGGCACAGGAAGCAAGACTGGAGATCTGGCAAGGCTTAAGAACTCTCTAAGCCCACCCCCAGTGACATGCTTCCTCCAGGATAGCCACACCTTCTAAAACCTCCCAAAACAGCGCCATCATCTGGCGACAAAATGTCCAAACACTTGGAGCCTATGGGGGACATTTTCATTCAAACCACCACAGCAACACTGCACAATCAGAAGTACCCAGGCCAGCATTCTCAATAGGTTAAATCCAACGTTCTGATTATCTGTGATCACAAAAGAACTCAACTCCACACTATTTCAAAGGGTGGGAGGATCACTCTGAATGGCCTGGCCAAATTCCAACTACTTACTGAATTACTACCTACTGAATGAAGAGTACTATACACCAATTCCTATTGATGCACTTACTTTAAACATTTCTTGTAGAGCCATGGGGTGCTTAAGAAAAAAACATTTTAAAGACATTTTAAATATGTATATGTGTGTTTGTGTACACATGAATAATGGAGCCCATGGAAGTCGGAGGCATTCCCCTGGAGCTGGAATTACAGGTGGTTTTGAGCTGCCTGGTGTAAGTGCTGGAAATTAAACTCAGGTCTTGTGGAAGAGCAGTATATACTCTTGACCACTAAGCTATCTCTCCAGCCTCAATGGATACTTTAAAAAAAAATTATATTGAGTCTTTGAGAATTTCATACAATGTATTTTGGTCACTTTCAGATGCCCTTCCCCTCTCTACCCCTACTTCAACTTCATGTCTTCTGCATCCATATTTCTTTTTAAAGGCCTATAGAATGTAATCTGAGTGCCCCAAATGCTCTTGGGTATGGGTTCAATCCCTGGAGCCTAGTCAAGCCACCTGGCGTAACCTTAAAGAAAACTGACTCTTAATCTTTCAGCAGCCAGCAGCTATCAATTGCTAAATTGCTAATAATTCCTCAGCAAGGCCTGAAGCTTCCTGCCCACCCCCACCCCCCGCCCCATGCTGGGATTTTGTCTGCCTTGAGCTTCAGAGGTCTGTGTATGCTCTCACAAGCAGGGTGGGTTCATATGTGCAAATGCTGTACCGTATCCTGACAACACAGTTTCCCACCACCACCACTGCTTATTAGAATCTTTCTGAACCCTCTTCTCTTCCACAATGATCACTGAGCCTATAGGAGGGGAGGGTATGATATGTGTCAGATTTAAGGCTAAGAACTTTGTGGTCTTGTCTGCATAATGACCAGCTGTGGGTCTTTGTGCTCACTGCCATCTACTGTAAGAAGCAGCTTCTGTAGTAAGTGCTTACAAAAGTACTAATCTATGGTTATAATAGTAAGTTTTGGGGAGCTGGTTTGATACTGTATCTATTTAGCAGAATAACAACAGTAGATTCTCACCTATAGCTTGTGACCTATCTAGTCACAAGTTCCTGGCCCCAATAACAGTACTAGGTTTGGGATCCATCTTCTGAGGTGGGCTTTAAATCAATCAGAAAGTGACTGGTTTCTCCCATAACATTCTTATCATTGTTGCATGGGTGGGCATATCGTGAGAGGCCATGAAAAATTCATGGCTGGGTAAGGGTGCTGATTACTTTCTTTTCTGGTATCTTGCACAGTACCTTCCATCATTATGACAGCTAGCCAGTAGAGATAAAGCTGTGAGGTAAGCCCAGCTTAATTTCTCCTTGCTTATTCTATGATTCAAGTATTTAATGTCCTCAGCAATAGAGTCTTACATTAAGTTCTGAAGGATAACCAAATAATGACAGTAGCAAGTATTATTTTGGGGATGGGATACCCCCTTGTCAAAAGTTTCAAAAGAGGGAGTTGATTCCTGGCATTGGGCTTTTTATTTGCTACCCTGTGGTATCTGTCCCTGTTAAAGGGTAACTCCACTTAAACTCCTTTTATATTGTACATGTGTACATTATAAGAAGCTTTGACAGTAACAGGTTCACAAGACTGTTTGAATAGTTTTAGTGTTGGCTATCCCTCACAAAACTCTTCCCTAGCTCTGCCCTCCCATCCCCCAACACATTTAATGATTCCTATTCCATTATCCTCCCACTATATCACTGGAATCAATCACCCCTCCCATAACACCCCTCCCCCGACCTTGTATTCTGTTATTAGTTTTCTGACCTCTTTGGATTTTCCAATTGAAACACACATAAAGATTCAAAGCTAGCACCACTTATGGGAGAAAACATGTGGCATTTGTCTTTCTGGGTCTGGATTACCTCACTTAAGATGATTGTTTCCAGCTGCATCTACTTGTTTTTTTTGTTTTTATTACTTTTACAAAAACTTTACTGAGAATTTCATACATGACTATAAGGTGTTTTGATCAAATCCATGCTCACTCTCTCCCCTCCAACACCTCCCATATCTCCCCATCACTTTTTTTCTTTTTCTTCTTTCATTTATTTATTTTTATGGGGCTTTTGACTACTCTAACATTCCCCCTCTGAAGAGGTAACCCTAAAATCTTTTAAGGTCTTAGATCTCTTTTCACGCCAAGGACATTTTGACTTTTAGCCAAGAAACTGGCTACTCTTCTTTGGAGTCTTTTTACCCTAACTGCCTAGCCAATTCCTATCTCCTATTTTTATCACGCCATCCTCTGAAGAGGTTACCCAAATTGCCAATAGGGAATTGGGACGAAGACCTTTCTGGCTTCTTCCATGCTGAACAGGGACGCAGGGTGAGGCAACTGGAGTGCCTCACCTTTCAGTGGGTCTATCTAAAAGACTCCCAAATTGCATAATTCTTATCTCTAAGGGGAAAAGAAATTGTGAATAGGAGATATGAAGGAGAAGTAAAGGCAAGAGTAATTAGCACTACAAGTTCCAGGGGACTATGAACATCTCTCAAAATGTCCTGTTAAAAAACTACAAGTTCCAGGGGACTATGAACATCTCTCAAAATGTCCTGTTAACTGTGGTGAGTCACCTGTCTTCTTGTTCAGGGAGGACATGGAGACCCCACGAGATGTTCCAGTCTATAAAGAGGAGGGGAGGGTCAACTCAGAGGAAACATCTCATTCATGTTTCAAAGTGAAGCCAGACATGGTCAAGCAGGACCTGACTTATTCTCATATAGATGGTACTGGTAAAAGAAAGGAACCAGGAGCTCCTCTCAAGCCCACAGATCCTCAATTGACCTTAAATGTAAAAATAAATTGATTTATTTGGGCCAACTATATGGTCTTAAACACCCAAAAGGAAAGTATAACCAAAGAGTAAAGTCATCAGTATACTTCTTTAAAAAGGAGTTCAAGGAATTACACTTCCCAGACATTAGGCTTAAGTCTATACAAAAAGAATTATTTCTCATTGATGATATCGTTCCTAACCAGAAAGTGCTGCTCAGATGTAACATTTCAAATCTTGGTCTCCAATACTGTAGTGCCCACCTGTAGCTAAGGGAGACAACCAGCTATTGTTCTAAACTGATGGATAAATTTGTTTTCTCCCTCTATTTCAGAAGCCTTTGAGACGGAACTGACACTGATTCTAAGCACTCCAATAGCTATCAAAATGCCCAAAAGCAAATACTGAATCCATCACTCTAGAGTCCAGCCTTAGAAGGCAAAAGAAAAATGAGGAGGAACCCAACAGAGGGATGCTTTTGGAAGCCCTTGTCAAGAAATTCCAATGGACTCTCATATAAACATTTGAAAATTGCCCTGTTCTGACTTTTTTCTAGTTCCCTGTCTATTATCTTAACAGCTGGATAATATTCCATTGTGTAAAATGCTATACTTACATTATCCTTTCATCAGTTCATGGATATGTAAGTTGTTTCCATTTCCTGGCTATTGTGAAAAAGGCAGCAATGAACATGGATAAACAGATATCTCTATAGTAGGAAACAGAGTCCTTTGGGTACACGCCTGGCTCATTAGCGAGACCTATTTTTAGCTTTCTGAGGAACCTCCACACTGGCTACACTAGTTTGCACTTCTTCAGCAATCAACAAGTGTTCCCTGTTCAGCATATCCTCCCCAGAATTTGTTACTGTTTGTTTTTCAGATCCTAGCCATTCTGACTAGAAATCTTAAAGTAACTCCCTTTTCCCTGATAGCCAACCATGTTCAAAAAAACAAAAGACAAAACCTCTCAGTCATTTGTGTTTCATCATTTGAGAACTCATTGTTCTTTGCCCAATTTTTAATTGGGTTGTTTCTGAACGTTTGATTTTTTTTGTTTTTTTTTTTTAATTTTTGAATTTTTAAAATTTGTTTTTATTTTTAAGTTTTTTTTTGTATATTCTAGATCCTAACCCTGTCAGAGGAATAGCTAGCAAAAGTTTTTTCCCCATCTTCTAGATTGTCTCTTCACTGGAATGGTGTCCTTTGCTGTACAGAAGTTTTTAAACTGTTGGCCTCGATACCTGTGCTATCCAGGTCCTGTTCAGAACATCCTTTCCAGAATGCCCTTTCCTGTGCTTAGAAGCTCCAGTGTATTCTCTACTCTTTCTATCAGACTCAGGGTATTAGGTCTTATGTTGAGGTCCTTGATCCATTTGGAGTTGAAGTTTGCATAAAATGGGAGATAGGGATTTAGTTTCATTCTTCTAAATACAGCTATTCAGTTTGACCAGCACCATTTTTTTTGAATATGTCTTTTTTTCCAATGTGTGTTTTTCAAAAATCAAGTGACTGCAACTCTAAGTTAAATCTGGGTTCTCAATTCTATTCCACTGATCAATGTGTCCATTGCCAGGCTGTTTTTATTACTATAGATAATCTGAAATCAAGTACAGTGACGCCTCCAGCATTTCTTTATAGTCCAGGATTGTTTTCACTATACTGGATTTTTCTGTGTTTCTATATTAAATTTGAGATTTTTTTCAATTTCTGTGAAAAACTGTGTTGGAATTTTAATGGGGGCTGTGTTAAATCTGTAGACTGCTTTTGTCAGGATGACCATATTCACAAGGTTAATCCTATCTATCTATGAGCACGGGAGAGCTTTCCATCTTCTGCTATCCTCTTCAATCTCTTTGATGTCTTAATATTTTTATTATATCAGTTCTTAACTTCCTTGGTTAAATTTATTCCAATATATTTTAAGGGTTTTGACACAATTGTGAATGGGATTATTTCCCTGATTTCTCAATATGTTAGTTGTTGGTATATAGGAAGGCTACTGATCTTTGCGTGTTAATTTTATATACTGCTATGCGCTTAATGTGTTTATCAGCCATGGAGTTTTCTGGTGATGTCCCTAGGGTCTTTTATGTATAGAATCATATCTGTAAATAAGAATACTTTCACTTAAATTTTTTGTTATTTTTAATTTATGTGTATGAATGTTTGCCTGCATGCATTCAAGTGCACCATGTGGTGTAATGCCCGAAAAAGCCAGAAGAGTTTGTCTGATCCCCTGTGAGTTACGGACAGTTGTTAGCTGCCATGTGGGTGCCGGGAACTGAACCCAGGTCCTCTAGAAGAGCACCCAGTGTTCTAAGAATACTCTCACTTTTTCTTTGCAATTTGTATTCCCTCTGTCTCTGTCTTACTGCTCTAAGACTTCAAGTACTTGAACAGGAATGGAGAGAGTGGACATCCTTGTCTTGTTCCTGATTTTAGTATAATGCTCTGAGCTTTGTTCCATTTAGTATGATGTTGGTTGTGGGCTTATTTCACATTTCCTTTATTATGTTGAGGTATGTTGCCTGTATCTCTGGATTCTCTATTCCCTAGACTTTTATCATGAATAGATGCTGGACTTTGTCAAAGGCATTTTTGAATCTAATGAAATGATCATATGGTTTCTGCCTTTGAGTCTGTTTACATGATGAGTTATATTTATTGATCAATGTATGCTGAATCATCCCTGCATCTCTGGGATGAAGATGACCTAATCATGATGGATAATAGTTTTGATTTGCTCTTGCATTCATAATTTTTGCATCTATGTTCATTCATCTTTTTTTCCTTTTCTTTTTGTTGATTTTTGTCTGGGGTTGGGCACACCTACTTACATGCAAGCAATATACTCATACACATAAAATATTTAAAAAATCCAACATTCACAACTAAGTCCATTTAACTCCAATTACTTAGTTTCTCATGCTTTACATTCTCAATTATTAATTAAGCTCTTAAAAAAAAAAAACTTTTCTTTTTCTCTTTATCCCAACTTCTTAAATCAGACAGGAGGCCCAGGCAGGAGGATGTCTGCAAATTTTCGGGGCAGCCTAGTTAGAAGAGTAAGATCTTGACTCCAAACAATTACCCTTACAGTGCTTACAGTGTAGGAAAGTAGAAAACAGTACATTGTCGACATCTATAAACTGCTTACCTCGACTCATTAACGGTTACGATTTGCCACTTCCAACGTGCTGCTTCCCTATGGTTGGACATACCCAGTATTTCTGAAGTACGGGAGGGCAGCACACACTCACACTTCATTCTTAAATATATCACCATGAATTATTATGAAGAAGGGTTTTAATCAAACAGCCAATTATAGAACACACAATGTATTTGGTTTTCATGTCTCTTTAGTTTCCTTCAGTCTAGTGACTGCCACCTCAACGCCATTCTCCTCTAGTTTGGTTGTTAGGACATTAAAACTTTAGAAGAGATAAGGACAGTTGTTCTGTAGTAAATTCTACAATACAAATTTGTCTTCTTTCTTGGAATTAGGTCTAGACACAACATCTTGGTAAGAAGTAATTTTTAAACATTTTGATGAGATTATCATAAACAGATGTTTTCTTTTAACTGTCTTTCCTCAACTTCTGTAATATGCTTTACACTCCCCAATAAATTATAAATAAGCTCTTTTAAAGACACAGCCTTGGCTTTTTATTTCTTTGGTATTTCTCCCAAAGAATGTAGCATAATCTCTGTATCACACATTCATTAAGTAAATGGGAAAAGAGCAAGGTTGACAGCTGTTTCTAAGGATGGCTGAATAGGCATTATTATTACATTGAATAGTTTTATACCAGACTAAAAATATTTGGGGTTTTGCTTCTAACCTTTAAACCCTTTTGAGGGAAATTAAGCATGCAGGCACTTTGGCACAGTGTCTACTTTGGCACGTATAAACTACGTGTAGGAAAGCACGGTGCGGGGGGCGGGATGAGCTGCAGGGGATCACAGCAGAGCAGGGCCTCAACTTTGTTATGAACAAACAGGGCTTTAAATGGGAACTTTGGAGAACAGCACATTTCTTAGAGTCAGACTCTGATTAGAAACTATTTCTTAGAGAAGAAAGAGTTAAAGAGGTCATTTAATTCCTACTTAATCAGCTGAAAATTTTCCACAAGCACAAGAATATGGCATTAAAACAAAAGTGTAGCTGGGTATGGTTCACTCCCAGCACTGGAGAGGCAGAGGCAGGCGGATCTCTGTGAGATCTAGGGCAGTCTGGTCTACCTAGAGAGTTCCAAGCCAGTTGGGGCTACAGGGAGACCCTGTTCAAAAAACCATAAACAAATAGAAAAAAAACAAAATAAAACAAAAATGGGGGATATTAATTTTTTTTCAAGGAATTATAGTACAATTTTTAAAGCTTACATTTCAATGAAGCTTCTTGGATTGAAAATGAAAAATGCTCTCAAATATGTCATGCATGCAAAGGAAAGGGAAGCCGCAAACATGACTTGTTTTAAAAACATGGCTTCTATACTGAACAAGAGAACAGTAAAGGGTACACACCCTGTATCAGAGAACATTTGCTGTATAAAACGCTCCTAACTGAGCTCAGGTTCTGAGCTTCCAGCTGACATTTGGAAGTGTATCATGAGGGCTGTCTGTTCTCAGAGCTCTCCAGTCTTCACCGCTGCTCATCATGCGAACTAGCTGCTTGAAGATAGCCTCTCTTCTCTTTTGCTACATATAAATAACAAGCTATTGCAAGGAAAACAGAAGCTTTATCGCATCCAAATGCAACTGGGAAACTGTACTCTATAGAAACTATAAATGTCATGTGTGGGGGAGCTTCTCCAGACTTATATTTCATGAAAAAATGGTTAATGTCACCGTCAGATATCTTGTAGCTGCCAGAGAACTTGGATACAAAAACAGACACAAAGTAGCTAAAATTGGGAAAAAAAAGTTAACGTTATTTTCCTAAAAAATATTACTGAGGAAAATTATTATGTGACGATCAAGAATGTTCCTTTTAAATCTGAAAAGCAACAACAGAAACACATTTAAAACCTACTACACACTGGACAAAACAATTATTTAGCATGATTTCTTTGAGAGATACAGTATTATACCATAAATAGTTTTTATGAACAACAGCTTATTTTGCTGGGTGTGGTAATACATGCCTTTAAGGCCAGCACTTGGGAGGCAAGCAGATCTCTGAGTTTGAGACCAACCTGGTCTACATAGTAAATTCCAGCTGGGGCTATACTGTCTCAAAAAGACAGGGAAAAAAAAAAAGCTAAAGCTTATGTTTCCTCTCACAGAAGAATTACATGGTTTTGCTAATAAACTTGTATCTTTGGTTCTATGGGAAAAAAATGATCCTACAGACAGAAAAAAATAAGGTAGGCAGCTGACATGCCACCCACCGTTAGCTTTCAAAAGTAGTTCTCTGGCAGTAAGGCCAACTTTAACCTGAAATTCAATATTGCTCTTGTTTCAGTGTAAGGATTATACATATACTTAATAGTGGGGAAGCAGTAATTTTGTTAACAACAAAACAAGTTCAGCTGCTTTCAAAGAGAATAATATCTAATGATAGTAGGACTGTAACAAATGCCATTCTGATAAGGCTACTCCAATATGACATTTGATGTTAAGTAGGATCTGAAACTGCTTCTTTTTGAGGGTCAAATTCCCATCCCATTCAATATTTATTTGTTTGGGTTTTTTGTGTTTTGTTTTTATTTTGCGGGGCAGGGGGGGGCAGGGTCTCTGCAGCTCCAGCTGGCTTAAAACTCCCTATATAGAACAGACTAGCCTAGCTCCCACAGAGATCCACCTGCTTCTGCCTCCTAAATGCTGGAATTAAAGGCATTAGTGACCACACCTGGATTCCCTTTGATATTTATAATAAGAACTTTATAATTATAGTCATTAACTCCAGGTGTGGGGGAAATGGACTCTAAAGAACCCAATAAACTAGATTTTGGATGACAATTTCCTCTACTTTTGTTCAAATCATTTCATGAAGTCACCTATCCATCTATAATCTAAAACCTCCGACAACTTAAAAGGAAAGAGTTTGTCAGAAGATGTAAGCTACAATCTTTGCTTTACAGATCACAGCTAATACTAACACAAATTACTAAAGATGAAATTCAGGATGCTCATATCAAGAATCCAAAAAATATTTCTTTCTTTCTTTTTTTTAACATTTTATTTATTATTTTTATATTATGTGTATTCATGTATTGCCTGCATGTAAGTAAGTGCACCGGTGTCGTGCAATGCCCTCGGAGGACAGAAGACACTGTTGGATCCCCTGGAACTGGAATTATGGATAGTCGTTAGCTGACATGTGGGTGCTGGGATTCAAACTCGGGTCTTCTGCAAGAACCAGTGCTCTTAACCGCTGAGCCATCTCTCCAACCTCCTGAAAAATATTTCTTTATCACAGGTTCAGACAATGTAATAATTTTGTTGCAGGTATCTTACCAAAGTTTTAAAATGATCTGACACTGAACACTATCAACACTGTTTATTAACTCATTTATTTAACAAACTGTTGGCTATACATAAGAAACTGTGCCAAGTGTGGTGAAGACTGTAGAATTATATAAAAGTTGGTTGGCTCTTTTCTCAAAAAGGTTTGCAATTCACTGAGATCAGTACACAGATACCTTTAAAATACTTTTCCATTTTGCAATACCAAATTTGAGAATGTAAAACAAAACCTTGTGCATCCCCTAAGTGGTAATTAATTACCTGATCTTGTAGTGACATCACTGGATTATTTTTGGTAGTGTTGATGTGAAGAACATGGTATTTATTCTTTGCACACAAGTCGTAGGCGATATTGGTAAACGAGGTGCTTGCAGTTTTGGGAACTCTGTTATAAATGATCACTATATCTTCTTCTTCATCTAAAGTTGAGTCTTGCCGAGGGCCATCCATTGTATGTCGCTGTTCGATTTCTCGGACTTCATGTCTTGCAATTGCCCTTTCTGCAAAGAAAAAAAAGATTAATAACTAAGTTCTTGAGAAAACATCAAAGAAGTTATGAACAATGAACTTTTGATTATCATAAGGCAAGAGAAAACATAACCATAACAAAGGCAGACAAACAAAGAAGAACCAAGGCATACACGAAATATAAGACAAGCTTTTCAGAAAGTAAACTTAGTTGATTGTAAAATAGCTTCATCTTAGGACACAATTTTTCTATTCAAGAACTGGGTAAGAAAAACTGAAGAAATGTTATAAGGATGAAACCTTTAGGACTACTTTTGAATGATAAAACACACATACCAAGAACAAAAAATAAATAGTCATAACTGTAGAATGACACAAACTAGAGAGCACTTAACAGTTAAAAAGTCACTTTACGCTCTAACAGGATTTTCACTGCCTGAAATAATTCTCAAATACACAACAGACCGCATGTGTTGTAGTTTAAATGTTCAGTGTTCCTGGGGCTGGAGAGATGGCTCAGCAGTTAAGAGCACAGGCTGCTCTTATAGAGGATCTGGGTTCAGTTCCCAGCACCCACATAGAAGCTAGCAGTTGTCTGTAACTCCAGATCCCGAGGAGTCTGACACCCTCTTCTGACTTCCATGGGCATTTCACGACATGGGTGCACTTACATACATGCAGGCAATATACTCATACAATAAGACAAAAATAGCATCTTAATGTAAAATGTTCCCCATAGGCTCATTGCTTGAACAAATGATCCCCAGCAGCTGGCGCTGTTTTGGAAGATTGTGGTATGGTTCAGGACGTAGAACCAGGTTCAAGGAAGTGGTTCCCTAGAGGGGTGGCCTTGAAGTTTTACAGCTGGGCCCCATTTCCTGTTCCTGTCCTCTTTACAGATGACATGTGACCGCCCTCAGACTCCTATTATACTCCTGTGTGATGGACTGTATCCACTCAAACTGTAAGTAAAAATAAACACTTCCTAAGTTTCTTCTTCACAGGTATTTATTTGGTCATAGCAACAACAAAAGAAAAAAATACAGAATGGAATACTAAACATCACAGATAACATGCAAAACATTTTTGAAATTTATTACATAGGATTTAGGTACCTCCTAGTTTATTAAAATTTGCCACGGTAATAACTACAAATGCTAATGACTTGGGTAACGAGTAGAAACACCAGCAGTCCAAACTCTTTCTTTTTGGGTACAGAATTACAGACACGTCCCGGCTATGTCTATTTCTTACAATTACCAATTTCTCTCATTTCAGTCCTTGTCTACTACGTGGTTTCCAAGCCAATTCTACTTTGCTTCACACTATTTAACGTATAGGTCAGTTTCAAAAATTTTGAGACTAAAGAAAGAAGCAAGAAGGGAAGAAGAAAATGGGGCAATATCCATCAAGATTGTGAATTACTTTAAACAAGAGTTGCTAACATATAGCATGCACACTATATCACCTCATCTTTTACCTTTCTTCCCCAACCCAATCCTTCCTGGCTAATTCCCAACATTACTATTCCAACTATCACTTCTCAAGAAAGCATTATCCAATCTCTCACTTGTTCAAGACATTTTGAAATAATCTTGTACATCTTTGTGTTTCTTAATTATCTGAGCACATGCCTTAAATTTCTGTTCACAAGATCTGGTTACTACGTTAAAGAGAGCACACTTTCAGTTGAGGAGTCACATTCAGAAGACTTGCACTCCAAGATCCAGACCTGCTACTTATTAACACTGAGCTTCCCAAAAGAGAAAGAGAAGCACAGATGACAGACACAGGTGTATGTTCCACATCAATATGCAGATACAACAGGAATAGGGCAAGAAAGCTAATGAGCATAATGCTGAACACATCACTGGGCTGCTGGTGGTATTCAGATGTTCTGTAAGTAATTGTGTCTGCAGAAAGGTCTAGAACTGAGAAATGTTCTAATAGGTATCTGGGAAAACTTAAGGATAGATGAAGTTTTAGAGAACAAGAGACTGCAGAGTGCATGTCCCTGGACAGGACTCCTATATTAAACCTCATCCACCCATGGCTCAAGGGCCATTGCAGAAGAGGGGGCGAAAAGATTGTAAGAGACAGGATTGGTGCATCAACATAAGGAAACAGAGGCTTTCAGGTCTCTGGGACCTTGCTACAATGGTGACAGCATGCACAAGACCCATACCGACTTAATCAGACAACAAAAAGCCCCATTAAAAAAAAATACACGAAATTGTCAGGAAAAAGTGATGGGGAGATATGGGAGAAGTTGGAGGGGAGGGGGCTTGGATTTGATCAAAACACCTTATATACACGTAAGAAATGGGAAGCAGCAGGCCCCAACACTAAATGAAGGACTATTGGCAACTAACTACTGTTGGGTGAGGGAGAGTAATCTTCTTTAAGGGAGTGACTCTAGATAGGCTGACCAGATTCCAGTAGATGAACTTGCACCAAGGGAAATCTAGGTACAAATGCATGACTGGATAGGACTTAACATATATGACAGAATGCATGAAATCCAATGTGGGGCAATGGGAGGGTGTGGATGGGAGAAGGGGGTCTAAATTTGACTAAGATCTAGTATATAAAATGCACAAAATTCAACAGAATATTAAAAAATAAAAAAGAATAAAATTGTTATACTTAACAAAATAAATAAAACAAATTCAAAATATGAATAAAAAGCTTGTGGATGGGTTCAGCAGCACAAAAAACAGAGAAAAATTTAGTGAGCCAGAATCAATAGCAACAAAGGAAGTTTAAGGAACTGTGGTCTATACTCTAACATTGCTGTCACAGTCTTAGGAAAAAAAGCCAAGAGAACTCTAAAGAACTATGGCTAAAAATTTTACCTCTTAGAATCAGGAAAGTGAATGAACCCAAATAAGATAAAACACAAAGAGATTCATCTAGGTCAAGGCACACCATAATTAAAAGTCCAAAAACGAAAAGAATCTTGATAGCAACAAAGCCTTAACTACAGAAGAAAGTGGGACCAACCACATATCTCTCACTGGAAGTCACAAAGCAAGAAGTAGCACAGTGATTCTAAGTGCTGAAACTAAAAAATTCTATATCCAGAGAAAATAATTTTCAAGAATAAAGAGGAAAATAACTCATATATATATAAAAGAAAATCTTCAAAATTTATAGAAGGCAGAACTCCCTGAAAGACTGGGTATGTAAGCTCTCTAAATTGAGGGCTGGTGAGGTGGCTCGGAGGGGAAAGGCACCTGCTGCCGAGTCTGAAGACCTGGGTTCAATCTCCAGGACACACATACTGGAAGAAGAGAACGGACTCCCATAAGCGGACCTCTGACTTATGCACAATGAATGAATGAAATTTTTAAAAGTTCTCCAAATTTAAAAAGACAGAAAACAAGCTGGGTGTGGTGGCACACGCCTTTAGTCCCAGCACTCTGGAGGTAGAGGCAGGTAGATCTCTGTAAGTTCAAGGCCACCCTGGTCTACATACGGAGTTCCAGGTCAGCTGGGGCTACAGGGAGACCCTATCTCGAAAAGAACCCCCCAAAAAAACATAGAAAACAGAAAGAATAACAGTAACAGCAACAAAAATGGAATTTCTGAAAATGCATTTAACAGTGAAGGCAAAAGTTCTAATACTGTGGAATTTGGTTCAAAATTCATGCACAGAAAATATTTAACATTATGAAAATTTTAAAAAATATATTTTATTTATTATTATTTATTTATGTGTATGAGTGTATTGTCTGCATGTATGTGAGTGCACCCATGCTTGGAGGCCAGAAGAGGGCATTGGATTGCCCGGAACTGGAGTTACAGACCGTTGTTAGACATCACGTAGGTGCTGGGAATAGAACCAGGTCCTCTGCAAGAGCAGCCTGTGCTCCTAACTGCTGAGCTAGCTCACCAGTCCCCTGCTCTGTCTTT
>NW_008333469.1:2274470-2274803 GCF_000622305.1 Nannospalax galili
ATAAACCTTATCTAGAGATATATTTCTTGATCTGTTATGTATAATTTGTCAGTAGATTGTAGGAATAATGTGGTTCCCTCTGGTTTTCGTGACTAGCTAGGCATTGTTTCTCTCTTCTATCGTCTCACCCCTCTATAATTGGTTTTCCCACTTAAGGTGCCCCCACTTCCGCTCCTTTCTTCCTTACTAATACCCTTGCTGCTATGATCCTACCTCTGTTGAGCTTCTTCTTTCTCCATATCCCCTAGGTTTCTCATATACCCTTACCTCCCCCCTCCCCTAAACTAACCCAATTTTTATCCATATCTCCCTTATTAAGGCCTGTTACCTACT
>NW_008333469.1:2278594-2293513 GCF_000622305.1 Nannospalax galili
TGGGTATGAAGAGCTGGTTCGTCTTAGCTTCTGGTTCTCTCTTTTGATTTTATATTGTCGAGGCCAGATTGATTTTGTCTTCAGGAGTTCCGTGGTGGCCCAATTCCAATGTGGGTCAGAAGTTTTGAGCCTTTCTCCTTAGGTCTGGAATCTTCTAAGGATGATTTTGGCCTCAGGAACTTGGGTGCTGGACGGATGCAAAGTCAGATGAGGTGGGAAGAAGCCCCAAGATTTCCCAGGGAGTGGATTGAGTAGCTGGGTTTTACTGGATGCAAAGGATCAGGGAGAGGAAACGTAAGCCTCGGAGCCCCAGAAAGAGGCTGTCAGCCCCAGAAAGAGGCTGGCGGGAGTTGCAGGGCCACCCAAACCCTTGGTTTGTTTTTTCTGTTTGTGTGCATGTGAATGCATGTGTGGGTTCACATGCATATGTGTAGAGGCCAGAAGTGAACCTTGGGAATTTGCTCTTCAGAAGGTGTCCACCTTGTTTGTTGATACAGGATCTCTCACTTGGACCTGGAGTTCACTGATTAAGCTAGGACAGCTATCCAGCAAGCCCCAAAGATCCTTCTATCTCTGCCTCCCTAGCACTGGGATTACAAGTGTGGACTACCATGTCTGACTTTTTATGTGGGTGCTGAGGATTGAACACAGCTCCTCAGGCTTGCAAGCATGTTATTGACTAAGTTGTCTCTTCTGTAGCCTCAAGTTTTTAAAAATATTTTATTTAATGTTTTAATTTTATGTGTATGAGTGTATTGCCTGCATGTATGTGTGTGGACCCGTGTCATGCAATGCCGCAGAGGTTAGAAGAGGGCTTCGGATTCCCCTGGAACTGGAGTTAAGGACGGTTTGTAGCTGCCATGTGGGTGCTGGGAATCGAACCCGGGTCCTCTGCAAGAGCAGTCAATGCTCTTAACCACTGAGCTATCTCTCCAGCCCCATGATTATGTTCTAAATGGAGAACAAAAGGGTTTAAGTGAAGCTGAGGTTTCTATACTTCACTTGACTTTGCAAAATGACACCAGTAAATGCAATATAATATTTATATAATGAAACATGTAACTTTGAAAGAAGCTAAACAAAGATATTAAACTAAAAATACTCTAGGATAAAAGTAATTATTAAAAATATGTAAGAAAGCAGAAAACAGAAACAAACCCACCAAAACCAGAACACAAAATCAAATGTCAAAAGAAAATGTCAAAGATACATTTAAGTGGATGTGGTGATTAGAATGAGACTGTCCCCCACAGGCTCCAGTGTCTGAATAGCTGGCCCCAGTTGGTGGTGCTGTTTTGGGGGGTTTAGGAGGTACGGCCTTACTGGAGGACCATATCACTGGGGCGGCTTTGAGAGTTGAAGCCTTGCCCCATTTGCAGCTTCTCTTTCTACTTCATGTGCCTGTCTGAAAACAAGCACGCTCAGCTTTCTGCTCCAGCTGCCTCCTGCCATGCTTTCCCATCCAGCTGGAACAGTAAGCCACAAACTCTTCCTCTGGTTAAGTGGCCTTAGTCATGGTATTTTACCACAACAACAGAAAAGTAACCAATATAGTATGAAAATGAAAATAAGGCAGCAATATTTGTAAGCTATAAGAAGTCTGAGGCTGAAATTTTCAGTATCATGTGCATACATGAGAATAACATCTAATCAATAAATAAAGATTACACACAGAGAATACAAAAAGAGGCTCAATACAAAGTTAGCCATCAGGGAACTACAAATCAAACTGCAATGAAGTAGTGCTTCACAATCACTAGGATGGCTATAACCAAACAATGTTAGTAAGGGAGAAGATAAACTGGGATCCTCATAGCACTGCTAGTGAGATCGTCAGATAGTATATTTAGAATGGAAAACATTTTGGGGGTTTCTCAAAAATTTAAGCATGGAAAAGGGCTTAACAATTCCACCCAAAGAACCGAAGATCAATACTTAAGCAAACACTAATGTTTACAGTAACACCTTTCCCTATAGTCAAAGGTAGAAATAGTCCAAAAGTCCAACAACAGATGAAGGAATAAATTGTGGTATGCACATAATGACATATTGCTCAACTTTAAAGAGAATGAGTACTAAGCTGGGTGTGGTGGTACACATCTTTAATCCCAGCACTCTGGAGGCAGAGGTGGATGAATCTCTGAGTTAGGGGCCAGCCTAGTCTACAAAGTGAGACCTTGTCTCAGAAAACAGAGACAAAACAAAAAGAATAAAGTACCAATATATGTTACAGTGTGGATGGATCTCAAGAATAGGTGAAAAAGCAAGCTATTAAAGGTCACACTGAAGTATTCAAAAAGGTTAAATTCCTAAGAACAGAACACAGAGAAGGAATGGGGAGAACTTTCTTAGTGGTTATAGGGGTTTCCTTCAGAGGATGGACATATCAGGACTAAAGAGAGGTGATGCTGGAAACATTGTGAACACACTAGATGCTAGTGATCTGGCTTACTTTAAAATGGCTAATTCATGTGAATTTCACTTCACAATATTTATCAAAAAACTACTTACCAGAAAATAGAGCACCTAGACTATTAATTCATTTTAATAACATTGAAAATAAAAGTATTCTTAAAATTTCAGATTATAAAATGCATTTATTCTTTCGTTTTTGGAGGTAGGGTCTCCCAAGTAATTCAGACTGACCTTGAGTTCATGACCTTCCCATTCCTCAAGTACTGAGGCTGACAGAGAGCACACACTGTTTTTATTTTTGAAAGAACTCATGTTTTTATTTTTGAAAGAACTTAAAGCCATCATTATGTCCATTTGGACAGGAAATTGAGGGGCGACTAGTGACCACTAGCTGATTACTGATGTCAGACCACAATTCCAGGTCAACCTGACCCCAGAGTCTGTGCTCTGCATTATATTGGCGAAGTTTCGTATTTTCTTCACTATATTTTGAAGAGAAGAAGAATCATCTTCAGCCAAACACTGCATGATCTGCTACAGAAGTACGTACTTTTCTATCTGCATCTTTTGAAATTGCAAAGAATTCTGTGGTTATTTTAGAGAAACAGATGGACAGAAGTTGAGTGTTTTCTAGAGTCTAAAAAGTGAAACATGGTCTATTATCTTTGGAATTTCTTGGGAATATACAATTACTATAAAATTTTGAAAAGGGGAAAAAAAAAAAAGAGTCAGGTGTGGTGCCCATCACCAGCACCTGGCAGGCAGAGGCAGGCTAATCTCTGTGAAATCAACAGCCTGGTCTTACATAGCCAGTTCCAAGCCAGCTGGGATTCCAGAAAGACCTTGTCACAAACAAACAAACACAAACAAAAGTAAGTATGAAACGATCAAAAAAGCCAAAACAACGTAATTTTTAAAATCCTATCACCTAAACAATTCATTAATTGTATAGTACTCTGAGTACATTTGGGATGTAATGCCAATGTTTTCTTCACTTGGGGATGCCTACTATATGCATAGTTAAGAAGGATGGTGTTTATGGGAAGAGTCTTTACCAATTCTTCCTTTCCTCCCTTACCTGTCAATAATGCCTATGCCCCATATATACTTTAACAATGTAAAATATTGTAGCAAAAAAAAAAAAAATCAAGTGCTGACTTCGTATCATCATTCCTTCGCATTTCAATTACTTGAACACTTTGATAATGAATCCAACTAATCTTCCTTCTTTTTGAGTTTTATGATGATATTTCTCAGATTATTTTTCAAATTTTAAAAATTTATCAGATGTTCCTATTTCAGTTTCATTCTGTACAAAACTGAATGGAATGGACACCACAGTAACAAAATGCTATGAGAACACAATACTTCCAAGGCTGGGGGCGGGGTGGGGTATGCCAAATAAGTTGAGCCTTGGAAGTGACTCAAAGTGTGGAGATGGCAAATTGGGGAAGCATAAAGCTGGGGTGGTAACAAGTTGATAAATAACAAAGACATTACTATCAAAATTATTTAACAACCATCATGGGAATCAGTTGAAAATAATCTATAAGAACTTTTGGCTATGCTGAGAAACAGAATTATCAGAACAGCCAAAAATAGTCTACTTATACTGTGGCCTTTACTATTGGCCAGGAACAATTCTACATGTTTTTTTGGTTTGGGTTTTGTTTTTTGTTTTTTTCTTTTCCTTTTTGGTATTTTTGAGATACAGTCTCCCTGTAGCCCAAGCTGACCTGGAACTCGCTATGTAGACCAGACTAGGAACTCACAGAGATCCGTCTGCCTCTGCCTCCCAAGTGCTGGGATTAAAGGCATGCACCACCACACCTGGCCACAATTCTACATGTTTAAATGAACGTGAATCATTTAATTCTTAAAAGAATTCTGTATGTGCTAATGCTGTATAATGTCGGACTCATGGAGATGAATTACAGGAATGTTGAAAGTCAGAATTCAGATTTTCATCTGTCTGACATGGAAGCCTATAATCCTCATTAAACTGAAGCTATTACTTTCTTTTTAAAAATTTTTTTGATTTGTTTTTATTTTATGTGTGTGAGTGTTATGCCTGCATGTATGTAAGTGCGCCTATGTTTTACAATACCCCAGGAAGACAGATGAGGATGTCAATCCCCTAGAACTGGATTAGAGATGGTTGTTAGCTGCCACATGGGTGCTGGGATTTGAACATGAGTCTTCTGCTGCAAGAACAGCTAGTGATCTTACACTGGGCCATCTCTCCAGCCCCTCCAGTTATTACTGTCTTAAATTACTGGAGGAAATGGTTCCTAAGACGTTTTGTGTCATTCACCTATGTGTGACTGACACACTAAAAACTTAAGCACATCTAGAATGCGAAAGAGCTAGATTGATCATACTACACAAAGAACTGTTTGGAAAATCTAGAGAAGGACTCAAAGTATCTGAAATACTGAAAAGTTATGTGAAAAAAAGGAAGCCTTCTTTAAGTAGCATTCTAGACGATGAGGTGGACTGTTTTCAACAGAAAACAATCTTTTGTGTAATTAGTAACGACACACTTTTCAGGGGGCTGTAGCTGCTGGTCTCTGAAGACACACAGTGGTTGGATGCAGACCTGCGATAGGGTGATAAAGACTTGTGAACAGAGCTGAAGTCGGAAGTTACAAAACCATAAAGTTAGGACAGTCTCTTTATTACTATAAATGTATTTTTGAAAGTCCCCTTCACCTGCCCACTACTCCCAAGCTCAAACAGAAACAACAACGACAACAACAAAAAGCCAAAAAAAAAAAAAAAAAAAAAACAGGCCACTGACAACTAGTGGAAAGAGTGGAGTAGAATGCTTAACCACCTCCCACAATCTTATTTTTTTCAGTGATACCAAGACAATCAATCTCTATCTTGGAACAACAGAACTTCAGAACCGCCAAAATCATCTATGTATGATTATTGTCAGGGGACTCAGTTCCCACCTTTCACTGCTAATGCCCATGCTTAAATTTGTTAAAACCTTTTCTTAAAACTCCAAATTTGCTTCATAAATATTTATCTGTATGCTGAGAAAAAGAATCTATCTCATGATTATTTTAAGAATTCGAGTAACCAAGCAAAGTCATAATATACTGTGTAGCTTTAAGTAACAAGGCTGTTGACTATACCAAGTTATTTTTGTACTGGCTTCATTAACTAATTCTATAAACATTAATTATTATATATAAGAACCGGTTGAGATTTTGGAGATAGAACCTACTCTTGGAAGTTTGATGGCATACTGTTATAAAAGGTTGAAAAAAGGGCTGGAGATGGCTCAGTAAAGAGCAAGTACTGCTCTTCCAGAGTACCCTAGTTTGGTTCCCAGTACCCACATAGAGGCTAACACCTGTCCTTAAGTCCAGTTCCAGGGGAATCCAACATTTTCTTCTGGCCTCTAAGGACACCAGGCACAAATGCGGTACACTTACACATATGCAGGCAAAGCACTCAAATACATAAAATAAAAAAAAAAAACATTTTTAAAAATAAAAAAATTAAAGTTTAAGTAAATCAGCACAATGACATACACCTGTAGTCACGGTGCTAGCGAGACTCAAGAGGGGAGCATCACCTGAGCCCAAGGAATCCAAGGACAACCTGGGTAACAGTAAGATACTTTGAAAAAAACAAACAAAAAATAGGATGGTTACAAAGGGACTCACAGAAGAGTGCTGGAAAAGAAAGGAAATACTTTCTGAGGATGACAAAGGGTAGAGTGGGGTGGGAGACGGTTTGGACCAGCACTCTAGGCATGGGGGAAAACATGAACAGAGCCCTGGGGATGGAATCAACCTGGCTAGTGCATTTAGGCCTGGAAATGGCTGTGATAAGCTTAGGCAAGGAAGAGGCAAGGGCAAAGGGAAGCATGAGGTAGACAGCTGACTGCAGCCCTAAATGGCTGAAGCACCACACTGGTTTGTTTTAATAAGACAGGTCTCACACATGTAGCCCAGACTGGCTTGGAATTCACTATGTGGTTTAGACTGACCTTGAACTCATGAACATCCTCCTATTAGTTAAGTACAAACTAGGAGAGGAAATGCAAAGTTGGTGTACTGTTGGCTGTCTTCACAGAGGCACACAAAGCTCGTTCAAAAGTGAGAGAATAGTACAGCAGGGGGCATAGAGGAACATCATCCATTTCTTAGTAAAACACAGCAAGGGCTGTTGTGCTTACTGGCTTTCCTCTTGGGGCAGCAACAAAGATGATAATGCCTGATTAGAGAGATGATTGCTTGGGGACAAACAGGTGATCAAACAGATGCTTGCCAGTAGAGGGAATTCTGTTTTTTTTCATAATTAAAAACACATGGGACATCTCTGGAAGATTTCCATTAATTTTAGAAATGATTTTAATGGAGAAAAGGGTCCTGTGCAAATATCTAGGTTCAAGACCAAATGAAAAACTAGTTTCTTAATGTAATTCTGACTCCACACACACTCTCAGGGTTAGTGGGAGGAAACAGGATTAAGGGCTTTAGATGGAGAAATTTTTAGGTAGCCATGGAATGTCTGGGTGGTATGTATAGAATTCTGAAAATATAAACCTAAAGACAAAAATTAAGAGTCAGAACCATAAAGGCATCAGCTGATGTCAAAAAGTGAGTGACTTCAGGAACAGCAGGGAAATAAAAGGCTTCAAAGGAGGGTTTGGAGACAACAGCTTTTGGTCTAAAGATCTCTACTACCAACAGTACTTGTGTTTTTTTGTTTTTGTTTTTTTTAAGCTATGCTGTCCACTGTTACATATCCATATTTAGGTGACAGTATAGGTAAGCAGTTGTACAATGTGCTTGTTTCATCCTACTGGAGGTTTTCTGAAGGACTGATGAGTCTTGTGACTCACACAGCACCTTACCACTACATTAGCATTTAACTAGCATGCATCTCAGATGGTGTATCACCACCTACCCTGACTTCCCCTCCCAAGTAAAAATAAGGATGCAACAACGTAGAAGAGGTGAAAAGGTACAAAATTACTCTAGGAACAGAGTTAAAAAGTTAAAATGCAAACACTGGTGGAAAAAAAACACAACAGTGAGAATTCAATTTAATGTGAGCTTTGTAATCCAGCTAAAATATTAATTTTGATATTAAACTGACAGGACAGAGATTTTGTCAATTCTTAGCAGAAGTCTAAATTGCCATTAAATGTATGTGCATTGATCGTTGAGCTAAATACCATTCACAGATTAAAGCATTTTCAAAATCAAGAAAGAAATGCCAGAACTGTGTATGGAGTTGAATTACGTTCGCACATCAGCAGCTGCACCTGGCACTCCATTCACTAGTAAATAAAAAGAATAAGGAGTAACTAGACTCAATTCCAGCTGGGTTTGGAGCTGATTATCGGAAACCTAATGCAACAGCTGTTTGGAAAATCAGAATTAGTAATGCTGCAAACTTACTTCACTAGAGTTTGCAATGCATCAGATTTTATAGCAGAGGTTTCTCAGTGTGTATGAGAATCACTTGAAATGCTGTTAGGATTTCTGCTTTCCCACTTTCACTGCTTACTAATTGAGGGCCAAGAATTTGCATATCAAACTCCCAGCTGCCTACAATATGATGGTCAAAGACCACTAGATAGTGTTTCCGTTAGCTTACTAAGAAGACAGTGTGTTCTCTTTGCTGTTTTCTGTGCAAATAAGCTATATTCTCAGTAACAGAATTTCTGCCAATTTTAAATTTAGCGTAAATAAACTGAAAAACAAGGCTACTCAACGGTATAAACTAGTTGCAAGGATATTCTGGTCATGATATTTATTACCTTTGAACAGAGGTCTAATTTAGATGGACCCTGTCACTGCTCACCACCAGCAATGAGGTTTCACAAGGCCACTAGTCCTCTTTACAGATGCTATCGCCATTGTTACGGAAGCACAAATAAAACGATTAAATCATTCTTGGGAATCAACTGCCACAAAACCCATTAAAAACACAGTATGTATGTATGTATGTATGTATGTATGTATGTATGTATTCATTTATTTATTATGAATGACTTTCATTGCATAATTTTTGGTTACAACCATTAATTCAAGAACCCTGCTAAAGACATTCATTTTGTGGTATTTTTCAATATATGAAGAAATTCTCATTAGACTAGTTTCTAGGCCTACTTTACTAAAACATTTAAAAATATGAAGCTTAATGGCCTGCAAATTATCCCACAGTTAAAACTGAAAAGGTGAGTTTCAGAATGTACTTTTTATATTTCTATAATGTTATAACTTCTGAAAAACTTACAGCAGCTTTCTAGTTGGATGTATGCCTTTAATAGATCTTTAAAAATTACTCATGGATTTGAGGCTTCTAGAAACTTCATTTCTTAAAAATCCTCTTCCTTTGTATTTTGTCTCCTTAAAGAAAAACAAATAAAACCCCGCCATCACCCAGCAGTCTACTAATGATACTCTTCTCACCCACTTTTCCTTTTGCTTTTTTTTTTTTTTTACAAGGTCTCATTACACAGTCTGAGTTGGCCTGTTTTACAGGCCTGTGCCACCATGGCTGGCTTATATCTTTCACTAGTTAACACTTCCATGTGACTACAATGCAATGATAACTAACATCCTCAATGAGTTCATATACAGGAAAATTCTAGAGTCATGTAGATTAACAAAGTCAAACAGATCACCATCTGTAAAACACTGATAATTCAAGTATCATGGATAAAATTCTCAAGAATATTCTCAATCTTCCAGATAAAACAAATACAATACTACTATTAATAGTCATTTTAATATTTACGTTAAAATATGATAGTATAAAATGATCTTCACATACTTCATATTAGTTTCAAATCTGTGAACCTGAGTGGGGGTAGGGGCTTCTATCTATGCCACATGGTGCACATACCTACAGGCAGGCACTCACACATACACATATACATATTTTTTTTTCAATCTTAAAAAAATTACAGTTCTGGGGCTTGAGAGATAGCTCAGCAGTTAAGAGCACTGGCTGCTCTTGCAGAGGACCTGCTTTCGATTCCCAGCACCTACATGGTGGCTCATAACTCCCTGTAACTCCAGTTTCAGGGGACTCTGACACCCTCTTCTGACCTCTATGGGTGCTGAATGATGCAGGTGCACTTACATACAAGCAGGCAATACACTCATACACATAAAACATAAAGTATTTAAAAAATTGCAATCCTTATGAAAGGCATGGGCTGATGAACTTAATGGACTGGAGACAAAGTAACAAATACTAAAACTCTTTATGACCTCATTAGTCCACCTGAATGGGTCAACATACATTGTATTCTAATTTCCACTGGTACCAACCAAATTGTGAAAACTGAAAAAATCACAGAGAATTAACATGACTTTGGAAGGGATGTTAAGTATTTGGAAAGCAGTATGTAAAGAAAGATGATGACTACTACCTTGAATAGACACTAAAATTTGCTTAAGGAAAGCAACAGAGTGTTCCCATATAGAAGAATTCTTTACAGAGCAGTCCAAGAATGGGTTGTTAGTGTTATTTTAAAGGAAGGCTTGATAAAAACTGATGTCTACTAACTTAGCAATGTTACATACAACATCATCAAAGGTAAAGGTCCATACATGTTAAGACTGTTTCCTGTAGGTATGAAACTCTAGGATGGTTTGTTACACCTAGTCTTCATGGCTTTTTCCTCTAATGGTGCCAAGACTACGTGGTAGAAAAATAAAGAAGCAGAGAAATCAGTGATTCACTTAAGAAGCAGATATCCAAGGCTGGATTTTAGTTTCCAAGTATTGGAATCTAAGAATGATATAGAGAGTTACCTCAATGCAAAGCCCAAAGAGCTGGAAGGGAACCTGGAATCTGTACTAAAAAGTCTTTAAAAAGTCTTCTGAGTGATGTAAGAATGTAGCCAGGCATTGTAGAACATGCATAATCTCAGCATTCAGAAGGCAGAAACAGGGGGCTGGAGAGATGGCTCAATGGTTAAGAGCACTAAAGGGCTAAGAGAGAGCAAGTTCACGTCTCAACAAGAGTCAGTGTCTTAAAGTCTGTGCCAAAGAGAAGGTATCACACTGGAGCCTGTTAAAAAACATTGTGGCTGGTTCTGGTCTGCAAGCTCTGGCCATCATTCTCTACTCCATCCTCTATATAGGTATTAAGGAAGAATTCTCTGAAGCATAATTTCTTTAGAATCTATTTTATTTTTAATGTAGTCCCAATTTCTAATTGGGGGGGTGGTTTAAGATAAACTGGATCTAAGTCTAAATATAATAAGGTAATCTCCAAAAAAATTAAATTTTAGAAATGACATAATTTGATGGAAATCCAAGTTCTTAAAACTTTGTGCACACACATCAAGCAGACATACTAAAAGATCCATATACCCTAATGAAAATGAAGAGACTGCTAAACTAGGCAATAAAAGAAAGATGACCTAAATTTAGTCTTGATAGCAGAATATGGGGGTAGAGAGATGGCTCGGCAATTAAAAGCACTGGCTGCTCTTGCAGAGGACCCAGGTTCAGTTCATAGGACCCACATGGCAGCTAACGACTGTCCATAACTCCAGTTCCAGGGGATCCGTCGCCCTCTTCTGACCTCCATGAGCACTGCACAACACACACGGGTGCCCTTACATACATGCAGGCAATACACTCATACACATAAAGTAAAATAAATAAAAAATATTAAAGAAGCATAAAGTTTACAATGGCCATTCAATTAAATTATCACTTTAATATTTAGGCCCAATTTTAACAAATGAAAAATACAAGGTTGAAAAAGAGACTTGGCAGAAACAATCCCAAGGTCATTTTTCACTCAATACTATTTCTGATACTATTATCTTCAAATATAAAAGAATTTACAAGTTAAAAGTTTCACAATAACATCTATTTTATATTTTAGTCAAAAGTTTTTCATAAGCTTGGTATCCTAAGTTATCTGAAGAATAATGTTTACTGATAAACACATTCAGAGCAATTTCCAGACTCACCACGGTTGTACTCTTTATCAACATTATGTAAAATAAGGGTTTCGAGAACAGAAGCACTTTAAGGGAGATGGGCTTCTACATTACCAAAGGCAGGCACAGCACATGGTACTGATGATTCACGCCTACGTGGGACCGGGTGGGATGCACAAAACTGTGTCACACCACTCACAACAGAACCTAATTTAAAACTTAATGACTGAATTCTGGAAATTTCTATTTGATATTTTTGGACTGAGTTGACCGCAGGTAACTAAAACCTAGGATGCCAAAACCTTGAATAAAAGAGATCACTGTATTAGCAAATTCTTATCAAGGGGGAAGACATCACTTTTTCCAGTTTGAAAAGATTCAGCAAACAAAAGCCAAATGAACTTTTAAAATTTTCCTCTCTTGAGTCATAAAAGTTAACCAGTATACCCTGGTTAGTCACAAGGACCCCACTATTTGTAATTCTTTCTGCAATCCCTAAAAGCTGGAAAAACATAGATGGAGCAAACTGAAATTAGTACTTGAAACTACTGAAGCACTCTGCTTCCTATTTATTTGAAAGGAAAACTGTACTAATTTGCTTTCAATTTTTTTTTTTTTACTGAAATAGGTTTTTCTTCTTTGCATGAAACCAAAAAGTAGCTGCATATATTATATAGCCTAACTCAATTTTACTCCTAAGATGTTACAAAAAAATAAATAAAATAAGATGTTGCATTACATCTTTCCCCATTTGCACATGTCTTTGAATATATTTCATCACTGTTTGGCTTTGTGGTGGTTTCAGTGAGGAATGTCCTTAATAGATTCAGGTATCTGAATACCTGGTACCCAGTTGGTGGTGGTGTTTAGAGGTTTAAATGGTACAGCCTTGCCAGGAGAAATAGGTTATTAGGGCAGGCTTTGAGTGTTTTTAGTAGTTTCACCCCTCTTCTACTTCATATTCATATTCTCTCTATCTATCTATCTATCTATCTATCTATCTATCTATCTATCTATCTATCTATCTATCTATCTATCTTTGTAGTTGAAGATTCGATCTCTCAGTTTCCTGCTTTGGCCATTTGTTACCATGCCCCCCTATTATTATGAACTCTCCATTTAGAACTAAAGCCCCAATAAACTCTTTCTTCTGTAAGTTGTGTTGGTCAAGGTGTTTTAGCACAGCAACAGAAAAGTAATACAAGCTTCTTTATCTGTATGAACTTCCAGTTACTTTCCCTGGTATCATCTTTGTGTTGGTTATTTTTCTGTTGCTGTGATCAAACACCATAATTAAAAGTGACTTGTGGAAGAAAAAGTTCATTTAGGCTATAGTTCCTGAGAGAGAGTCCATAATGGCAGGGAGGCTATGTGAGCAGGGACAGAACTCCCTTGAACTGGAATTATGGATGGCTGTTAGCCGCCATGTGGGTGCTAGGAACCAAACCCAGGTCCTCTGCAGGAGCAGCCAGTGGTCTCAACCGAGACATCTCTCCAACCCCACAAATGTAAATTTTTAAATTACTGTCAAATAACACTAAACTCATGGACAAGATCTCTGTTAAATAGTGAAGAGCCATCTTTAAAAAAAAATATTTAAGTCTTTTTATTTTATGTGTGTAAGTGTATTGCCTGCATGTATGTGAGTGCATCCATGTCGTGCAATGCCGTGGAGGTCAGAAGAAGGCTTCGGATTACCCTGGAACTGGAGTTAAGGACGGTTTGTAGCCGCCATGTGGGCGCTGGGAATCGAACCTGGGTCCTCTGCAACAGCAGTCAGTGCTCTTAACCACTAAGCCATCTCTCCAGCCCCATGAAGAGCAATCTTATATGCAAGAGGATCACAAAAAAGAACATAACTATTCTTAACAAAGGATAAAGTACTGACTCACTTGTAGGAAGATAAAAACACATCCTTTTTTTTTTTCCCAACAAAGACAGTATCTTCTAAATCAGATACAGCTTTATCTCTACAAGCCCACCCTGATCTAACTTTAAGAAACCACAAAACACACTAGCAATTTTACTCAAATGACAAACTTGACACTTCAAAAATGAAGTCATACTTCAGGTTTAATTTTTATTTCATATTACATTTTGAAAGTCTTAATTCCAGAAAACTCTCTCAAAACAATGAGAATGTCTGTTTTCTTCTAACCATGGAAACAGTGTGTTGGGAACTTAAAAAACCACAATGTGATAAATAAGGGAGGTACCTATTAATTTAAGGATCAATTTTTTTATGACAAAAAATTATCTTTAAAAATACAACAGTCTGGGGCTGGAGAGACAGCTCAGTGCTTAAGAGTACTATTTTCGCTCTTGCAGAGGACCCAGTCAATTCCCAGCACCCAACTCCGTAACTCCAGGGGATCCAATGCTTTCTTCTGACCTCTACAGGCATTGCACGACACGGGTGCACCTACCTACATGCAGGCATTACACACATACACATAATAAAATAAATAATTTAAAAAATATTTTATATATTACTTTATGTGTATGTGTGCATTGCCTGCATGTAGGTAAGTGCACCCGTGTCGTGCAATGCCCACGGAGGACAAAGAGGCTGGTGGATCCCCTGGGACTGGAGTTACGGACAGTTGTTAGCTGTCATGTGTATGCTGGGATTCGAACCTGGGTCTTCTTCAAGAACAACCAGTGTTCTTAACTGGTGAGCCATCTCTCCAGCCCCATAAATAAAATTAAAAAAAAAATAAAAGCAAACAACAATCTATATTTTTCCCACTTATTACAACCAGCCACTTTTTAAAAAATATTTTATTCTTTATTATTTTATGTGTATGAGTGTATTGCCTGCATGTATGTGAGTGCACCCATGTCATGCAATGCTGCAGAGGTCAGAAGAGGGCTTCGGATTCCCCTGGAACTGGAGTTAAGGATGGTTCGTAGCCACCATGTGGGTGCTGGGAATCGAACCCGGGTCCTCTGCAAGAGCAGTCAGTGTTCTTAATCGCTGAGCCATCTCTCCAGTCCCCCAGCCACTTTTTAAAAAATTAAAATAAATCTGTTGGGCTGAAGGGTACAGCTCAGAAGCAGAGGACTTATGGGTATGCTAGAGGCCCTGGATTCAATGCCCAGCACAAACAAACAAATACAACTAGTTTTTCTTTCTAAAAAAAGTAAAGAATTCTCTCAAAAGAATTTTGAAAATCTTGTGCCAAAAACTATACCTTCAATGGTATTGTTTATCATCTCTACTAATAGCTTGACGTAAATTTCCATGCTTCCTCCTCAAATACAATACATTGTTAAAAATTTGTTGAGTGTGTGTGTGTGTATCACACAGAACAACCCAAACCATCTTTTTCAACTATAAGACCACTTCCCAGGTAGCCCCCCCCCATAGCCCCCCCCCCGCCACTAGAGCCCTTATATTCTGATATCCCTGCTACTGTCTGCTGTGTTGTCGGCATCCCCAGCCACTCCCCACTACTTGCCCTTCTGGTGTGCAACCAATTATGACTATTAATAATCAGATACATACAGATTAGAGATGCATGTGCCAACATCTCAGTGTGTATGTGTGTGTGTGTGTGTGT
>NW_008333469.1:2293699-2313604 GCF_000622305.1 Nannospalax galili
GATTAAAAAGTAAAAAAAAACAAAAAACAAAAACTATACTTTGTCCCAGCATTCATTATGAAATACCTCAGCACAACTTTCCAATCACTGTGTGATCTTGAACACCACACATTAATCAGGACATCACTTTAAAAATTGTATATGTAATAATACATACTTAACATACATATATATATATAAACTTTTGGGAGCTGGTTCTCTCCTTCTACCATGTGGGTACTGAGATCTCAGGCCATCAGGCTGTGGCAGGTACCTTTATCCACTGAGGCACCTCACTGGTTTGGGACATCATTTTCTAATTTTGAATAAAATACTGACAACAAAATTTTCTGTTGAAACAAGCAATATGAATTGGTGAATCCACAGTACTAACTACTGACTACAGACAACTATATATAGAACATGCTATAAACCTCGATCTCTAGCTTCCAGCTTACAAAAGTGTGAGAATGTAAATTCTGTCATGTAAGCCACCATCTCTGGTACCTTGATATGGCAGCATTAGCTAACGACTGATAGACCCAAGGAAAAAGGGCTACAGAAATGATTAAAGGCCGGGTGTGGTTTAATCCCAGCTCTTGGGAGGCAGTGGCAGGATCTCTCTGTGAGATCAAGACCAGTCTGGTCTACACAGCGAGTTTCAGGCCAGCTTTGGCTACAAGGAGACCCTGTTTGTGGGGGGGAATAAAAACATTAAGACTATCTGTAAAATCTGTTTGGAACTTGGGAAAGAGTGCCGTTTGGGAGCAGAGGTGTGGCAGAATACCTATGGGACAAGTGTCATTTTCACCCCTCACTTCAGCATTGCATCTGCCTGACAGAAAAGGAAGCAGCTCCAATCAGATATGAGAGTGAGAGCTGCATTTGCCATGGTAACAAAAGGACATACACACTGAACTCAAAACTGCTGTAATTTTCTCAACATTTTATGACACTGTGAACTATGATTTCTGTCTCTCTTTTTTCCCTATAGCTTCTGTTTAAAGCCGATGAGAGTTGAAATGTTGAGAGCTGTGTGATAAAGGAAATTATTTTTATTTAGCAAATGTGAACCTTCTCTTACAACAAAATGTAGCAAAAACTGTACTGTCATCTAGGAAAAAAGCCAAAACAACATCTCCGACCCTACCTCATAGAAAGAATGGAAATAACGTCTATGCTAATAAAAGTTAGGGTTATTCAAATTGACTTTTACAAGAATCTGCGTACCCCACTTCCATTACCGGCTCCTGTATGAGCAGCCAACTGATGGAATTCTTCTAGTCAGGAAAGCTGTCACTGCTGACAGCACAAGCACTCCCGGAACAGATGCTGTCATCAGGCCGCAGTGCTCAGTTATTCTACTTTGAAATTAAGTGAAGTGCTTGTTTAAAAATGTTTTCTCATTAGGATATACAATGATCATTTTAAATTCTATCTGCTATTATAAGAGGATATTTCTATGACATTGCAATCTGGACTATGCCATAAACACCATTGTACTTGAACAGATGGAAATCATAAAGTGATATTTAGCTACAGATTTTCTCTCATACAGTTTTGCAAACTGAAAAAGGAAAAATCAACATGTGCAATCAACTAAAAACAAAATACTAAATACTATGTAGTAAGCTGAAGTGACAGCAATGTGACAGAGACAGAAAGGCCTTCAATTTAATGCACTCTGGCTCTCAGGAAGAAAATATTAAAATGAGGCTCCAAGAAGTTAGTCATGGATGCTGTGGAACAGGGCTGGGAGGAAGGCTAATATGTAAGGCATCTGCACCAGATACAGAAAAGTGCAGTGACACTTGCAAACGTGCGCCATAAAATACTAAGTAAGCACTTTTAACCCAGTAGACAGACGTCTAGTCTATTAACCAACTGATTTAAAATTACATTATTCATGTACACACCTAAAATTCTAGGCTGTAAACTTACTTTTGAAAATCCATACTTGTCAAGCTGACTGATAGACTCCAAATCATGTGCTCAGGAATACCAATGGAAAGGAGTGTCTATATTTTAGGTGTTGGTGACAGTGTCTAGGTCTTCACAGGTGCTAACCACATGCTCCACCATCTTTTAGTCTTAAGAGAAAAACTTAATTTGGTAATTCACATGCTTAATTAATTCACATATTATGGAAGAGGTAAAATATCAAAAAATTATGAACTTCACAGATCACTGGAGTTACTAAAAATAACTGGAGGACTTACAACCTCTGGTGCCAAAAGAACAAAGAACGAACCAAAATCTGGCTCAGACCCATATCCTGTTGGAAAGGTCACAGCTATGGCTTTCTGGATGGCAAACTTGTTGTTTTGCTTGGTCTTCTGCTAGCAAAATTTCCTAGAACTCTATCTTCTGTGGTATCAAGCTGCTCAGGAACCACTCACTCCATCGTAAAGCTATCCAGAAGCTCTGGTTACAATGCACACTGGGAGCAGACACTGTTGTTACAAATGCTACAGAACTGCTGGAGTCTGGTTAGGAGAACACCACGTGCAGCAGGTAGCTACTGGTCTTGAGTGCTGGTGGCTGCTGGGCAACCGTGGGAACCCAGGAAAGGAGCAAGCACTTCACCATCAAGAAAAAAAGGCCTTTCTCCTTCAGTGGCAGGACCCTAGTATCCTTAATTGATAAAAACTTAACAATACCAATTAGTAAAGGAGCAAACAAAATTTAAAAGATCCATCTCCAGTTTCCTAAAGCAAGCAATGAGTAAATAAGGTGACAGATAACGAATTGACGAATGGCAAACTCAACTAGACTTCCAAACGGCTATTTCACCTTGAGAAATTGAAAATAAAGATCTTAGTTAAGTATGGGAAAAATCCTAGGTAAAACTGTTCTTGGACCCTCATTTCCCTAATTCTGTAACTAAGGAACATCGATGCATACTTACGAAGCCTTTGTTGTTCTTAAACACCTCACATTTTAAAGATTCTGGCCTGTTGTCTTTCTTTTGAAACTTATTTTAAACCAGGAAAAAGAACAGAACTGTCACACACACAAAAACCACCCCCTTGTGCTATAACTGTCAACCAGGGCACATCTTTGGGTGTCTGTGGGTGTTTCCACAGAGGATGAAATGGAGGGTTAAGACCTATCCTGACTGTGAGCAGAACCATCCCATGAGCTAGGATCCTAAGAGGAGGAGGCTGGGACCCAGCACTTCTCTCTCTGCCTCCTACCCCATTCACTTGGAGCAGTCTTAGCCCCAACCCTCAGAGCTGCAGACCACTCCCGCTGCCATGCCTCCCTATCCTGAACACCTCACACTGTAAGCCAAAATAGATCCTTCTTCCATTAAGCTGCTTCTTGTCAGGTATTTTTTAGCAGTGATGAGAAAATGGGTTGACATACTTTGTGTCCTAGCTACTACATGAAAATGAAAAGAACACTTTTTAATGTCTGCTCTTGATAAAAACAAGACAATTAATGAGTGCCTCCATTTCTGCCACCAAGTGTGCCAAGCATGATGAGCCAGTATTTACAAGTTCTCCTTCCTTGTACATACAACATCCTGGTTATAATAATAAACTACAGGACACTATAAATGTGAAGAAAAGGGAAATAAGGAGAAAGTGCTTCTACACAAGATACAAACTTTGTTCTTGTTTCTTTGTGCTCTCAATTTTATCACTTTGACCTAGAAACATGACTTCCCATGTTGATGCTCAGTTCATCTCTAGGCCAACCACTCTTAAATTCCAGACTCTTAAGGCACACTAAATATATTATACTATAAGAAATGATCAAATCCCTAGAAAAATGTTACATAAATTGTTTACATAAGAAAGAAAGAGCTGAAAGAAAACAATAATCATTAAAGAAATGAAACACACTGCTGGGCGTGGTGGCATATGCCTTTAATCCCAGCATTAGGGAGGCAGAGGCAGGTGGATCTCTGTGAGTTCCAGGCCAGCTGGGACTACAGGGAGACCTTGTCTCAAAAAAGACCAAAAAAAAAAAAGAAAAGAAAAGAAAGAAAAAGAAAGAGTCCAAATTCAATTCTCACCATCCCCTATCTCACAGCAAGCAATTCCCTGTGCAAAAAGCTTCTGCTCCAGGTGACTTAACAAGTGGGATTTACCACAAACATCTTTAAGAGGTCAAGTCATAGAAGAAAATAAATCATTTTATGAGGTACTTAATATCATATTCCAATTTCAGTAACTGGACACATACAGTACACAATGAAGAATCACGACTCCAGATTGAATACAAGTTTAAAAAAACTTAAAATATTAGCAAGTTAAGTTAAATTTGATTTTTACATAAGTCAAGATGAAGAAAAGGTTAACTTGGAATGATGATAATAGTTTACTGATTGAAAAACCTCAGAATTTACTACATTAACAGATTAAGAAAAAACAAACCCCAAATATCAGTTCAGGCATACCAAAACTTTAGGCTGTACAAAACCAAATTTAGTAACCTAATCTTCAATTTAGTGCTTCATATGTTTTAGATAATCAGATATAGAAATGTAAATGCCATACAGTTCTTTGTAAACATTTTCCTCTTCCTCACTCTTCCCTCATCCACCTAGTCTAAGTCTCTTGATCAAAGCTCCACAATGCCATCACTGCCACAGAAGAAACACCCTTTTGATGCCTTATCACTAAACAGACCCTTGTCACTGTATGCCTATGCTGCTGATTCATGAGCCTCTGCCTCCAGCTCCTTTATGTGCAGATACCAAAAGTTTTTATACACGTCTTCTCCTTCTAAAGAGCTTATTTCTAAATGTATCTGCAGGAGGATTCACACAAAGAAAAGAAAAAAAAAGTGAGATGAGAAATAGAAAGTAACTCTCGATCTTAAAGGTCAACATATTTGCTATTAAGTATGAAGCTCGCAGGTACCCAAGCCCCGCCCCCAAATCAATTTTCATAGAAACCTAGATATCTTCATCACAACTGAGAAAACATACCCTTTCCTTAAAATCAGTAAGGATTGTCCAAAGGAAAACTCACACCTTTTTCATATGTGCAATTATATATAAATAACAATGTCTTCCAACAATAGCTTTACAGTTAATATACAGACAACACTGCTAATTCCTCCAAGGAGTTTCAAAATAAGTAAAAAGTCTGAAAACAGCCGGGCGTGGTAGCGCACGCCTTTAATCCCAGCACTTGCGAGGCAGAGGCAGGAGGATCTTTGTGAGTTCGAGGCCAGCCTGGTCTACATAGTGAGTTCCAGGACGGCTGGAGCTACAGGGAGACCCTGTGTCAAAAAGATAAAAAAAAAGTCTAAAAATGAAACAAGTCTCAGAAATTTTATAGAACAAGATTTTACCTGAATATACATTCTCCTAGTAACTCAAATGGGTTACTTTGTCCATTATGAAAAAAATGTATTACCATATTGCCTAGAGTTCCAGGAGTAACCCCCAATATGTGGCAAAGGGCAGGTTGAACTGGGCAAGAACTGGAAGAAGACAAGGTGGAATTCTAATGCTCTTTGTGAATCAGAATCATTCCTCCTTTACACTCATATGTAGTGTCTACATTATAAAGTGATGTATGAGTTCCTAGAAAAAAACACTGCTTTGCAAAGCCACATACCTTAAAGTAACTGGCATTAGGACAGACCATTCAAAACCAGAGAACTTCCAGACAACCACCGTAATAAAAAGAAATGTTAAGTCTCTAATAAGTAATAACCATCATGCATAGCAATGTTTGATCAACCACGCAATGCATATATGAAGGTGGCCCCATGAAACTATAATGGAGGTGAAAATTTTCTATTGCCTAGTAACACGGCAGCTTCCTTTATTTGTAGTGAAGGTGACACAAAACATACTGTATGTACCGAGCATAATAGTTGATAGTAACAGCAAACAACTGTTCATGTTTATATATAACATATTATAGTATCATGATTTTACAGTGTATTACTTTTTTGCTGTTTTTTGAGACAGGCTCCCTGTAGCCCCAGTTGGCCTGGAATTAGCTATGCAGACCAGGCTAGCCTCGATCTTAGAAATTCACCTGCTTCTGTCTCCCAAGTGCTGGGATTAAAGGCATGTGCACCATGTCTGGCTGTTTTTTTAAATATTATTATAGAGTTTTTGTGCATTTCATATAATAGATCTTAATCAAATTTAGAACCCCTCCCCATGTGCGCCTCCACAGCCCCTCCTCCAACGATTTCATGCATTCTGTCATATATGTTAGGTCCTATCCAGTCAAGTATTTGTACAGTGATGTCCCTCGGTGCAAGTTCATCCACTGGAGTCTAGTCAGGCAGGCTTCTGTTTCCTTATGTTCATGCATCAACTCTGACTCTTACACTCTTTCTGCCCCCTCTTCCACAATGGTCCCCGAACCATGGGTGGGTGAGGTCGAATATAGGAGTCCTATCCAGGGACATGCACTCTGCAGTCTCTTATTCTCTAAAACTTGGCCAGTTGTGGCCTTCTGTGTGCATTACATGCTGTTTTATGAGGAAGCTTTGCTGATGAGAGTTGAGGGACATATTACTATTCACACTATCCCCTGTTCTAGAATGTTCCATGAACCTTAGGTATAGAGGTTTCACTGTAAATGTGTCACTTAGGGCTGGGCATCTTTCAGACATATATTCTCTGTGCATGACCAGTTGTGGAACTCTGCAATAGCCTCCATCTGTTGTAAAAAGAAATTTCTTCGATGAGTGGTGTACGGTATACTTGTGTGTAAATATGAGGATCCATATTTAGGACACAGTAAGAAGTTTCATTTGTCTAGCGATATGACAGAGACAGAATTTTCTGTAAGATCTATGACCTCTCTAGTCATGTGCATTTGGCTATATTTACAGTGCCACCATGAATTCCCTCTTATTGAGAGGGTTTTAAGTTCAATTAAATTTTAAGTTCAATTAAATAGCTGTTGATTAGCCTCTAGATAAAAGTGCCACTACTGAACCAATAAAGAGTTTGCTGTGCCAGCCACTGCCATTATTAGGCTTTGGAGCTGGGTTGGACCATTGACTGATTTTCTCCCTTAGCAGCTTATTTAATATTCTCTAGAACTATTAGAGCTAGACTTCAGGGAAAAGACTTCCTGGTCAGTTTCAGCTGCATTACTACAAGACCTGTGTTTGACTATGCCCTGTCTTCACCAATAGGGTCTTACCCTCAAGTTCTTGGAAGTAGTCAAGGGCTGTGGCAATAGACAGGATTATTTTGGGAGTCTCTTGAACTACATAACTCAAAGGGAAGTTTCTCCTATCTGGCACTGTGTTCTCGTTATACAGTCTTCAGGTATACACATGGACTCATGTTCAGATTATGTATGTGTATTTTTCAGAGAGTTTTTGAGGTAATACATTTCCCTCTGGCTCTTTATGCAACCTAATTTTTATTTATCTCCTCCCTTTCCCCCTCCCTGTCTGACCTCCTCCCTCCCCATTTTCCCCTTGGTAATACCGGTCTCCTATTATTTCCCCTCTCTTAAATTCCTTTTTCTCCTTTACCCCCATGGTTCCTTGTATGTCCTTCAGTCCTCACTTCCCAGTTGAATACCACTATCTTCCCCATTTCCCCCTTGGTAACATCTGTTTCCTACTATCCCCCTGTCTCAGTCTCTTTCTTTCCCTTTACCTCTCTGCTTCCTTTCCATTTTCCTGGTTCCTTCTGTTACATCAAGATACCCACATATAGGGGATTGGTGCTAACATTCCCAAATGAGGGAGAACATACATCGCTTTTCTGAATCTGTGTTATTTCACTTAGTATAACAGTTTCTCGTTCCGCTGATTTGCCTGCAAATTTCATAATTTTGTCTTTCCTTACTGCTGAGTAAAATTCTATTGTGCAAAAAAAGTACCATGTTTTCATTATCCATTCATCAGTTGAGGAACATTTAGGCTGTTTCCATTACTTAGCTACTGTGCAAAGATCAGCAGTAAACATGGCTGTACAGGTATCTCTACAATTCGATGAGTCCTTTGGGTATATGCCAAGGAGTAGATCATATGGTAGGTTCATTTTTTAGTTTTGTAAGACTTCTCCACAGTGCTTTCAATAGTGGTTGCATAAATCTGCAATCCCACCAGCAGTGAATGAGCATTCCTCTTTCTCCACATCCTTACCAGCATTTGTTCCTGTTCTCTTGATCTTAGCCACCCTGACTAGGGTTAAGACGAAATCCTAAAGTGGTTTTGATCTGTATTTCTCTAATTATTAAGGATGTGGAGCACTTGTTAAGGTGTTAAGAAACAACTTTTATTTCTTCGCTTGAGAACTCTGTTCAGACCCTTAGCCCATCTTTCTACTGCGTAGTTTATTTCCTTGATTTTTCTTTTAAATTCTGCATCTTGTGGTTCTTCAGGATGATTTTCACTGCAGTGCACTTCTGTAGGACCTGTGGGTTTTGATGGGGAGATATTATTCTCATGATTTTTCACATTATTTGTGTTTTTGCCTTTCCATTTTGGCATATGGATGCCTTTTTTTGGTTGTGTATCCAATAGGAAATTCTATTCTGCCTTCGTTTAGTTGAAGTTTGGCTCTGTTTACATTGTTGACGTAGCTTGGTTGCTCCAGTATGATGTAGCTTGGTTGCTTGGGTATGAAAACTTAGTTGGTGTGTGTTTCATGTTCTCCCAGGGTAGTAGGCTGGTCTGAGAAGTAAGCAAGTCTGTGGTAGGGAGATCAGGAGGGGGGCCAAAGGCAAACGGGTGGGGATAGCCTGTGGAGGGGCTAACAAACAGAACTGGAGAACTGACTTAGTCTGGGTGCAAGGGATCAGGACACAGTGGGTGGATCTGGACTAAGAGGGTAGTTCAGAGATCTGGGGCAGAAAGAGCAGAAGTGGGCCTGGGCCCAAGACTAGAAGAGGGATTGAGTATTGGGAGAGAGAAGAGGCTGCAGGTGAATCAAGATGCAGTGGGTGGGATCTGACCTACCAGAGTAGTAGGTGGGTTTGTGACAGGCTGATAAGGAGGCCAGGGGCAATGTAGGGGTACAGACAGCCTGTGGAAAGTCTAACAAAGTATGCTAGAGAATTAAGCTGATCTGGGTTAGGAAGCTAGTCCAGAGATCTGACACAGCAGAGTAGGAGCGGGCCTGGACCCAAGGCTAGAAGGGGGGTTGAGTATGGAGAGAAGAGTGGAGCTGCCCAGGCTTCAGGGGACTCAAGATGCAGTCCTATTTTTTTTTTTAAGTATATTCCTCCTTTTACTTGTTGAATCACACGTGACTGGGTGACAAAAAGCCACAGTCATTATTTTAAAAATGAAAATGAAGAGAGCTTGTCAGAAGAGGCTGTAAGAAATAGTTGAATTATGGAAGAAAGGTCACAGTGAGCCAGTATGTGGAGCAGAGAGAACAAACCAAACAGAAAGAGAAGGCAGAACTGGGACTGTGTGTGCTGCAGGCTTAGCTGCTGTCCAGTGAGTTTCACACATTACATGTATGTAGAGTACATACAAACCAAGTCTGCTTCCATATTCTAACAATAATCTATCTGCCAATCCTGTATAAGCAAAACAGTTTTCCAAAATAGTAATGCAATTTTATACCGTGTTTCTGTAAACTATTTAAAAAGAATTCTGTTGCTAACCGGATGGAAGAAGAAGAGTGGAAAAAGAGAGAACTAAGGGGAGAAAAAGAAAGACAAAAGAAGGAAAAGAAAGACAGATGCAGACCTAAAAGATCAATTTGGAAAACAACTGCTTGGACTATTTTTCCTAAACTTCTGCCTCTTAATGGGAAGTGAAGATACAGCAATATCAAGATTAAATATCACCAAAGACAACAAATTTTCCTGAAGACATGGCGCTCCTTTAGCTGAAGTTAGGCACTGGGCACAGCTGACTTTAAACTCTGAGTTAAAAGACGATAATATAACTAGAAAACCTTCATTCTCTCACTGATAAAAGAGGTAAATTGTTTTTCATTAGCTTTAATTTTCAACTCTATGGTAGAAACTCAAAACTAAATTACTTCAAACCACACATTTTAACTTTAAGACATGTTGCTGATTCTCTTCCAAATGTCCTTCTAGAAAACACCCAATAAAAAACACCGAGTACTGCTGAATGAAGGCATAGTACAGCTGCTACAGAATTTTATTTCACAAGATGTATGTTGTTGATCTTGACAGGGAAATCTATTAACTTGGAGTCAAGTGATAATAAAAGGGTGAAATACCAATAGGGAAATAACCTGAAAGTGAACGAGAAAAATGGTAATCAATTAGTTATGGCTGATGCACTGCATACATACTGAAGGAATACTTTGTAATTACATGTTACTATGCAGATTTAAAACTGAACTGAGTCGGACTTCAAGTCAACCCTCCACAGCCACTAAGAAGATAAAGTCCCATGTCCTCCTATGTATGCTACTTTCACCCCCCCAAATCACACATAAATTTAGAGCATCAATTCCTCAAGGTATACGCCTTAGACCTAAATCTGTCATTTTGATAAACTATCTCTTGTTTTGGACAGCAGCATTACCAAACAAGAAAAATTCTTGTCTAACCTATTACAGGTGCTCAATATGATATTATGATTTAAATTATGCTGATTTAGTCAGATAAGACAGATGGCTGTCTCATCAAGTAACAATATATAAATGCCTTAATTCTATTATTGATGAGTAAATTGAAGAATGAAAAGGAAAGATAATGGTTATGGGATTAAACCTTTCAAGCATTTAAGAATATTGGGCCAGCATGACCTGAAGTAACATCTCCGCCAGCATCTTACAGGCCCCTTACTGTGGTGCCTACGGCCAGATGGCAGTCAACTGGCCCTGACCAGGGACAAGCTAGGGTCCCAAGGGGCTCGGGCTGCTCTGCAACTGCTGTTACTGAATGAAGCTGGGCAGCCCAGTGTTCCTTATCAAGTGTTTAGGCACAGGAACTGCTGGCTGGCACCACTTCTGGTACCAGTTGGTGATCCCTGGGCATCCAACGCCTTTCAGTGTCCTCATCTGGGTTGTGCTGGCCTCTGACCGGCAGGATGGGCATGAAGTGGCCAAGGATGCTGTGTCTATGTAGCTGCTAGAGGCACTCAGTGAGCCTGGGGCCAGCTTCCTGTGTTCTCCTGATGCTGTAGCAAGTACTGTGGTTAAGCAGTGACCCTTTTCCCTCTCCACAGGCAGCCCAAATGGGGAGGCAGAGCCTGTGTCAATTCCTAGGCCAGCAAGCCTAGGCAGCCACTATCTGATCCCAAATGGAGGAGGGGTGTGGGCCCTGTGACAGCTTCCCTGCTGGGACAGAGCCTCCATCACACCTATGTGCTGCCTTAGCTCTGAGGAACCTGGCTCTCCCCCACTGAGCCCAGGGTCTGACTTGATCCCTGATCCTGTGTCCTTGGTCATTCCCAGTGTGACATACATTTCCCCATAAAATGCTTAGTATGAAACTTTCTCTTTGTTTTTATTTGGAGAACTGGCTAGGCCAAAGGGCCCTTCATCCTACACTTTGTCATTCTGGTTTTGGTTTTATATGGTTTTGAGTTTTTCTATACTGGTTATATTTATATTAAACCCCTGGTTGGTATATAAAAAATAAAAAAATAATTCTGGGTTACTATTTTATGTTCAGAATGATTTCATGTTTATTGACAAGAATATTTTTCTGTAACAAATCTGAAGTCTAAACAATTGCTTAGATTAACATATTGTGGTGGTCTGAAAAGAAATGTTCCGGACAGGCTCATGTATTTGAACACCTGGTTTCCATTTGTTGGTGCTGTTTGGGGAGGTTATGGAACTGTTAGGTAGAACCTTGCTGGAGGAAGTACATCACTGGAGGCAGGCTTGAGGGTTTATAGCCTCACTCTACTTCCTGTTCATACCCTCCAGTTCCTGTGTATAGATGAAAATATGATCAGCCAACTTCCTGCTCCTGTCACTTCCCCACCCTGAGAGACTCCATCCCGCTGAACAGGAAGCTACAATAAACCTTTGTTTCCTTAAGTTGCTTTTTCATGGCATTTTATCGCAGCAACAGAAACTTAATTCATACAAGAACTGTCACTATTCTTACATCCTAAATATAGTTTTGGACACAGTAATTCTGTAGCTCCACTTGGTTATCATCATTAGGACCTACGTTACCTCTAAAATTTTCCTCAAAAACTGTGATGAGTTTGATCTCAGCACTTCAGAAGCACAGGCAGATTTGCGTTGAGTCTGAGGCCAGCCTGGTCTACAGGCTGAGTTCCAGGCTAGTCAGGGCTACAGATTAAGTCACAAACAAAGCATCTTAACAACAAGCACTTAAAAGGTGGACACTATTTCCATCTTTCCTTCTTACATGGAAGAACTGCACCACAGAAAGGCTGAGGTGTTTGTTCAATGTGGCACAACCTCAAAGGGCAGAGCAGAGGAATTAAGTCTCTGGCTCGTTCCCATTATCCCATGTAGTGATTATCCTTGGCAGTTAGTTTTCTAAGTAAATTGACGGCGTTAGTAAAATGAAACTTTAAGAGTAAAACAGACTTTTAAATTAAAAAAAAGAGTGACAAAGTTTTCTAACCCTTTCTGCGTAACTTGGGAAGTCTCTCTGCATTTGGCCCTACCAGTTATCTTGGATGTAACACTGTCGGGAGTGAAGCCCAGGCAGGTGTTTTGAAGGAGTGTGAGCAGAGCCACACAGAGTGACAGTATAGGACAAGTGTTTGTGTTTAGCTGACATATAATTCAGTTCAGCTTGGTTCAAATACTAATTCAGTTTACTTCGTTCTCTACTTTTGTTCATTTTGAAGGCTTTACAAAATGAAAATTAAAGCAAGCAACAAAAATGTAATTTTTTTCTAAAGCTTCTACTTCAGATGTCTTAAAATTTCTGCTTGTTACTTTCTTTTCATAGCATCCATCACCTTGCCCCTGTCAATCCCCTGTGGCTCTACCCTCCAGAGTCTACAAGGTACTTCCTAAATTTCACTTACTTCCTACTTTTATTTGGTTAGCAATTTTTGGCTAAATCCCAGAAATTTTGTTTAATTATATCTTTTCATCTATCTGGTCACTGCCATTGTTGTGTTTTCTTTTTTCCATTCTCCATCTAAATTTTGTTCCCCTAAAGCAGTAATTACTGCTATTCATCTATTCATTCTCCATAAGATTATTCATAAATATATAGACAGATGGGGGGGTGGATAGGAAGGGAGAGACAGGTATAGATGTACGTGCTGGAGAGCCTCAGATGTCAGCTTGACACACATACCCGGGAAGAGGGAACCTCAATTGGGCAATTGCTACTTTTGGATTGGCCTATGGACATGTCTGTGAGGCATCTTCTTGATTGCTGAGTGATGTGGGAGGGCTCAGTTCAAACTGGAAAGTATCACCCCATGGTAGGTGGTCCTAGGTTGTATAGTAAAGCAGGCTGAGCACAGTTCAGGGGAGCAAGCCAGAAAACAGTATCCTTCATGATCTCAGCTTCAGCTCCTGCCTCTAGGTTCCTAACGTGCTTGAGTTCTGTCCTGGCTTTCCCTCAGTGATCAACTCTGATTGGGATGTGTAAGCCAAATAAACCTTTTCCTCTCCAAGTTGGTTTTGGTCCAAGTATTTTATCACAGCAATAGAAACTAAAAACCAAACTGGAGCAGGAACTGTTATCAGCATTGTGGGGTGTTGCTGTGATGGGTGTGACTATGCTGTTTTTTGGGAAGATTGTGGAAGGCTTTGGGACTTTGGGCTGGAAAAGCTGCTTAATGCAGCTTTTAAAGGACAGTTTTGTAAGAGCTTGGGCAATAAAAATGTTGAGAGCCAGGATGCAGACGATGGAAGCCTAGCTTGCAGAGTTTCAAAAAAAAGCTTGAGAATCACTTAGACTCTGATAGGGCCATTTGTGTGATATATCTTGAATTAAGAATTTTTGTGCTTTACTGGGACAATTGATGCTGGCCGGTTGGGGCTGAAAATTCAGCTATGATTAAGAAGAGATCAATATCATTGAGATGAAATCTTCTGGAAAGAACTTCCTCAGGGTTAACACACAAAAGCTGTGGTCCAGAGAGGGCCAAGGTGGCATCTCAAACCAGAAGCAGAAATTTGGTAATGTCTATGAGTCTTCCACGATATTGGTTTGGGCAGCATGAAAGCTGCAGAACTAAAGGGGTCATGGAAAGAAGCTAAAACTTGGCACCCTGAGAAACCAGGAGAGGCCACTGGTGAACTTGTAGCCTCAGTTGCAGTGGAGACCCTAGCAAACTGGTGATGCCAGGACCATGAGATGACCACCTAGGGAAGCAGCAGGTGTGGAATACAGCTGGCCTGAACTTACAAGACAAGCTGTATGTGATGTGGCCGACACAGCCAGATAAGTGGCACTGCAAAGCCCACTGGAGCCCAGAAGATTGTGAGTGAATCCTGGATGTCACATATTGCTGGACTGGTTTTGCTTAAGTGTGCTCTGGTTGTTCCCTCATGAAATAAAGAGAGTGTGTAGCTTGTTTCGGATTTAACAGGACTTCACAGTTAAGAGACTTTTAAAAACTATTTCACTTTTATGTGTGTGAGTGTTTGCCTATGTGTACATAAGTTCACCAAGTGCGTGCAATACCCATGGGGCCAGAGGAGTATTGGATCTCCTGGAACTGGAGTTGCAGATGGTTATTTGCAATGTGGGTACTGGGAACCGAACCCAGGTCCTCTAGAAGAACAACCAGTGCTCCTAGACAGTTAAGAGACTCAAAAAAATTTTTAAATTTATTTTAGGTGTATAAGTGTTATGTCTGTGTGTACGTAAGTACACCCATGCTGTGCAATGCCCACAAAGGACAGAAAAGGGCATTGGATCCCTTGGAACTTGATTTACGGACAGTTTAGCTGTTGTGTCGGTTCTAGGATTTGAACCCAGGTTCTCTGCAAGAGAAGACAGTGTACTTAACCACTGAGCCATCTCTCCAGCCTCAGTTGTGCCAGATACTTGCAGCTGCCAATTTGACACTCACAGGAAGAGGGAATCTCAACTGAGGAATTACCTCAACTGAGGAATTTCCTCTACTGAACTGACCTGTGGACATGTCTGTGAGGCTTTTTCTTGATTGTTGAGTGATATGGGAAGGCCTAGCCCAATGTGGGTAGTATCACTCCTGGCAGGTGGTCCTGTGTTGTATAAGAAAGCAGACTGAGCACAGGCCAGAGGAGCAAGCCAGTAAGCAGCACCTTGCAGAGTCCCTGCTTTAGCTCTTGCCTCCAGGTTCCTGCCCAGGCTTCCCTCAGTGATCAATTGATTGGAATATGTAAGCCAAATAAACCCTTTTCTCCCCGAGTTGGTTTTGGTCAGAGTGCTTTATCATAGCAACAGAAACTAATCTTGATCAAAATTTATTACTACCACTGTTGCTGCTGCTGCGGCTTCTGTTACTACTTCTTAAAAACAAACCAAGTTACAATTCCCCTCCCCAACAATGCCACAAACCAAAGCCTCAATTTCTTGGCTTGGCAAACTAATCTTTTGGTATCTTACACAAACTAGTATTCTCAGTTTATCTGTCCCTCTTTCTTTACCTTAGGGAGATTTCTCTCTAATTCTTATTAAATGCTCACAAGGCTTCCTCCTCTTTAGACCCTGCACTATCTTTCTGAATGCCTTCTAAACTTCCTACTCAATCAGTCCAAACTGTACTTCCTCAAAGCCATCCTTCCTCTAGAAATCTAATTTATAATAAATTGTTTCCATGTAGATGATAAACACATTTTACATGTGATTATTATTTACATACCAGAGGTAGTCTTAGAGACACCATGTTAGTTATCTTTGTAACTCCAGTTTCTAGTCTGGAGTCTGCTTTGTTAATGTTCACTATTTACAGAACTAACATCACAGTGAAGGAGTGGCATCAGTCAGAGAGTGGAACAGGAAGGCCTGGTCCCTTGTCTTTCACAGAAACACCAATTTATGAAGCAAAATGACTTTATCAGGATCCTCAGGTCAAATTAAGAAGCTATAGTTTCCTAGACAAGCAAAAAGCCAAGAATGATTAAAACAAAACAAAAAAGAACAATCTCACCACCTTTAATCCCAGTACCCAGGAGGTGGATGCAGGTGGATCTCTGTGAGTTCAAGTCTAGCCTGGTCTACACAGTTAAGACCTTGTCTAAAAAAAGAAAACAAATAAAAGAAAACAAAACAATTTCCTAGCAATACCATGGCTAGGCAAAGTAAAGAAATCGCTATCTCAAAGTGATATCTATACTCTCAAGTCACAACAGCCAAAACATGGTAGCCACTTAATGTCCATCAACTGGCAAATGGATAAAGCAAAAAGCGATCCACCCATACAATGTAGTATTATTAAGACTTGTTAAAAAGAGAAAATTTGCTATCTGAGACAACATAGAAAATGTGGAGGACATTACACTAAGTAAAATAAACACACAGACAAATACAACATGATACCAATGATGTGGGGAATCTAAAACAGTCAAGATCTTAGCAGCGGGGAATAGAAAGGTAGTTCCAAGGAGCAGGTGAAGAGGGTTGTGGGGAGGTGGAACAGTCAATGAGGACACAGTTTCAATCACGTAAGATGAAAAATTTCTAGACATCTACACAGCATACTATACTATGCATTAAAAACTTTGTGAGGAGGGTAGATCTCATATGAAGGATACACTACAGTGTTGATGGGGCTGAAGAGATGGCTCTGTGATTAAGAGCACTGGCTGCTCTTGCAGAGCACAAGGTTCAGTTCCAAGCACCCACACGCAGCTAACAACCATCCCAACTCCAGTTCCAGGGTATCTGGTGCTCTCTTCTAGCCTCCACAGGCATTGAACGACACGGGTACATGCAGATAATAAACTCATACACATAAAATTTTAAATAAATAAATAAACTTGAAAAGAACTACAATGTTGATCACATGCTCTGGAGATACTAACATAGATCAAGCTTACAAGAGATGAAGAGCTTGTCAGAGATCTGTCAGTGCTGGGTGGTTATAAAATATAAAGTCGGGGGCTGGAGAGATGGCTCAGCAGTTAAAAACACTAACTGTTCTTGCAGAAGACCCAAGTTCAAATCCTTGCACCCACACGGCAGCTAACAACTGTCCGTAACTCCAGTTCCAGGGTATCCAACATCCTCTTCTGTCCTCCACAGCCATTGCAATGACATGGATGTACTTACCTACAAGCAGGCAATACACAGATACACACAAAATAAAAGTAAGATAAAAAAATAAATAAAATATAAAGTCAATTGTTACCTATAAAGAATAATTAGTGCTCAATAGGTAAAGGACTTGTTACACAAGACTGAAGACCTAAGTTTCATCCCCACAACCCAAAGTGGAAAGAGAGGACTTATTGCAAGTTGTCTCCTGCCCTCCAAATGTATTCCACGGAGTGCGCGTGAACACACACACACAAACACACACACACACGAACAATAGATTTGTTAAAAAAATTATAATTACATGCTACTGAATTGGGTGATATAGTCATATTGCTAATTTCTAATGTCATCTGTAGACTCTTATTATTTTGACTCTGATAATCTCAGCCACCTTGCTATCACAGATAAAACAATTTTCTGATGACTTATAGTAAAGGTAAAGCTAACCAGTCATCAGTATTGTGCTCTAGTCGAGCTGGCATTATTTATCTAGTATTTAACTATTTTATATAGGACATGAATATATATTCTAAACCACACCTCCCCAACAAAAAAAAAGTAGTTAAAATAATACCAGATATAGGAGAAGCTCAAACAAGAAAAGTTTTATCATTATGGCATTGGTTAGACCATTTCATATCATTTTTCCAGTTCATATTCTAGAACCTAAAATCTCTACATTCAGGATACCAAATATTTGCTAATGACATATTTATACTTGAAGGCCGAAAACCATGCATTTTTAATAATACAGTTTGTAATACTTAACATAATAATGAAAAAAGTCACTTAAAAAATGAAAATGTGGTTCATTTCTACGATGGAGTTTTACTCAGCAGTCAAGAAAGATGAAATTATGAAATTTGCAGGTAAATGGATGTAATTAGAAACTGTTATACTAAGTGAAGTAACAGAGACTCAGAAAATAAAAAAAGACGTATGTTCTCCCTCATATGTGGATCCTAGCACCAAATCCTGAAACAACATAGGTTCTCCTTCGTACATGGTCTGTAGCAACAAATCCTGATAGGTGAGTATGTATCCAGACATAATTAGAAGAACCAGGATAATGAAAACAAACCAGGGAGGTAAAGGAAAAGAACAAACCTGAAAGAGAAGAACAGTAGGAAACAGGCCTTAATAAGGGAGATATGGACAAAAACTGGGTTAGTTTAAGGGAGTGGCGATGGCGGAGAGAAAGGTACACAAGGAACCTAGGGGATAAAGGGAAAGAAGGAGTTCAAAAGAGGTAGGACCTTAAGAGAAGGGTATTATTAAGGGAGAAAGGGGAAAATGGGGGCACCTTGATTGGGCAATTGAGAAAACCATGATGGAGGGGTAAGACAATGCAAGAGATAGATAATGCCTAGCTAGTTTTAAAAACCAAAGGGAACCATATTAGTCCAACAACCTACTGACAAATTATATCTACCAGATCAAGAAATATATATCTAGGCAACAGTTGGTCTTTGCTCAAACTTTATCTGCATGGCACATGGTAATTAAAAGTAACATACATACTTTGAGGCTTATACTAATTTGGTCAGAGGGACATAAAGACAATTTTTGCTCCTTGCCCTCCTAGGATGACTAGTTCCAGAGGACTATGAGCATCTCTCAAAATGTCCTGTAACTGTGGTGATTCACTTGTTTTTTTGATCAAGGAGGCCGTGGAGACCCCACAAGATGGACTTGAACCAGTGTCCAGTATACAAACAGGAGGGTCTACATAGAGGAAACATTTCCTCCATGCTTCCAAGAGAAGCCAGCCACGGTCAAGTAGGACCTTTGACTTATTTTTACATAGATGGAACTGGTAAAAGAAGGAGCCATGGGCTCCTCCCAAACCCATGTGACCCCTGAGGAACAGAGCCTCAAATGGCCTTAAGAGTAAAAATAAATAGGTTTATCTGGGCCAACTCTATGTCCTTAAACACCCAAAAAGGAAAGTATAACCAAAGATTAAAGGGGACAATATAATTTTTTTAGAGTCTATATGTTTATCTAAAGGCTGCATAACAAGCAACAATGCCAGATAGGAGAAACCTTTGAGTTGTTGGCCAGGGTGGACCAAGAGACTGCTAGATAGTAACCCAGCATAGAACTGGGAAAATGAACAGCAGACCCCAATCTTATCTAAAGGAATATTGACAACTGATTGCTGCTAGATGAGGAACGGCTGACCTTCCTAAAACAAAGACCTCTAGATAGGCTGACTAGATTCACCAGATGGACAAGTCCTGGGGAACAGCTGGAGTGCTGACACCACAGCAGACAGTAGCAGGAAAGACAGAGTATATGGGCTCTAGTGGGGCAGGCTATGGGAGGGTGCCATCTGGGAAGTGGGTATGTAGACAAATAAAATTGTTTGGGATGTTCTGTGTGATATACACAAAAAAATCAACAAAAAATGATTTATAATTGAGGAGGAAGTATAAAAATTTACGTCATGTGTAGTAGAGGTGATAAACGTTATCACTGAGATCTACCTAATGACTTTATATCCACACACAGATGCCTAGGATCTGAGTACAATGACCATGACTAGTAATAATCAGATACATACAGATTAGAGATGCATGCACCAACATCTAAGTGTTATTAGCAAAAGCAATGAGTCTTTCTGTAAGAAACAGTATATTTTAAAATGAAATGGAAATCTTTTTAAAGGTTAAAAACATTTGATTTTATGTCTTACAGGGTTTATACGAAGTTCAATATTGTATAACTGTATTAATTCAACTGTGAACCTAAAGATTTTATAGTCACTTTTGAAAGAGACATGTCTTTGCTCTGGAAATTGTTATTGAGTATGTTAAAACTGTAATGAAATGCT
>NW_008333470.1:0-426 GCF_000622305.1 Nannospalax galili
CCCAAGGCACAGGGAGCCTGGCCTGCAGACTCTCAACAGAACATTGGTTTAAAAGCATCTGCTGTGCTTCTTATTGCTTTGGACTGGAATGCCAAGATAGTCTAGGCACAGTACAGACATGCTTGTCCCACAAAGCTCTGAGATTCTAAGCCAAGAGCCTCAGTGACTTAAACAACAGAAACATCTTGTCTCACAGTTCTAGAGGCCAGGGCTTCAAATTCAAGGGGTTGGCCAGTTGATGCCTTGTAAGGGATATAAGGGAGAATCTTTCCCAGGGCTCTTTCCTGGGCTTGTCTACAGAAATCTTATGTCTGTCCACACCATCTCTCCTCTGTACGCATTTGTGTCTTCATTTCCTCATGGCTAGGAAGCCAGCTGTATTGAATTAGGCCCACCCTAATGAACGCAACTCAGTTCAATTTGGTT
>NW_008333471.1:0-382 GCF_000622305.1 Nannospalax galili
CCTCTCCTGTTTAAGCCCTCATAAGGCAGTTTTCCTAGTTTTTTTTTTTTTCCTTATAGTCAGTGCTTGTTTTATTAATCTACATTTATTATTTTTGTGGTCTTTGTTCTTCACTGCCAGTGGCCTATCTAAAATCATATTTCTTTAGCAATTTCTTTGGTAAAAATGAGTGGCAAAAATCCATTGGTGTTTGCTCTTCTGAAAATATTTTTATTTGTTTAGAAATTTTTAGTGCAGCTTGTTCTCGACCTATGTTCTCACTGCTGTGGAATTCTAGACTGATGGGGATTTTTTTCAGTCACTGAATACTTCATTCCTTTGCCTTTTGAAATATATATATTTTTATTTTTTAGAAGAAGCATTTCATTACAGCTTTAACATA
>NW_008333472.1:0-340 GCF_000622305.1 Nannospalax galili
CTGTGAGTTCAAGGCCTGCCTGATCTACATAGTGAGTTCCAGGCCAGCTGCTGCTACAAGGAAACCCTGTCTCAAAAAGACAGAAGAAAAAAAGTAATAGGCCAGGGGCTGGAAAACTGAGAGCACTGGCTGCACTTATGGAGGACCCGGGTTTGGGTCCCAGTGCTCGCATGACAGCTAACAACTGTCTGAAACTACGTCCAGGGGATCCAATAGCCTCTTTTGGACTCTGTGGGCGTTGTACACACTCATGATGCACTTCTCTACATGCAGGCAGAACACTCATACGCATAAAACAAAAATAAATAAGCCAGGTATGTTGGTACATACCTTTAACCCC
>NW_008333473.1:0-1046 GCF_000622305.1 Nannospalax galili
TTTATCTGAGAACAACTGGTCTTTGCCCATGATTTATCTACATGACACACATAATTAAAAATACCAGACTGGCAGAACTAACCTTCTTGGGTGTTTAACAGATATAATTTGAGGCCTATAATAATTTGGTCAGAGGGACATAAAGGACACTTTTTGCTCCTGGCCCTCCTAGGTCGACTAGTTCCAGGGATCTATGAGCATCTCTCAAAATGTCCTATAATGGTGGTGGGTCACCTGTCCTCTTGATCAAGGAGGCTGAGGAGACCCCACCAAAAAAAACTTGAACCAGTGTCCAGTCTACAAAGAGGAGGGTCAACAAAGAGGAATCATTTCCTCCATGCTTCCAAGTGAAGCCAACCATGGTTGAGCAAGACCTTTGACTTATCTTCACATAAGCAAAACTCATTAAAAAAAAAAAGGGAGCCAGGGTCTCCTCCAAAACCTATGTGACCCCTGAGGAACAGATGCTCAAACACCCTTAAGAGTAAAATTAAATCAGTTTATCTGGTCCACTGTATGGCCTTAAACACCCAAAAGGAAAGTATAACCAAAGATTAAATGGGCCAACATAATTTCATAAGAGTCCATATGTATAGCTAAAGATTAAATAAGAAGCAGCAATGCCAGACAAGCGATACCTTCTTTTCAGTTGTTGGCCATGGTGGCCAAAGGGATTCCCAGATAGTAATCCAACAGAGAACTGGGAAAATGAACAGCAGACCCCAATCTTATCCAAAGGAACATAGACAACTGATTACCACTAGATGAGGAACAGCTGACCCTCCTAAAACAAAGACCTCTAGATAGGCTGACTAGATTCACCAGAAGGGCAAGTAGTGGGAAATAGCTGGGGGTGCTGACAACAGAGCAGACAGTAGCAGGGATTTCAGAGTATAAGGACTCTGGTCGGAGGAGGGAGGCTATGGGAGGGTGCTACCTGGGAAGTGGGTGTATTAATAAATAAAAAATAAAGGAAAAAATATAATTCTTCAAAACATAAAAATTGTCTCCTTAATAATTAGTAGATGTGAAAAACATTACCATTG
>NW_008333474.1:0-499 GCF_000622305.1 Nannospalax galili
AAATAAAAAATTAAATACATATAATCAGCTTTAAACAATGGCCAAGATATAGCAATTTCTAAAAAGTCACAGATAGGGCCTTTATTTTAGAAAAGGCCACAGGGAGAATTACCACTATAGAAGCTTCTTAAAGTGTATACATATACATTACAAAAAGAAACCAAAAGACATTATCTTATATCTTGCCCCTATTAGATACCATAGACTAACAAAACCACAATGCCAGTAATGGACTCCCATTTTTTAAGCTATTGAACAGAGGTTCCATAGACCCTCAAACAGTACTGACCTACCCACCAGCACATGATGGTAAGACCCTATTTCTGAAGACACTACATATATGAGCTGTAGAACAAACAATGGATAATCAAGCTGTTGCTGACTTTAGAACCTCATCTCTAATGGCCAGCTTTCATAGTGCTGGAAGGTGTTATGCATGCTATGGGAAAATATTAACCATCAACCTTACTCAGCTATGACATTGTAGGCTATGTCTTTG
>NW_008333475.1:0-350 GCF_000622305.1 Nannospalax galili
TATGAAGTTGTTACAGAGCACCAGCTCTCTATCACAGACCACTGTATTTCTCAGTGTTAGTGAATTTCACAGCTGCACACTCACCTCTGATGGTGAGAATGGGCAGCCAGTTGGCATGGACTTTGAGTTTTTAGTTTGTATCATCCTGGAAGTTCCTCACATCCCTGCCATGACTTCTCAGTATTCTTTTGACCGTGAGAAGGTACCCAGGACCCCTGCTCTTTCTAACAGGGTCTGAGTGACCTGGCACTGAGGGTCTCTCACCTGGTCTCTGTATTGACTGCCTTTGCATCGCTGTGACCGAGTCCCTGAGGCAATGGGGGAAAGTTCGGTTGGCTCATGGTGTTGAA
>NW_008333476.1:0-480 GCF_000622305.1 Nannospalax galili
ATTTTCGATTCATTTATAAAAATGTATTGTTTTTTCTTTGTCAGCATATATCGTAAAATGGGTTTCATTACATTTCCATAGAGACACAAATTGTATGAAGATCATATTCACCCACCTATATTACTATTGTTAGAAATTGGAATGAAAAGGCGACAGTGACAAGGAATAAATGGACCTCAACAGATGCAGATATCTTTATTTAGCTACCAATGGCAAGCAACCTTTTTGTGGGACCGATGGCTGTTGTGCTGGTGTCAGGGGAATTCTTAAATTTGTAGGGGCCTAGTAAGGATCCTGGGGGACTTCTTGCTTCTTCCTATATTCTGGAGAGGGGGATGAGGAGTTCAGACAGAGGAACCATATGTCTTCCGTATGGGGGTTATATCTTCTGTGGGAGCTGATAAGGAACCAGACGTCTAGTCTGGGGCTGCTGAGGTGGGGGCTTTGTGTCCTGAAATAGATGTAACTTCCTCCCAGCCT
>NW_008333477.1:0-325 GCF_000622305.1 Nannospalax galili
CACTCTGTAGACCAGGCTGGCCTCGAACTCACAGAGGATCCGCCTGCCTCTCCCTCCCGAGTGCCTCCGAGTGGAGTGCGTGCGCCACCACGCCCGGCCATATTTACATTCTATTACTTCCCAACACAAACCCTCAGCTCTAATCAGGCCAGTCACTGCATTCCTGTCATCACCATTTTGCACATTTGCTTTAACTAATTTATCAACTTGAAGAGCTTCACCTCATCTTCTGTCTCCAAATAAATAAATTAAATAAATAAATAAATAAATAATAAATGAATAAATAAATAAGTAAATAAGTTTAGCAAAAACTAGTTTGATACTT
>NW_008333477.1:4133-5187 GCF_000622305.1 Nannospalax galili
CACAGAAATCTGCCTGCCTCTGCCTCCCGAGTGCTGGGATTAAAGGCGTGTGGCACCATGCCCGGCTTATTTTTTTTTATTTTTAATTCTGTGTAGGTCCACAGGAGTACAGGTGCCCACACAGTTAGACAGGGACATCAGATCCCCTGGAGCTGGAGTTGCAGGTGACTGTGAGCCACCTCGTGGGTGTTGAGAACCAGTCAGCTCCTCTGCAAGAGCAGTAAGTGCTCTGAAATGCTGACTGACCATCTCTCTAGCCCCATGAGTATTTTTTATTACTTAATTTCTACTATTGTATATATGTCTCATGAGGGTTTGCTTCTGTTTGGGGGTGGTTGTTGTTTGTTTGTTTTGGTCTTTCTTGAGACAGGGTCTCCCTGTAGCACCAGCTGGCCTGGTGTAGACCAGGCTGGGCTTGAACTCACATAAGTCCACCTGCTTCTGCCTCCTGAGTGCTGGAAGTAAAGGCGTGTGCCAGCACACCCGGCTTCTGCTTCTGTTTTTATGCTGCTCAGTTGGGTTTTCGGACTGTTTATGTTTTCCCACTGAGTTTGCTAGAGGGCATTCTTTTAAAAAATTTATTTATTATTTTTATTTTATGTGTATGAGTGTACTGCCTGCATGTGTGTAAGTGCACCTGCGTCATGCAATGCCCTTGGAGGTCAGAAGAAGGTGTGGGATTTCCCGGGAACTGGAGTTACAGATGGTTGTTACAGTGCTCTTAACTGCTGAGCTCTCTCTCCAGCCCCAGTCTCTAAAATCTTAAAACCCTAAGAGTGTCCCAACTTTCCCCTCCTACTTTACCTACCTTGATTTTTTTCTCAAAGTTAATCTAATACTTAATCCTTACCCTTACCTACCCTGTTTCCCTCCCACTCCTAATCTTATTAACTAAAATTCAAGTATGCTTCATATAATTCTTGGTGTTTATCCTCCAACAACTATAGAAGTCAAGGAGTCACTGTTACTAATTAGCTAGTATAATCGCATAGTGGTACTATCGAGCAGATGAGGTTGCTCTCACAGTTAACATCGAACTGGAAATAATACAGAG
>NW_008333478.1:0-540 GCF_000622305.1 Nannospalax galili
TCATGACAATGTTACAATTTGACTTCGCAGTGTTCTAATGTGACATCACAATGCTTCAATGTGACATCCCAATCCTCCAATATGCCAACGCTATCGCACCATGTGCCATTATATTGCTCCCATATGCCATCACGATCTTATAATACAACTTAACAATATTCCATTATGATGTTAAAATGGTAAAATTTGACATCAGAATGCTCCAATGTGCCATCACAATTTTACAATATGACTTCATAATAATACGTTGTGATGAAACAGTTCTTAAATATGACACCACAATTCTCCAATGTGCCAACACTATCGCCCCATTAGCCATTATACTGCCCCAATGTGCCAACACAATATTCCATTGTGACATCACAATTATCCAGTGTGACATCACAAAGCTCCAATGTGACATCACAATGCACCATTGTGACATCAAAATATTTCAAAATGCCATTCAGAATGTAAAACCATGACTTCACAATGTTCAATTTGACATCACAATGCTTTAATATGACACTACAGTGCTCCAATGTGCCAACACTAACTCCC
>NW_008333479.1:0-520 GCF_000622305.1 Nannospalax galili
AATTTAGCAAAGATTTATATTTTCCTGTTTCTAGTCTTTCAGAGATTTGTGAACTATAAATCTAATTTTAAGGGCACGTGAAAGTTAAGCACAAATGACAAGATTAAACCCAGCAATCCAGAGTGATACAGAGTAGAAGACAGAGTAGGTGCTACTACCTGAGGTGATGTCTTGACAGCCAGATTGGAGATCTCATACTCCAAAAGCAAGAACTGCACAGTTTACAAACTGTACAGTGGAGTTTGTGGGTGTGCCATGGTTTCTATTAAGTGTTTAAATAATTTACATATTTAAGTGGTCTTTATAGACAACCTGCATCCACTTAGCCACATGATATTTTTTATGAGGTTATATGGCCATAATATTCCTTTTGGACAAAGCCCTTAATGTAGTTACTTTGATATCAGTGCTGTCCAGTCTTTTGTAATATTGTATTAACTGAATTAAGGTTACAGATAATTCTTTTGTTGAGACAGGGTCTCCCTAACTCACTATGTAAACCAGGCTGACTTTGAACTCA
>NW_008333479.1:1263-2897 GCF_000622305.1 Nannospalax galili
GGATCTCTGAGTTCCAGGCCAGCTTGGTTTACATAGAGTTCCAAGCCAGCTAGGGCTACAAAGTAAGATCCTGTCTCAATAAAAAAGGGAAGGGGGTAGGGGTGTTTTCTTACTGTCTTGGCCAATCTAATATCCAATTGGAGTTTTTCTTCAAGATGCTTTTGGCTTATTTCCTTTTCAGTATAATCTTCCTCAAACTGAGTTGTTTCTCCAGTGCTGTGTGTGTCTGTTTCAGAAGCTCTGTTGTGTCTGTGAGCCAGGTGGGCCATCACAGTAAGAACTCTTGGAGCTGCTCTGTCCACAGTCATTCTGGGCATCCAGCAGTATCACCTTTATAAATAGAAACTGGAACTGGAACACTGTCCCTATCCCATTTTTACTAAGGTACTGTTCTACCCAGCAGCCCTGCAGATTCTCCTGCAACTTTGAGCCCTGCTCTGCACTCCCCACTGGAGCTAGGAAAAGGAAGCAGTCACAACAGACAGACACTCGGCCCTGAGCCCAGGCGGCAGTGGTTGAAGGGATGCAACCAGGCCTTCATTCTTTCATTTTTCAGACAGAAGAATGCAAAGGAAGAATACAGATATGTAAAACTTAGTATTTCAAATTTTTGGACCGGAAGGAGTCTTTATACTTTCTCACTTTGGTTTTTAATTGTATGAATTTATGTTGTTTGCTAAGTCTTAAGAGGTCATTTTTGTTTTATGTTGGTAGACTATTTTAATCTTTATTTCCTTTTCTAGGCAATTTTTCACTGCAAAAGTCTTTGCCAAACTCCTTCATACAGATTCATATGGAAGAATTTCCATCATGCAGTTCTTTAACTATGTCATGCGAAAAGGTGATTCAGTTGCGTATGTGTGTATTTGAATTTCTCTTGTCTGGGACTCAGGTTTTTGGTCTGTGCTTTTATACTCTTTTTCCCATGTGACACAACTTCCTTACTCTGCTCCTGTGATTTTCTTATGTGCCTTAATTGGGTCATTATTTTAAACAAGCAAAAGCCTCATGTATCATAGATAGTAGCAAAATAGAAACATCAAAAGCAGAACTACTTTTTTTTCCCTGCCAGACTGCTGCCCTCATGGGTCACATGCATACACCCTTAAAGGGCCTGTCTCAGTGTGCTCTGTTCTGTAACTTGGCCAGAGTTGACATCTGACAACATGAAGAAGCAGATTTACAAAGTGAACAAGAAAGGCCTGGCTCCCTTACAAATAGGTGTGATCCTGAGAGCCTCAAATGGTGTTGCACTGTGCATTGTGTGACTGGAAATACACTTTACAGAATCCTTAAGTCCAGAGGACTTGTACCTAATCTTTCTGAGGATCTATGGGTCATCTACAGCCTCTGCCCTAGTAGCATAAATCTGTCCTGTATACTTGAGTAATGAAGTCACTTTTTAAAAAAGGTCAGGTGTGGTGGCACATGCCTTATCCCAAAAAGCCAAAAAACAAAACAAAAAAACAGGCTGGAGATACCAGCACTCACATGGCGACTTACAACCATCTGTAACCCTAGTTCCAAGGGATCTGACAGGCTCTTCTGGCCTCCTGGGGCACCCAGAACACACGTGGTGTACATAACACATATGTAGGCAAAACTCTCATAAAATAAATATATATCATTTGAAA
>NW_008333480.1:0-764 GCF_000622305.1 Nannospalax galili
TGGGTAGCAGGTTTTTTAGTTCTTAGAATGTAGACTAGAAGGCAGCTCAGTGTTGGATTCCGTTCCATTTAAAGATTTTCAGTAAAGTGAAATTTGTTCCCAATTATTCCAGCCTACGAGACGCTTGCTCCTCAGTCTTCATTTTACCCAGGGAGCAACAGCCAAGCCAGTCACTCACTGTTTGAAATTTCTTGTGCACTACAGTGCCACTGCTCTTAAGACGCCCACCTCCCCTTGTACCTGGAATGGAAGCGCAGGATCACAGAACAGCGTTGTTGAGCGCTATGTTTCACACGTGACTGCTGCTGGAGAAAGGGTCACGTGACTGCTACTGGCGAAAGCAGCTCCAGTAGGATTTCCCCGCTTAGCTTTGTTTGCAGGTCTCTTTTGCTGTTATTGTTGTCTATTTGGGTGTCTAATTTCTGTTGAACTGTGAAGGGATAACAGCATTTGATGTATTTTCTCCCTTCCAGACCACATGGATCTGTCTTTGTTATGTTGAGTCTTTTCTTTCTTTTTTTTTTTTTTTTACCGGTCTTTTAGAGACAGGGTCTCCTTGTAGCCCCAGCTGTCCTGGAACTTGCTATGTAGACCAGGCTAGCCTCGAACTCACAAAGATCTGCCTGCCTCTGCCTCCGAAGTGCTGGGATTCTTAGGCGTGTGCCACCGTGCTGGGGTGTCGAGTCCTTCTTACTGAGGCCTTTGCAGTTGGCGGTGTCTTGCCTTGCCTGGCCTGCACTCTTCTTACCGTGGATTTCTGTCCA
>NW_008333481.1:0-556 GCF_000622305.1 Nannospalax galili
AACACTGGGGCATTGTGAGGTCACATTGGAGCACTGAGATGTCACATTGGGGGATCGAAAGGGGAAATTGAGCACCGATTTTCATATTGATCATGGTAACAAGACAGGGGATCATTGTAATGACACAATGGCGCATTGTGATGCCACAATGAGCATTGTGATGGCACAATGCAACATTGTGAAGACATATTGTAACATTGTGAAGGGACATTGGAGCAATATAATGGCATATGGGGCCATAGTGTTGACACATTGGAGCATTGTGATGGCACAAGGAGCATTGTGATTACACAATGGAATACTGTGAAGTCATAGTGTAATATAGTGATGGCACATTGGAGCAATATAATGACACATGGGGCCTTAATGTAGGCACATTGGAGCATTGTGCTGTGTCATTGGAGTATTGTGATGACACATTCAGAATTGTGATGTGAGTTTGGTGGAGTCTAAGGGGACATTGTGCACCGTGTTTCCATATTGAATATGGTCACGAAACAATGGTTCATTGTAATGACAGAATGTCACATTGTGGTGGCACAAGGGAACTATGGCA
>NW_008333482.1:0-615 GCF_000622305.1 Nannospalax galili
AGTTAAGAGCACTGGCTGCTCTTGCAGAGGACCCAGGTTCAGTTCTTAGCATCCACATGATGGCTAACAACCATCTGTAACTTCATTTCCAGGGGATCTGACACCATCTTCTAACATCCAGGGGCATTACACTACATGGGTGCACTTACATGCAGGTAATATACTCATATACATAAAATAAAAATAATAAATAAAATATTTTTCAAAAAGAAGTCACTTTTAGCTGGGTGCTGTCATCCCTGGAGTCCCAGTCACTAAGAAGGCTGAAACAAGAGGGCCACTTCCAACTAGGCAACATAAGACCCTGAAGACAGAGAAGGAGGAAAGGATGGAGAGAGGGAAAGGAAAGACCAAAATGTCAAGAGAAAAAGCTGAGTTTTCAGGGCTGGTGAAATGGCTCAGCGGTTAAGAGCACTGACTGCTCTTGCAGAAGACCCAGGTTCGATTCCCAGCACCTACATGGCAGCTATGAACCGTCCTTAACTCCAGTTCCAGGGGAATCCCAAGCCTCTTCTCACCTCCAAAGCATTGCATGACATGGGTACACTCACATACATGTAGGCGATACACTCATACACATAAAAATAATAAATAAATAAATAAATAAATAAATAA
>NW_008333483.1:0-365 GCF_000622305.1 Nannospalax galili
GTGTTCTGAGGGACTAAGAGCATTTCACTAAGAGTATTTCACGGCTATAAGTCCAGGTCTCCTGGTAGAAAGGAATGATTTGGACATCAATCATGACAGCATTGTAGGTAGAAGGAGGTTCTTCCCTAGTTCCATTAGACAGAATGGAACAGGAAAGACCTTAAAGGGCTCCAACCCAGAGAGCAGTGTCTTGGCAGGAAGCGGCACCCAGAATGAGAGATGACAAGGTAAGTCAGAGGGAAGGAGGAGCTCCGCAGGTCACTCCACTGGAGGGAAATTCACCGAACATCGAATTTGTCAAATGACTGATCTACCCCAAAGTAGAACAGAACACCACAAACCCAAATCAGGGGAATTCATGAGAG
>NW_008333484.1:0-329 GCF_000622305.1 Nannospalax galili
GTGATGATCATTTGCCCTTGGTCTTTTCCTTCTCTTCAGAGCAAATGCCTGAGGCTAGGACACAACATGTTGGATTTCAATCCTCAAAGCCTCTGACCTCTAACTGACCCCTCTTTCCTTGCAGAAGAACATTATGAAACTGGCTGGGCAGAAGGACATAGTGCGCCATCCCTTCATTTTTTACAAGGCTACAGTGGGCACACCTTAGAGTTGGCGCCTATCCTGGCTGCTTCATCTGAACTTCTTGCAGTTTTGGGGAACCCTTTGGAGTAACAGAAAAAGTTGACAAAAACACAGAGAATTTTTATTTGAGACTAGCAACACTGAAA
>NW_008333485.1:0-480 GCF_000622305.1 Nannospalax galili
GCAATAAAAATTATGAAAGCTGGGTGAGGCACGGTAGGCATGCTTTTGTTTCCACACTCAGGAGGGACAGGCAGATGGCTCTCTTGAGATTGAGGCTGGCTTTAGCTACAGTGGAGAATTTCTGACAAGCTGGGGCTATGTGGAAACCATGTCTCAAAAAACAAAAAAGAAACAAAACCAAGAAACCAAAACTGTGGGAGCAAAGGAAAATATGATCCAGAGATTCACAGGAGCACTGAGAAACGGGCTGAGGGTTATCTAGCCAAGAACCGGACAACAGAGCAGGAGGAAGAAGGTCTGAAGGTCTCCTGCGCTGCATTTGATGGTCACCCTCAAATCAACCCCGGAGGTTACAGTCTACAGACCTTTAAAGAAAGAAATCCCAAAAAACTCTCTTGGGTAAAAGATTTTCTGCAATATTTTATAACTGTACAGAATCTGACTTTATCTCCTGGAATGAAATACGAATCCCAGGCTGAG
>NW_008333486.1:0-1602 GCF_000622305.1 Nannospalax galili
CATCCAATGGAATAATTTACAGAAGTAAGTAGATCAACTTTACTCATTTATCTCCATGGGGGAAAAAAAAACCTGGAAAAAGTAGTGTTAAGAGAGACTGACAATGCCTCTGGTTCTAGACAGGGAACTAGAAAAAAGTCAGAACAGGGCAATTTTCAAATGTTCATATGAGAGTCCATTGGAATTCCTTGATAAGGGCTTCCAAAAGCATCCTCTACCGGGTTCCTCTTCATTTTCCTTTTGTCTTCCAAGGCTGGACTCTAGAGGGATGGAGTCAGGATTTGCTTTCAGGTATTTTGATAACTGTTGGAGTAATTAGAATCAGAGTCTGTTCCCTCTCAAAGGCTTTGAGATAACTGAGGTGTTGCTGAGGTATATTTATGACCTGAGGGTTTGCACACTGGATAGCCTTTGCCTAGCATGGGTCATGCCTTCTCTTCCTAGCCTTCTGCAGATTGTATACTTTATCCCTCCCCAAATATCTCCATCTACTGCTATAAAAAGCTTATCAGATGAAGGGTGAGAGATGCAGAATCTTCAGATATGTGTGCTTCATTTGAAAAACCATAAAGGTTAGCAAACTAGTGAGAGGCTGTCAGTGGAGACTTTCATGGGAGGAGAGATAGAATGCAGTGATATAAAGTTGGAAAAAGGCACAATAGAAAAGGAAGGGTTAAATGGGGAGGGAGGGAGGAGGAAAGGGAAAAAAAGCGAAGTATGGGAAGGGATAACACTAAAGACCTCTTGCAAAAGTCATATGGAAGGTGACTACTATAGAAGCTTCCAAAATATACATACATATAAAGGAGTTTAAATGAAATTACCTTATAACCTGGGGCAATGCCCCTACTAGACACCATAGGCTAGCAAATAAAATGTCCAAGGCCAGCAATGCATACCTCTTTTGGAGTTGTCAGACAAAGGGTTCCTATAGATCACAAAATATTACTATTGCCATTTTTCTTGGTTAACCTTCAGAACTTGATGGCAAAACTCTGTTACTGAAGAAACCATGCATTTGAGTTATAGAACACGGAGGAATCAAGCTGTAACTGACCTAGAAGCTTAATATCCAATGACTAGCTTTCATAGTGCTTGAAGGAGCTGTGCATGCTACCTGAGGAAAAAATAATCATCAGTATTCCCCAGTTATGAACCCTGTAAGCAACAATAACAACTGGCTGACCTGGCAAGATATGCCCATTGGTACAATACTGACATGAATGTTATGGGAGTAACCAATAAGTTTCTACTTTGATTTAAGGCTAGTTTCACAAGATAGAACCCACATGTAGCACCATTATCAGTGTCAAGAACCTGGACTAGACAGGTCATAGACCCTAGGAGAGAACCCATTATTATTATTCTGCTGGATAGATATGTTATTAAACTGACTTCTAGCGAATTATCGCTGTATTAATTTTATTTCCTTATTTAAAATACGTTAAAGTGGATGTGATAATTATAGGTACCCTAAACATGTACTTTTACCATATGCTTAAAATATATCATAAAACCAAACCCTCTACCTCTAAGTTTTCTGAAAATGTAATTTGATGACTCAATCATTACATCAAATAATATATTAATATAATAATCAAA
>NW_008333487.1:0-551 GCF_000622305.1 Nannospalax galili
CTGGATTAAAAAGCTGAGAGCTCACCTCACATCTTCAATCACTCACAGAAGCTAGAGAGAGAACAAACCGAGAGTGTGTGTTGCGGGGTGTGCCACCAACTGACCAAGTGTTTATTTATTTATTTATTTTTTGTCTTTTTGAAGCAGGGTCTCCCTGTAGCCCCAGCTGTCCTGGAACTCATTATGTAGACCAGGCTGGCCTTGAACTCGCAGAGATCCGCCTGCCTCTGCCTCCCAAGTATTGGGACTACAGGCTTGCACCATCTCGCCCAGCATGTTTAAATATTTGAGCCTATGTGACACTTCTCATTGAAATCAGCACATATCCACTGATGGAAAGGATCGCATTTTGCATGTATTATTTCACTTTCTTGGCTTATCATCTTGGAACTAATGGTTAGTTACACTGACAACTATTTGAGTTAGCATGTAATAAATGACTGACAAGGTACAAGTGTTTTCACTTAATCTATGCAGTTTCACAATACTGGTTTATAGAAAGCATAATTAAAGCTTTCAACTCCAGTTTAAATAGCAAAGAAACAAAAAAA
>NW_008333488.1:0-409 GCF_000622305.1 Nannospalax galili
AACACTATGGCCCATTGTGCCATTATATTGCTCCAATGTCTCATGACAATGTTACAATATGACTTCAAAATGTTCCATTGTGCGGCCACAATGCTCACTTTGCAATCAAAATGCGCCATTGTATTATTACAATGATCCGTTTTGTCATCAACATGGTCGATATGTAAACATGGTGCTCAATGTCTCCTCAGTATCTCCGAATGTGACATCACATTGCTCCAATGGGCCATCACAATGCCTCCATGTGACATGACAATGTTCAAAAAAAGCTCAATGTGACATCACAATGCTGAATGTCCCCTCACAAGGGCCCTAATTTGTTATCACAATGTTCAGTGAGCAAATACAATGTCAAAATGTGTCATCACTATCCTCCAAGTTGATATTGCAATGTTTAATGTGCCATCAA
>NW_008333489.1:0-1233 GCF_000622305.1 Nannospalax galili
AATTCTTAAATGAGCTGGAAGGATCCCAAACTGGACCACTCACACTGTGTCCCCTAGAAGGGAGGAACTAGGACTAGGTCACAGAGGCTGAATTACTGAACCCTTCTTATCAGTTCAGGATTGTCACAAAGCCTGGAGGACAGACACCTGTGGGGACCTCATGTGGCCATGACGGGTCCTGTGTGTGCCAACTGGCAAGCAGGGACCATCGGCTGCAAAGAGAAACAGGAAAGTGGCCAGAGAACAAAGGAGCCCAGGGAAGACTTGAAAGAACAAACTCTGCTGACTGATTCCCTTCTGCAACTGAGACTCGGGACACGCTCTTCAGGAACCCGAGGGGCTACTGCAGGGATCACAGAGCCCACCCAACCCCCAGAGCAGCTCTAAAGACTATGCCCGCTGCTGTGGCAACCACTGAGGTATACTGAATTAATGACTACCCGGAGTTACTGCAAAAGCTTTTATGTCCAGTGGACTCTGTAGTAAATAGTATAGGGAAAATACATGGTTTGGGGAACATGGTCTACACAACAGACTGGATGCTCTGTGGAGGATGGTCTTTTCCTTTTCATTCCTTTCTAGGGAATAGTTTTGAATTATCATCAGTGAAACGCTGGCTCATTAAGCTTATGTGTACACACACACACACACACACACACACAAATAAACGTCAATGTGTGAATGAAGCTCTCAATCCTTACTAACAAATCCCCCAGAACACTGCTAGCTTATGTTCATCTGTTGCAAGGCCTCAGAAAATACACTTGACTGGTTCTAAAGTCTGGGAGGGTTCTGAGAGCACTGTGATGTGAGCCATGAAGCCAAAAGGTGTCAGGTAATATGAAGGTGTGTGGAGGGCGTGGGTTTTAGCCAGTGTGGAAGTGTGTGGAGATAATTGGGGTCAGGCAGTGTGAACATGTGTACAGGTCATGGGTTTAATGATAAGGAGCAGTGGTTCAAAACAAATGTATTTACAGTAAAAAGTGAACACACTAAGGCAGTCAGATAAAACACGTCCACCCAGCCCACTGTCTCCGCAGGCTCTACATTCATAAATACAACCAATTGCAAAAAAGAAAATATTTGGGCTGGGCATGGTGGCACACGGCTTTAGTCCCAGCACTCAGGAGGCTGAGGTGCACGGATGTCTGTGAGATCAAGGCCAGTCTGGTCTCCACATATAGCTCCAGGCCAGCTGGGGCTATAGAGAGACTCTGTCTCCAGTGGGCAAAA
>NW_008333490.1:0-354 GCF_000622305.1 Nannospalax galili
GGTGGCTTGGGGTGGGTCCGGCGGTTGTGGGCCTGGGCTGTTTTCTCCATGAGGTCTTTGCCTGGGACCTATCGCCTTGGCAGAGGCTTCTTGGGGACATCGTTGTCCAGAGCTGTAGTGTGTTCCTGGGCTGGCCCAGTCTCCTCTTTCTGGGGATTTGGCCTTGGCCCTGAGCGTTTCTGGCCCAGGCATCTTTGTCCCTCTCAGTTTTTGTCAGGGGCTGCTATTGGCCCCTCTCTCCGTCGGGCCCAGGCTTCTCCCTTTGGACTTTTCAGCCTTGGCCCTTGGACCACTAATGCGAACCGGGGCTCTCTTCCCTGGAGGGGGGTGGCTTGGAGTCTGTCGGTCGGGGGT
>NW_008333491.1:0-331 GCF_000622305.1 Nannospalax galili
CTGGTGTCTGTTGTAATGTTTCCCCTTTCATCTCTGATTTAGTTGATTTGGAGGTTCTCTTTCTTTCTTTTGTTTAACTGGACTAGTGGTCTGTCGATCTTGTCTATCTTTGCAAAGAACCAGCTCTTGGATTTGTTGATTCTCTGTATTGTTTTCTTTGTTTCAATTTCATTAATTTCTGCCCTGACTTTTGTTATTTCTTCTTGTCTGCTGGGATTTTGTTTCATTTGCTGTTGCTTTTCAAGTGTGTTGAGTTGTAATGATAAGTCATTTATTTGTGTTTTTGATGTAGGCATTTAGAGCTATAAACTTCCCTCTAAGGACAGCTTTC
>NW_008333492.1:0-568 GCF_000622305.1 Nannospalax galili
TAAACTTTGGATTCTTGCAGATACTTCATAGATACATTGTGACACTTAGAACAGGTGAATACAGGCTAATTGTGATGGTTAGTGTCAGTTGTTAATTTACAGAATCTAGAACCACCTGGGAGATGGGCCTCTCAGCATGCCTGTGAGGGATTATCTTGATTGCATTAATTGATGTGGGAAGATCCACCTTAATTGTGGGCAGGACATTCCCTGGGAAGGGGACTATGGACTGCATAAAGTGGAGAAAGTGAGTGGAGTTAGCGTGCATACATTTGTAGCTCCCTGCCTGCTAAGGGTTTTAGTTTGGTTTTCTTTTTTAAAATTTTTTTGGATTTTTTAATTTTTATTTTATGTGTATGAGTGTTATACCTGCATGTGTAAGTGCACCTGTGTCATGCAATGCCCACAGAGGACAGAAGGGGGTGTCAGAGCCCCTGGAACTGGAGTTACTGATGGTTGTTAGCTGCCATGAGGGTGGTGGGATTAGAACCCAGGTCTTCTGCAAGAACAGCCAGCACCCTTAACTGCTGAGTCATCTCTCCAGCTCTAGTTTGCTTTACTGTTACTG
>NW_008333493.1:0-343 GCF_000622305.1 Nannospalax galili
AGGGTGGGCACATCTCTTTTCAGTTACAGTCTCAGACTATGACTATTTTTTTACAAAACACCTCCTTGAACTTTAAGAGCTTTGGCTGTACAGCGTAGCAGATACAAGTTCGCAGGAAGTAATTGAGAAGGATGCTCTTGCATGCGAAATGAAGTAGCACTTGTGATCTGAAGGGCTTTCATTTTCTATCATAACCAGCACCTGACATAACATGAACACTGAAGAAATAGCCTTAATTGATATCAAAGCCAGAGGCCAAGTCAGAGCTCATGAAGCAAGGCACTTGGCAACGTAAGGATGAACCTGTTGAAACTGGTGAAGTCCTAAAAGTTTAGCACAGACT
>NW_008333494.1:0-776 GCF_000622305.1 Nannospalax galili
TTCTTGTTTTCAATGCTCAAGCCAAAACTTGAGCTCTTCTTGGATCTCAAGCATGCTGACCTGTGGACTGAACAGAAACATCTTTGTGCCTTTGGGCTTGGACTAGAATCATACCATCAGATCTTCTGGTCTCCAGCTTGCTGACTCACCTTGTAGAATGTGGGAGAATTTGTCAGCCTCCATAACCACATAGGCCAATTCCTTATAAACACAACCTCAAACACTCTGACATACTCTTGTCTCTGCTTTTCTGATAAATCTTGAGAAACACAGCTTTTCGTGATAGTAAGGTCAACAGTATAAAGAAATAGCTTTCCTCCTTATTGAAGTGACAATTGTAATCGTGAAGCCTATAGTTCATGACATACGCCTCTTTTATACTTAGGAAGCAGTCTTCAGTTTAGTCTTCCACACAGATTGTTGATGCATTGGACCATTGTTCGCACTTCTCTGGGTATCCAGTCCTTTGCCAATTCCTTCCACTGGGATATGAGGAAGATATTTATCTATTTTGTGAAGTTTGGGTTTGTTCACGTGATCTGATTCTAACCCAAAGCTTACGGCAGAGGCACCTAGACAACCTGTAAATCCATATGTGGGAAAAATAAAGGCCTGATGGGATAGACCTTTGAGTCTTGCAGTAATACAAGAACTGCTACCAGAGAAATGGAAATGAGTCTGTAAATAAGGTAGAAGTTTTAGACCAGACTCCAAAACAGAAAAATATTTGGCTTTGAAAGAGATATATGATATACGATGTGTCAAAATGGATGAAG
>NW_008333495.1:0-395 GCF_000622305.1 Nannospalax galili
ATAGCTGCTATGTGGGTACTGGGAATCGAACCCAGGTCCTCTGCAAGAGCTGTCTGTGCTCTTAACTGCTGAGCCATCTCTCCAGCCCCAAGAGCAATGTTTTTGGATCACAGCCAGGCGTGATGGCACACACCTTTAATCCCAGCACTCGGGAGGCAGAGGCAAGTGGATCTCTGTGAGTTCAAAGCCAGCCTGGTCTACATAGTGAGTTCCAGGACAGCTGGGGCCACAGGGAGACCCTGTCTTAAAAAACAACAACAACAAAAAGTATGGAACACAATTCATTAGAGAGTCAAGGACTCAATTTGAGGGAGTCCAGCAGCACTTTTTAATAAAAGATGCAAAGTGTGGTTGCTCATGCCTGTAACCCCAGCATTAGGAAGCTAGTACAGGAG
>NW_008333496.1:0-292 GCF_000622305.1 Nannospalax galili
GGTGGTCCAAATAAAGTTTTGTAGTTCTTCCCTACATGTTCCATAAGCATCGCAGCATGAATTCAGAGAAACCCTCAGCCAGAAAGTACAAGAAAACTCATTAAAAAGTGGCGAACTGTGTTTGGCATCATGATTTGGAGCAGTGCCTCAGGATGCAAGGGTGAATGGAGGACTCGAAGGAGGACACCAAAAGAAGGCAAATGATGAGAAAGTAGAAGACATGAGGCTGCCAAAGGTGAGGTATTTGTGTCACCATGCTGACCGTGACCAGAAGAGAGGAATCCTAAGATAT
>NW_008333497.1:0-378 GCF_000622305.1 Nannospalax galili
TGTCTCTTTGTTTTGTACACTTAGTGTTTTTACTATGATGTGCCGTGGAGAAGTTTTGTTTTTGGTCCTGTCTGTTTGGTGTTCTATATACTTCTTATATTTGTATGGGCAAGTCTTCTTTAATTTTGGGAAATTTTCTTCCATGATTCTGTTGAAGATCTGGTCTGTACCATTATCTTGGGATTCTTCTCCTTCCTGTATGCCTATGATTCATAAGTTTGGTTTTTTTATGGTGTCACACAGTTCCTGCATATTCCGTTCTTGTGTTTTCTTATATTTTTCATAATCTTTGCTTGAGTGGAGTTTAGTTTGTCCACTTTGTCTTCCAGTCTTGATACTCTGTTTTCTATTTCATTCATCCTATTGGTGAAGCTTTCT
>NW_008333498.1:0-346 GCF_000622305.1 Nannospalax galili
CCCCCATCAGTGAAAACATTGTAAGCTTTTACTAAGGGCTCCCTCGGCCCCAGGATTCAGCGAGCACTGCTGCCGGTGGGGCTGTAGCACTTGGAGGTGGGGTGGATCCCCGGCTGCCCATGGACCAGACTGGATGGGCCTTCCCCAGCCACCTTCACCGAATTGGGCCCTCCCAGCCATCCCAGAACTGGTTGCGGTGCACAGCCAATGGTGGGTTGTTGTTGTTTTTAATGTGCCCCGCAGCTGTTGCCAGTTGCCGGCCGGGGTCAGTCCCCCGCCAGGCTTTCACAGGGGCCCCTGACTCACGCACACCTTAGTTCAAGGTGGGTTGGGTTGGCAGCTTTCG
>NW_008333499.1:0-836 GCF_000622305.1 Nannospalax galili
CCTGTAGAATAACATTATAAGTTAACACATACTTGGCTGCGGGTGTAAGCTTTTGAGAGACATGAAAGTTAGCTGTGGGGTACCTAGAAAATACAAGTGAGTGAAATTTTGTTATTACTTTAATGCTCCAGCGATTGTCCCATGGATCTGATTTTTTCCTTGAAAAATAAAATCTCTAGAAAATGGTATTAGGGAGAGTGGGGGCTGTCTGAAGCGTTGGTGCTAAGTAGGGTAAAGATAGCCATGAGGATGACAGAGGAGGAAGGTCTAGGAGGACTTTGGGGTGTCATCTCTGCCTCTTTTTTTTTCTTTGGTTGATCCTGTGGGAAAACAAGCAAATCTTCTCTCTGCGGTTAGCAATGGATCTGGTTCTTTCTAGAGTCCATCAAAGGGGTCCCTCCACAATTAAGGATCCAGGGTGCAAACTGATACACCTCATTACAAAATTTTAAGCTTTCTTTTTGAGAGATCTTAAGCCCTCTAGATTTAAGCAGGGTCTTAAGGGAACGAATTTGGAGTTTTCTCTGGGGTCCCATTATGAAAGGAAGTGTTTAATGTTCTGCAGCAATCTGACACTGCTCTGACAGGCAGAAGTTTCAAACTGCAGAAAAAAATGTCTGTTTTAAATCTTTTGTCTGGGAGCCACCTTGGCAAGTTACAAACCTCTAGATTGCAGAAAAAAAGTGGCGGTTTTAAATCTTTTGTCTGGCTGTGAGCCGCCTTGAACTCCCAGGTGTTCTAGCCACCCTGAATTCCCAGGTGTTTGGCAGGGGCTAGTTAATTTCAATTCTCACTGAACCGGTTTTAGCTGTGGCTTGAATGCCCTGCGGGGGGCA
>NW_008333500.1:0-2698 GCF_000622305.1 Nannospalax galili
TTCTGCAAGAACAGCCAGTGTTCTTAACCACTCAGCCATCTCTCCAGCCCCAACTGCGCTCATCTTTTTGAGTCTGCTTCACATGACTGACCCGAACACAGAGCAGCATCACTACAACCATGAAACAATCTGCTTTTCTCTGTGAGATATTTTTACTGTGGTTACAAATTCCCCTAAGTTAAAATGTGTCCCACTGTTCTTTAATGGATAGGCATTACCTTTAGGGCATAGTATTTGCTGTGACAGCTCATTTACCCTGGGTCTGTAGGCCTGTGGACAGAAGTGTGTCACTCCTTAGAAGGCCTTGCAGGCTCCTTCTGGCAAATCATAAGCAACAAGAGGATGGTTTAAACTCACAGTGTCATCAGTTGACTTGGCATCATTCCTGCACACTCATGCCTGAGTGACAACAGCAGCTATCCTGGAGAGTGGCATTATGTTGTTTTAAGAATGCTCCAAACATACCAACATTAAAAAATTCTAAGGAGGCATTGGGGTATGAAATCCTGTAGCGCTTCTTCATGATCAAATTAAAAATAGAATCTGACTGGGAATCATTAATATTCCATTAAAGTGCTCTTAACGATTACTACCACCCCCACCCAAACTTTTCTTTTTGGGTAAAAATCTGTTTGTACTCTTTAAGCAGCATCTGTTCTGTCAAGTCGTTCTAACAGACTCCCTTTGGAGAGTTTTGATTTTTTAAAGTCTTCAGCTCCTTCAAAGTACCACCCTCATTATCGTCATCAGGTTTCATTCAAGGTCTGAAGCAGCCCAGAGGTAGCATCATTATCCTGACCATGATGATCTCATGCCCGAAAGCCATAGCGTGCTTCCAGAATTCTGAGGGGAAGGCAGAAGCAGAAACACACCATGCACCTTTCAACATACAACTCAGCTTGATTTGCCTCACTGAAAAAAGGCAGCAAGAGTCCAGATTCTGATCCACAACCTTTAATGCTTTTCTCTTAAAAAGCTTGCTAACAGAGCATTTCTCTTCAAAGGCTCTCCTCTTTATATCAAGATAAACATCTAAGCCCTTTCCTCCATAGATACTGTTGCTACCTGGTTTCCATGACCTTCTCTTTGAGAGCGCTCACCTACTCCAGGCAACAGTTTGATGCTCTTTTTATAGCTACACTTAAATACCACCCATAAGATCCTATTTGCAACTACATACTCCAAATATAACTCAGATCAAGTATTTTTGAGTATTCACTTCAAGCTTTTCATTTATAAGAAGTTTAGACTTGTTTTAGACTGAGGTCTGCTTTTTCCTCTCCTAAGTCTTTTGAGCATAATCTTTTGAACATACTGCTACAAAAAAAAAGTAGTTTTCTTGGATGTAAATCTGATCATTTGCTGGTTTCAATATTAGTGCATGGTTCTTTGTCTAAACCAGTACACGACTGGCAAACTGAAACAAGTGTACAAAGAAAAAGAAACTATGTAGAGACCACCCCCAGCAGATCCTTAAAGACCACCTACTGGGATTTTCCAGCTTCTTTTGAACCAAGTAAGTTTTGATTCAAACATATGACATGAATATGTTTGAATTTAACAGGGAAACAGGATACACCCTTCTGGTCTAGGTGTGGAGGGTAAGATGGAAGGATGGGCAGAAGACGATACAGGCTCCATGAACCTAAATGAAAATATAAAAACTATAGGCACAGTCCACAGATCTTATTTTACAAATAAAGAGACTAAGGCAACAAGAAGTAAAATGCACCCCGAGACTCTATCTACTGACCTCACTAGCAACTCTCAGGCAAACTTGGGGTCTAGGGGCTTCCACAACCATCAGGAAACAGTGCATGCTGGGTGGGCCCACACCTCAACTTACTGTATTCGCTCTAAGAAGACGTTGTTACTATGACCATGTTTTGTACAAGGAAAACTGAAAAGTTGTACTTCCTGTTCTGGGTAAAATGTCTTGCTCTCCAGATCTGATACTGTTCAATTCAAACTCTGCCCCAAAGCCTTCTGGTACATTCAGTTTCACATATCATATACCACTGAGAAGATGGAATTCTGATTTTTCTACATTTTTTTCTCTTCAACTCCATGTAGTTAGATCACAAGTAAAGAGCGCACAAGGAGATCTGAGAAAGCAACAAGCAGCAGAAGCTCCAATAGGAGGCTCAGAGTAATTCAGTACTTAACACATTCCCTCAAAACTTCTGCGACTGCCATCCAGGCCACCTCTCCTCACTTGGAGAACTAGCCCTGGGCTGCCCACTTCTGTGATTCCTCCCGACAGCTCTCCCACGTCCAGAATTACAGTAATAGCTTTATGTTGATTTCTGGCTTTCATTTCTTCAAAAGAATTCCCACTATCTCTTTAAAAAAAAAAAAAAAAGACAATTTATTTCTGAAGAGTTCACCAGTATCTAAACACAACTTTTTCGCCACAAGAAGAGAAATCATGCATGCAACTGGAAGAGAAAATTAAATATCAACCTTATTTATCTGTGAATCTAGTGAGCTACGACAACCACTGGTCTGGCAAGATATGTCTATTGGTACAACAGTGGCACGCATATTACAAGAGTAACCAACCACTTTCTGATTGGAGGTTAAGGTTCACTTCTTAAGATGGAGCCCATACTTAATATTAATATCAGGCCAAGTAACTTATGGTTAGACAGGTCACAGGACAGGGGAGAGTCTAATGCTATTATTCTGCTAAATATAG
>NW_008333500.1:2823-5160 GCF_000622305.1 Nannospalax galili
TATATTCTCATGGTTCCATCCAACCTTAACATTTGTAAAATAACAAAATAACATCATAAAGTGTTTATTATTTTTATTTTATGTGCATGAGTGTTTTGTCTGCCTGTATGTAAGTGCACCATGTATGCAGTGTCCACACAGGCCAGAAGAGGGCATTGGATCATCTGGAGCTGGAGTTCCGGATGGTTGTTAACCACCATGTAAGTGCTGGGAACTTAATCCAGGTCCTCTGCAAGAGCAACCAGTGCTCATAACTACTGAGCCATCTCGCCAGTCCCCACATCACAAATCTTAAGGTGAGAGGGCATTGGATCATCTGGAGCTGGAGTTCCGGATGGTTGTTAACCACCATGTAAGTGCTGGGAACTTAATCCAGGTCCTCTGCAAGAGCAACCAGTGCTCATAACTACTGAGCCATCTCGCCAGTCCCCACATCACAAATCATAAGGTGAATACAATATGATTGCATTCAGATTTCCCCAGTTTTACTTGTATTCAGTCAATCAAACACAAAATCAAATACAAAGGAGAGAGACCAAAAATATAGTGGGTGTGGGAAGAGAAGAAGACAAGACCCCGTGCTTCAGGTCAACCTTTTTTGGGGAAATGCAAAGAAGTAGGGACCTGTTAATGTTCTAAATTCAATCCTTCCTTGCTGAAAGGGTCAGATTAGAGGTGGAAATGGAGCTAGGGAAGCAAGCTAGCCTGGCTTTGCTTTCACTTTTCTAGAAGAATTCCTGCAGTTCTTGTCATTGTGTAACATGTCCTTTCTTGAGTTTGAACTTACAAAAAATTATTCATATTCAACTTTTCAGACTATTTTTCGAGTTGTTATTTACTCTCATTGATAGCCATAAAGGATTAAAGGGCTAATGGATATGAACCTGCACAGCATGATTTTGCATTTCCTAATTATGCTTCTTATTCACCCAAGAAAATGCATTAATCTTTATTTAAAATTCATTTTTCTTTGTTGACTTGTAAGTCTGTCTAAGGTCTGCTGCCTTTATAGCCAATCTTTCCATCATTTTCACACATCATTTTTCCTTACCAAATGGAAAATTACATTTATGACAAAAGATGTATTTATAAAGCTCCCAGCCAACCAGGCATTTTAAAGAAGGTATGCAGGAACTTTATATAGTTTGGGGAACTTCTTTTAAAAGGATCTTATCTAAATTCTATCTTTAAGAAAGCAAAGGAAAACAAATGCATTTAAATAAGAACTTTTAGTGGCATTCTAAATTTTCCTTACCAAATGGAAAATTACATTTATGACAAAAGATGTATTTATAAAGCTCCCAGCCAACCAGGCATTTTAAAGAAGGTATGCAGGAACTTTATATAGTTTGGGGAACTTCTTTTAAAAGGATCTTATCTAAATTCTATCTTTAAGAAAGCAAAGGAAAACAAATGCATTTAAATAAGAACTTTTAGTGGCATTCTAATCAACTGAATTTATAAGAACTTAAATTCAGTGTGTTGTCATTCCATGAATGGAATGAAGCATTTGCTTCCCCATAAGCATACTGATGCATCATCTACACACACACACGCACGCATGCACACACGCATGCACACCCTACACCTCTAATAACTACAAATCAAAGTGTAAAATAACTAAGGCACTACATCTCTGATAAGCAAACATGGTCATTGAAGAATAATAAAGATGATAGGCCTCTGTCATCTTTTGGGTCTGAAACAAAGGCCTGGGATCCCTCTCTAGTCATTAGGATTATCTTTCAGGCCAACTAGTCCAAACCAGTTCAGATAAGACCAAGGCCTTTGAAGCCATCAACTTATCAGCTTTTACTTCTTTGTTTAAGTTGGCCAATACAAAATTAGGGGAGAGGTAATAACTAAAACATTTAAAGGGCTCAAGCCCTCCTGGGAGTTCTGGATTCTTGGTCTCCAAATTCCCCTCTTCCGTGTGGAGAGCTTTATGAGAGAGCATGTATGGATGTCTGATTGCTTATCTTTAAATAAAAGTTTGCTTGCTTCTTGCTCTCTGCTGGACTGAGATTTTTTTTTTTCCTGGCTTTTAATTCTTTAAATAGGCTGAAAAAATGAATCCAAGCCCTAGATGGTGACCAACCTTTCCCCTGACTGATCATGTGGCTGAAACATAATCACTGGTCATCCCCTATTAGACTATAGGCTAATTTCAAAGTTAACGAATTTCTAGGGGAAAGGGGAAAAGAAAAGGTAATTTCTACCAAAAAAAAAAAAGAAAAATTAACTGAAAAAAATAAGTCAAACATCTACACAGCAATGTAGAAGATCATTTTGACTAGTCGAAGTAAGATTTCTTTTTCTAGATGCTAAAAATTTCCA
>NW_008333500.1:5540-6446 GCF_000622305.1 Nannospalax galili
AGGAGATTTATCAACAGTAGAGTTTGAAATGAAAAGTAAATTGAAGATACAAATGCAGCTTTCTGTAAAATGGAACAAACAGTTTTCCTATGAAACTAGGAAGAAATGAAGTTTAGGGGCTAGAAAGGCAAAGATGTACGGTGCTGTATTTTGAATGTAAGATAAAAATAATCAAGGTTTTAAAATTTTAATTGATGAACAAGAACTGTAAGATTTGTGACATGCTTTGTATGCATATATTGTGGAATGATCAAATTGACTCACATATCCATCACCTCACATACTTATATTTGACGAAAACCTTTAAATCTACTTTTGACAGTTTTCAAGAGTGGAGTACGAATGAACTATACTCACTCTGCTGTACAACGTACCTCCAAAACTTAGTCATAGCATCAAACTGAACGCTCCATTCTTTGACCAGTGCTCCTAGTCCTAGGTAGCATCCGTTCTACACTCCAGTTCTATAAGTTCAACTTTCTAGATTCCATAAATAGATGAGATCAAGTAGTAGTTGCCTTTGTGTCCAGCCTATGTCAGTTAACATACTGTCCTTTATGTGCAAATGACAAGGTATCCTTTCTAAAAAGTCCATTATGTCTATTACCATACAGTCCTTATCCATTCATCTACTGATAAGAGATTTAGGCTGATTTTGCATCTCATTTATTCTGAATTTTCAGTGTAAAGAGCCTCAGAAACACAACAACTAGTATTTCACTAGTTCCTAGAATTAGCTCTTAATGAGGTGGTAAAAGAGGTGCCCAGTCCAACAATCAAAAGCCTGCTAATGCTGCCCAGGCAATACCAGTTATTCCTGGTTCTGATCCTCCAAACTTTATCTATGGAGAAAACACAAGAAGCCTCTAGATACCTATATCTTTTCTTATCCCCAGGGATTTTTAA
>NW_008333501.1:0-68142 GCF_000622305.1 Nannospalax galili
CACGTTGTTATGTCTTTCAAGGCTCACATGGTGGAGGTCTCCTTGCTGCCCTTCACCTGTATTCTGGTTTGCTGCCTCCTCCCACAGTGGAAGCTCATTTAGCACAGGAAGCCCATCTGCCTTGTTCCCAGCTATGACCTCATTACCCCAAAGCTCCACAAAGCTTATGGAAACAAATGGATGCCAGGAGTGTGACGTGGGTTTGAATAGAGAAGACACAAGAGGTGATGTGTTTCAGGAGAGGATGACAGAGCTGAGCAAAGGTATAACAACAGGGTATGCACTGCGATAGGCAGTCACAGTGTATCATGCACGTCAGGGTCATGTGGATAGGAAGGACCAGGATGTGGATGGCTACCAGGCTGAGGGCCCTGGGCCTCACCATCAGGAATGGGGAACCAGTGATTGAACTAGAGAAGTGGTGTGGCAGTGGCTATGGTTTGGGGAGACTGGCCTGGAAGGTTGGGTAGGACAGGAGGTCCCATAAGACATATGGGAGAACCCTTCCTGCCAAGTGGGATCAGAGAGCCTGGGAAAGAGGCTAGGGCAGACAAGGCCCAGGCAGTGTGGATGCAGAGAACATGCCAGCTGGGTACCAGTCAGGAGTAGGACCGTATGCAAGGGAGGATGCCTCCCATACTCTGCAAATGCTCAGATGCATTTTCTAGAAACCAGAGCAGGTCAGGATCTTTGTTTTCTATTTTCCCCTGCCCACTGAGGGCAATGAGGAATAGATCATGTTTCCAAACACATCACGAGAATCTGCAGTGGAAGTTGGAAGAATAACCCCAGGCTTCTTGGTCTAATTCTCAAGGTCAACTGATATCATTAGAATAACATGAACTCAATTTGAGTTACAGCAGGGAAATCATGTTAGGAAATATGGGTCACTCTCCACCGAGTGATAAAGCTGCTACTTCGTACCATCGGAAGCACTTGCTCAGAGGCTGTCAACCATCCACATCCCCTTGTCAGGCTGGCTCCCAGCAGCATATCACCCGCAAAAACAGAGTCCACTTGGAGAGGCAGAAATGTGACTGGGCAGGGACGTCAGAACCAGTCAGAAGGACGGGGTGTCCCCAAACAAATGGCAGATTTGTTCCCCTTGGTTTCCATTGAGAAGCTTGCTTCCTGATTCCAGAGATTTTCTTCAAGGGCTACTGTGGGAAATGAGACAGAGGGAAGGGCTGGTTCAGAATACACAAAGCCCAGAGCTGGTGGAGGAGATGTCAACTCTCGTTAAGGAAGTACCAGGCTGCAGTACAGGGTGGGAGGGCTGTGGAAAGTAAATATATAAGTAAATAGCTGAAGGTCATGGAGACACCGTGTGTAAGAGTCTTTCCCTCCACATCAAGACTGGTCCCATGTGACAAGATCTCCCAATGTTGCAAGTGAAAATCAGACATTAGAACTTTATGCGAGAACTCCCCGTTTTAGAGTGTTGTAGCACGTAAAAGTTGCGCGTTCCCTGCTGTATGAAGCAAAGTCCTGGTGGGACTTAAGGAGTTAAAAATGGTCAGGCTCTGGCGTTAAGCCAAGGGCCTTGCTTTGTCAGGAGGGAGAGTGCCTCTGCAAACCTGGACCCGTGTTCAAGCCCGTAGGAGTGGAAGCTATGGACTACCATCCCCTCTCAGGGGCTGACATGTTCCTGTCAACAGACGGTGGCCCTGCTCTAGACCAAGTAGATACTGGGGCCTGTGCTCAACTAAAACCCACTTCACACATGGCCACCCGTTCCAGGGGGTAGCCCACCGTCAGTGGGTGATATCAGGAGGAGCTATGAAACATACCTGAGGGATCATGTGAACATCAGGGCTCCATTGAGGACTTGAAACCATGAGGGGTTCCATGTCGGCCTGCCTTGGTTCTCCATCTCCCCGTGGAGCTGACCCTCCATACACCTCCTAGAAAACTCTCCTGATCTCTAATGCTCTCTCTTGCCACAGAGAACACCCCCCATCTCATTCTTTGCAGGTGTAACAGAATCACCTAGGTGGATGCAGCCCACTGGAGCCCACACCGGCAGTGAGTACTGGGTAACTACTTATTGTGTGTCACAGTCTAAGGCACATCCTACAGGATGTAGGAAATTGTGATTGAGTGACCAGTCATATCCAAGTCAGTCTTTTAAATCAAAACCTGGAAACATGGCACTGTTGACCCAACATGGGGTTCCATGGGGGGGGTCCCCACAGGTCGAAGACTATCTAACAGGCTCTGCTCACTAGATGCCAAGAACCCACCTCCAGTGGGGACAACTATCAGAGTTTCTAGACAATGTACAAACCGCGTTCCATTGAGAATCTACACCCTGACTTATTAAAGTTCCATAGCAGTTAGAAGTCACAGTTTGGGACTCAAAAGCTTACAAGGGCCCTTCCAGGCCTTCACAGGGAAATAGAATTTCAAGACTGCCCAACGGGTAGTGTAGGGCAATGAGATGGGCCAGTCCAAAGGGATGGGCACGCTGCTTCAAGTCCTAGAGACTCACGGTGCAACCTGGACAAGCCAGTTCCCTTCTCCAAGCTTTCTGCCTCACCTGAGAAATGGAGACACTAGTTCCCATGCTATTGACCCACCAGAAGAACTGCAGAGTGATGGTGGGGTGCGTGTACATGAGTAAAAGTACTGTGTGGATGTGCAATGGACTCCACATGTGCATTCATCCCTCCCGGGGTCAGCTGAGAAAGCTCAGCCAGAGGGGGGAGAAAGATGGGTAGACAGACAGATGGCCATTATTTACCATGTCTCTCTTCCCCAAGCCCCATCACTTCAGGAAAGGGAGATGAAAGGCTCTATAAACAAAATATGTTAAATTCTCAGGACCCACCAAGACCTAATGAACTCAGGAGTTTCAACTTTAATTTTACTCCTGAAGATCTTCATCCTAACCTTGAGTAGAATGTGGTATGCAGAAGAATCTGGCTGTTTATTTTAATTCCAAAAGGGCAGTGAATAAAAAGCCTATCAAAGAGCTAAGCCGCTGTGACAAACCCATTCCACCAGCAGTGGGCAGTAGAAACAGGAAGAAAGTTTGCCTCTGAAACACCTGGTGGCCGCTGAGACCTGCGCTGGGGCCGTCCCCTGCCTGCCTCCTCCCTGCTCTCCCCAGCCGGAGGGACGCAGCAGCAGCCAGTCCTGAAATAGCCTCACTCCCAACACGGACGGGAAGCTGCAGCCGCATGGCAGAAAGCCACCCTGCGACTGACACCGGGAGCCCCCACTGCCCCCGTCACTTCCCTTTGGAGACTGGCGGCCACCCACACTGCCAGTGAGAGGAGGCTGCCGCCGGACTTCCAGGAGCCAGCATGCCAGTGGCTAGTGAGGGGCTTCCAGGGCGGCGTCTCCTTTTTCCCTTGGCTCTTCTATCCCAAATACAAGGCTTCCGTTTACCCCATAAGAAGGAGGGTCTATGAGGTCCCTTCAACCAGGGACCGTTAAGCAACTTAAAATAATTTTTGAAAGTATTGATTCTAAAATATAGAAAGAACGCTATAAAATCAAAGGCATTAATCATTTCAAAAGCAAAATTCCAAAAATATTTTTCATGTTTTTAAAGCGAAATGATTATATTGAACAATTGTAGTCAGTATAAGCTGAGTGGGAGGGTCTATGAAGTCCCTTCAACCAGGGACCGTTAAGCAACTTAAAATAATTTTTGAAAGTATTGATTCTAAAATATAGAAAGAACGCTATAAAATCAAAGGCATTAATCATTTCAAAAGCAAAATTCCAAAAATATTTTTCATGTTTTTAAAGCGAAATGATTATATTGAACAATTGTAGTCAGTATAAGCTGAGTGGAGTTTAATACACGATGTCACATGAAAAGGTCTTCAACCCACCCAGAGAGTGAGTGGCTTCCACCCTTGTGTGTTGGGGAGAGATTCAGAAGCTGGGTTAGCACCCAGAGCATCCCCTGGATCTGCAGGTGACCTCAGAAACTCCAGGAAGATCCAGAACGTGTGGTGTTGGGGCACGGAGCTGGGTCCCCAGATGCATTCATGAGCTGATTTTAAACATTTAACTGTCAGGCCAACCTAAGTGAGTCTACTAGCCTGAGAGAAGATTCTGGGATAGGAGATAGGAGATGAGATCTGGGGCCAAACCTTGCCCCTCTGATTTTCTAGGATTTACTTATTTTTACTTATGTCTGAATGTTTTACCTGCCTGCGTGTAAATGCATCACATGCATACAATACTTGTGGAGACCAGAAGAGGGAGTCAGATCCTCTGGAACTGGAACTAGAACAGTACTTTCTGCATCCATGTCGTGAGGAAAACAAGACAGATTGAGAGGAACATTTTCATGAAGAGAAAAAAATGAGGAAAGTGGAGGAGGCTCTGTTCTTTGTGGAAGTTAAAACTATTCTCATGGACTTCGGAAGCAAATAAAGTGGACCTCTCTCTCCCATCTTGACCTCCATTTTCCTAGGCTCCCTTACCTCTACCCCCTGAGCTAGACCCTTCCAACTCAATACCCTGAGATTCCCAGCACCCCATCTCCTCCTCCAGGATATCATATGTGGTAGACAGAGGGCAAATGCTGCCACCGAAGGCAAGGCAGGCTCTGCCCACTGCCTGCTGATCCCCCAGTTGGCAGAAGTCTCCTTCTACAGTCGGGGCTGTGTTTATTCTGCAATTAACAAAGAACAAAGGGAATGGCAGGAAGCTTGAGGGTAGTGTTTGTGCATTATTTGGGGAGACTCCTTTTTCTGTTGGCTCCAGGTCTGTCAGGTAGGAGGGTGTCAGCACCCTCAATCATTTCATGTCTTTTGAAGCCAGGTCACCTGCTGTGGAAAATGGGTCCTCTTTTCCAAGAGAGAGGCAAGGGGCAGAGCTATGCCCAGATGGGCCTCTGGGTTGTTCAAGTCTAGGTGACAAGAAAAGGCAGCCACAGTTGCTGACAGAAGGGGTCATGGAGGGACTGATGAACCCAGGTACACCCTGAGTCCACATCTCAGGCAAGAGCCCTAGGAGTCCTTTACCACACCATCTTCAAGAAGGGTCCGAGTCCCTGTGCCCTATGTAGGATAGAACAGACCTCAGACCCCTACCAACAAAACCAGGGAAATTGGGGGAGCTCAGGAGGTATCTATCCAGCAGACAGGGCTCTAAGTTACCCATGGTAAACAAAGCAAATTATATTTACTTCCACGGGAGCCTGAGATTTTGACAGCAAAGAGAGACTTATGGTAGAGTTGTTGCTGCATTTATATTTAATAAATTTAAGAGAGAGATGAAATAGACTTTAGCAAGGCTAGTGAAATATTTATAAAAGCACACCGAAGCCATGTAAGGGAGAGAGGGGAAATAAAACAGCTCGCATGTGGGATCAAGTCGAGCAAGCCAGCTTTTAACCTGACAGCTCTCTAGCACTGCAGGCAAGAGAGCTGCCAATGGGCCGCAGATGCACCACACCTGAGCTAGCCGGGAAGGCGGGGAGGTGGGGGTGGGAGGTGGGGACGGGTGGGCACAGCCAGCTCCATGCAGTCCAGGACAGTTGTCACACCTGCCCAGCTGATCAGGTGCGCCTGGCACTTTGCAATGCTCTCCCACTCCTTCCTTCCCCTGGCCCACATCCAGCAAAGTGCATGGCCTGGTAGGAACACACAGGGTTCCTGAGGAGCTTCTGACAGCTGGGGGCTGAACACCCTGGTTTGTATCTCTTGAGAGATCACATCTGTCTTCAAGCTACTGTCCAAGAGGGAAGGGGACTCATCTTCTTATCAAGGGGAAAAAGGGGGCTAGATTTGTTAGCTTGCATATTTAAAATACATAAGCAATATATATTCCTGATGGAAAGATCTGGAAAAAAAACTACAGCTACCCTAGCAAGTATACAGACCCCATCAGCCAGCCGCCTTTGCTCTTTCCTCTGTCCTGGGTGGTTTTAACGTGAGGAGGGTCATTTCAGAGCAATTGCTGTTTGTGCAGACTATCGCACAGCATGGTATGCACTGCACATTTCTTCCCTTACCCTTGTCTCCAGATCTAAATTCACCTTGCAAGCCCATGTTCTGACTCTCCCCTAAAGGCATTCACAACTGCTTCCAATGCCACCCTGGTGGCTCCCTCTCCTGAGTCCCACGTCATCTTTTCAGTGGCCACATTGGGGCCCATTCCTGCTCATTGGTTTCTCATCCTCCCATCTTCCTGCATGGTCCTGTTTTTCCTTCAGGAGTCCTTTCCTGGGCTCCAGACCACACCCTTCACCCACCACTCCCCAGGAAAACATCTTCTGGCTTCAGCATCAGGCTGAGTGACATCTGTCCTCCCTGGGGAAAGTGCCACTTGTCCATTTTCCCAAGAGAAGTAGAAAATTGCTTTGCAGTTTGCAGGCTGAGCTGCAGAAATGGGTTCACCAAAAGCCAATTTGCAGAAATACAGCTCTCTAGACGACTGGCTGACCCAGCCCTCCTGAGCTTGCTTTTGGAAGCTTATGTTCCTTGACCATTTGTCCTTTCTAACTGTTCTCATTCCAAATAAATGAACTGTCCCAAAACTCTACCTCCCTCTTGACCCCCAGCCTTTGGACTTTGTTTTTTGTTTTGTTTGGTGAGTGTTTATATGTGTGTACTTGTATGTTTGGGTGCAGGGTATGGTATGTGTGTGAATGTGGAAGCCAGAAGTGGACATTGGGTCTCTTCCTCAATCACTCTCTACCTTATATTCTGAAACAGGGTCTCACTGGACCTAGAGTTTACTGATTTGTTTAGCTAAGCCGGCTGGCTCTGGAGCTCTAGGGATTTGCCTGTCCTTGCCCCTCCGGCAAAGGGATTACTGGCATGTGCCCACATATCTGGATTTTTACATAGGTGCTGAAGATCTGAACTTGGGTCCTCATGCTTGGGTGGCATGCACTTTTCCAACTGAGCCATCTCCCAGCCCCATGGCCTTTGGACTTTGAATGGCTGCAGAGAGCTCTGCTATGTGTCTGATGGCTCATTCAACAGAACCATGTCAGCAGAACTCATCTGTTCACTGGCTTTTGTGACTCAACACAGATCCTCTTCTGGGCTTCAGGGACATTCTGGGCCCATGTCCTGAACCCTGAGGCCACCCCCTCCAGCATCTTTTCTTTCCTTCAGGCCTGCCTTTCTATCCTGAGCCTCCACCTCCTGCTGTGGAGACCATTTAAATACCCACAGGGGGAGGCTGAGTTTGCAGGACCACAGCAGGCCAGGCCAGGCCAGGGCACTCTCTCGGGGATTCTTGGAGATTTGCAGATCATGGGTGTCAAAAGTCACCTGAGTCTCCCCTCTATCACTTCATGTGCCTGTTCTCCATCTAGTCTCAACCTCTCTACTCAACAGAACCCTACTGACTGCCCCCTAGGCTTTTGCCCAGGTTAGTCCCTCTACCTAGAGCACTTTCCCCTCTTCCCTCTGTCCCTTCTTCATTTTTCTTTAAACAAGTCTATTAAGATATAACTTGCATGTAATGAATGGAACACACTTAAAGTATGTAACAAGATAAGTTTTGATACACGCACACACCTATGAAACCATCGCCATATCAAAGTAGCATACCTGTTGTCCTCCCCCAAGCTCCTGCTGGTACTTTGTTACCCCTTCTGCCCATCATCCTCAAACACAAGTGACCACTGATGGGATTTCTGTCTCTATAGGTTAACTCACAATTCCCACAGTTTTGTGACATATGCCATGATGCAGTAGTCTGGCTTCTTATATGAAGCGTCTCCATGTTTTGAGTAGATCAATAGGCTTTGTTTTATGAAGTGATGTTATTTGGTTTGTTAAGTGATATTCCATTTTATGGACATACCGCAATTTATTCAGTCTACTCTTAATGGATTGTTGACAGATTAAAACGTAAAGCTGCTATGAACATCTGTGTGCTGAGTTTTAGATGGACAAATGCTTTCATTTCTCTTGGTCAATACCAGGAGTGGAGAGGCTGGAGTGTGTTAACAGGCGTGCATTTAATTTTTAAGCACCCACCAAGCTGCTTTTCAGATCAGCAGTATAAGGGAGTTCTTGTTTTCCCACATTTTCACTAACACCTGGTCAGTTGTGTAGTTTTTAATCTTGGCCCTAGATGGTCCCAGGCAGCTTATTGATGTGTTAGTTTGCATTTCCCTAATGACCAGTACTACTGAGCGTATTCCCATCTACTTATTGGCCACCTTCCTGCTGATTATTTGCCATTTTCTTTCGTGTGTGTGTGTGTCTGTGTCTGTGTGTCTGTGTGTGTCTGTGTGGTGTATGTATGTGTTCTTGTGGGTGTATGCACATGTGAGGATGTGCATGCACATACGTATGGAGCCTAGAAGTCAATGTCAGGTGTCGTCTACAATTACTCTCAGCCTTATTAGTTTTATTTTATTCTATTTTATTTTATTTTATTTATTTATTTATTTATGTGTATTCGTGTATTACCTGCATGTAGGTAAGTGCACCCATGTTGTGCAATGCCCAGAGATCCACATGCCTCTGCCTCCCAAGTGCTGGGATTAAAGATGCGCACCACCACGCCCAGCCCTCAGCCTTATTTTTTGAGACAGGATCTTTCACTGATTCGGCAGTCTGTCTGGCCAGTGAGCCCTAGGAACCCTCCTGTGTCTGCCTCCGCAGCGCTGAGATTTCAGATGTGCCACTGTGCACATCTCTTTACATGAGTGCTGGGACTCAACCCAGGGTCCCTGTGCTTGCGCAGCACACACATTACCAACTAAGTGAGGTCCACAGCACCTTAATCGCCATCTTTTATCGGCTTATCTTTTTATTTTGTTATTGAATTTTGAAGGTTTTAAAATATATTCTAAGAACAAACCCTTCAGCTAATATGTGATTGAAAATCAGAGTTGAATATCAGTCTGTGGTTTGCTTCGTAACCCTTTCACTGCATCTTCTAAAGAGCATGTTTTTCATTTTAACAAAATTGTTTTTTTTCTTTTGGGGACCATGATTTTGGAGATATTTTGAAGAAATTTTTGCTTAACTCAGAATCACGAAGATCTTCTGATTTATTCAGGAATCCTTTGACAGTTTTGTGTTTTGCATCTAGGCCTGTGATGCTCTGTGTTCAGTGGTATATATGCAGGCAGTAAGTCAGAGTTTGTTTGTTGTGCACCAGGCTCTCAAAGGGCTCCAGTACAACTTCTAGAAGTGATTCTCTTTCTTCACTGAATCATCCTAGAACTTTGTGAAAACTCAGTTTGCACTGTGTGGAGAAAGCCTTACTTCCTGTTATCTCTTGGACTTTATTATAAATCTTGAAATGAGATCATGTTAGTCCTCAACTTTGTCTTTTTTCAAAGTGGTTTGGACTATTCTAATCCCCTTTGCATTTCCAAACAAATTTGAGAATTCCCAATGATAAACCTACAAGGATTTTGTTCAGGATTGTTTTGAATCCATTGGCAAATCTGGGAAGAATTAATAGCTTTAAAGACTGAATCTTCTCGGAGCTGGAGAGATGACTCAGCAGTTAAGAATGCTGACTGTTCTTGCAGAAGACCCAGGTTCGAATCCCAACACCCACATGGCAGCTAACAACTGTCCATAAATCCAGTTCCAGGGGATCCAACAGCCTTTTCTGACCTCCACGGACATTGCACAACACAGGTGCCCTTACCTACATGCAAGCAATACATGCATACACATAAAATAAAAATAATAAAATTTTACAAAAAGATTGAGTCAGCCGGGTGTGGTGGCGCACGCCTTTAATCCCAGCACTCGGGAGGCAGAGGCAGGAGGATCTCTGTGAGTTCAAGGCCAGCCTGGTCTACATAGTGAGTTCCAGGCCAGCTGGAGCTACAGGGAAACCCTGTCTCAAAAGGACCAAAAAAAAAAAAAAAAACCAAAAAAAGATTGAGTCTTCTGACCATGGACAAGGCACGTCTCAGTTCCCGCAGATCTTTAATCCTCTCGGCACTGTGCTGTGGTTTTTCACTGGACAGCTCTTAAACATTTTTTCTCAGACTGAGCTCCAGGCATTTCATATTTTATAATATACTATACTATTAGTGAGCCAACACATGGGAGGAAGCTACCTGAGGCCCAGAAAGGAGCACCGGAAGTTCAGAGAAAAGAGGGTACCGCTATAAATGGCATTTTTCATGTTAGTCTCTGGCTGTTCCTTACTACTATGTAAACATACAGTTGATTCTGTATATTAATCATATGACCTGCAACCCTGCTAAATGTTATTGTTGATTTTAGTGATGCTTTATAGATTCTATCAGATTTCCTACATATACAAGCATGTTAACTGCATAGAAAGTAATATTCTAACTCCTGCTCTCCCCTCCCTGTTTACTCTCTGGAACCTTCAGAAAGACGCTGAGTGAAAGCAGTGGGAGGAGACATCCTGGTCTTGTTCTGAACCTAGCGGGCAGCATCTAGCCTATCGTCAGTAAGTATGCTATTACATGTGGGTCTTTCAGCTTAATGAAGTTCCATGTCCACCGAAATAAATGGGTATTTTCTTTACTGTTTTTTTTTGAGGGGGGGGGTGGTCTTTTTAAGACAGGGTCTCCCTGTAGCCCCAGCTGTCCTGGAACTCACTATGTAGACCAGGCTGGCCTTGAACTCACAGAGATCCGCCTGCCTCTGCCTCCCAAGTGCTAGGATTAAAGGCGTGCGCCACCACTCCCTGCCTTTCCTGTTTTTTTTAAAGACTCATTTTATTTATTGATTTATTGATTGATTGATTGATTTGTTGATTGATTGATTGATTTTTGGTCTTTTTGAGACAGGGTCTCCCTGTAGCCCCAGATGTCCTGGAACTCACTATGTAGACCAGGCTGGCCTTGAACACAGAGATCTGCCTGCCTCTGCCTCCTGAGTGCTGGGATTAAAGGCATGCGCCACCACACCCAGCTTCGTTTTATTTAAAATATTTTGTACTTACTATTTTTATTTTATGTGTATGAATGTATTACCTGCATGAATGTAAGTGCACCCATTTTGTGCAATGCCCATGAAGGTCAGAAGAGGGTGTTGGATTTCCCTGGAACTGGAGTTACAGATTGTTGTTAGCCCCCATGTGGGTGCTGGGAATTGAACCCATGTACTTTACAAGTGTAACCAGTGCTCTTAACCACTGAGCCATCTCTCTAGCTCATTTTATTTTCAAATTATGTATATGTGTGTGTCCTGGGTGGCTATACACAAGTGCAGGTGCCCAAGGAGGCCAGAAGAGGGCATTGGATCCCCCTGGAGCTGGAGTTACAGGCAGTTGTGAGCTGTCTTACATAGGTGCTGGGAACTCAGGTCCTCTGCAAGAGCAGCATCTGCTCTTACCTGCTGAGCCATCTCTCTAGCCCTGCTTTCCTGGGGTTTGAATAGGATGAATTACCTGGACTGATGCTAACTCACCTGGTCATGACACATCTTTCTTGTGTGTCACTGGGTTCAACTTTTAAAGAATTTTTCAAGTATTTTTCCATCTACATTTATGAAGAATACTAGCCTACACTTTCTTTGCCCTCATTGCCGGTATTTGGTTCTGCTCTCACAGTAATGTAAGCCTGTTGGATGAGGCAGTTATTCGTTCTTCAAATTTCTGAAAGGGCACGAATGGAATTCTCATTATCTCTTTTATAAATGTTTGCTGAGAGTTTGCAAGTGAAGCCACCTTGACTTGAAGTTTTATTTGTGAGAAGGTTTAATTACAAATTCAATTATTTTAACCCATATGGAGCCATTCAGCTTAACTATTTCTTCATTGAAATTTGGTATTTATTCTCAAGGGCTTTGCCCATTTCAACTAGGGTGTTGAATTTATTGGTGTAGAGTAAATTTCCCTGGTAGCTCTGCTTCCGAGACAATCTGTAGCTTCTGATACAACCCACTGTCTTTGCTACTCTTTGGATCCTTCTTTCCCAAGGGTCAAATGCAGGTCCTCATTTTGTTTCCAAATGCCTGCGGTCTTTCTGATGATCTTTCTGTTATTTCGTACTAATTTAATTCCAATGTGGTCAGAAAATGTACTGTGACTTAACTCTTTTAAAATTTATTAAGACTCATTTTATAAATTAAAATATGGTCTATTTGGTCAAAGTCCCACAAATTTACCAAGAATAGTGTATAGTGCTGTTGGATAGGGTGCTCTACTAAGGCCACGAGGTCAGCTTGGTTGATGGTGTCCAAGTCTTCCCTACCCCTTATGATTCTCTGTCTCCATGCCTCATTAGTTGTTGACTGAAGGGTGTTGAAATATCTGAACATAGCCGGGCATGGTGGCACACGCCTGTAGTCCCAGCACTTGGGAGGCAGAGGCAGGCGGATCTCTGTGAGTTCAAGGCCAGCTTGGTCTACATAGCGAGTTACAGGACAGCTGGGGCTTCAGGGAGACCCTGTCTCAAAAAGACCAAAAAATAAATAAATAAAAAATTTGAACACAAATGTAAATTTGTTAATCTTCAGTTCTGCAAGTGTTTTTCCCTTCATGTATTTTGAAGCTTTGCTATTAACTAATTAAAAAATTAAGCATTGTTATATTTTCTTGATGTATCAATCCCTAAGTTATTATAATGACCTTTTTACTCCAGGGATATTCTTTGCTCTGAAAGACCCATTGTTTGTGTCTGACTGGGGTTAACATGGCCTGCCTCGTTCTACCCCTTGTTTGTGTCTGACTGGGGTTAACATGGCCTGCCTCGTTCCACTTCTTCTTTGTGTCTGACTGGGGTTAACATGGCCTGCCTCATTCCACCCCTTGTTTGTGTCTGACTTGGGTTAACATGGCCTGCCTCGTTCTACCCCTTGTTTGTGTCTGACTGGGGTTAACATGGCCTGCCTCGTTCCACTTCTTCTTTGTGTCTGACTGGGGTTAACATGGCCTGCCTCATTCCACCCCTTGTTTGTGTCTGACTGGGGTTAACATGGCCTGCCTCATTCCACCCCTTGTTTGTGTCTGACTTGGGTTAACATGGCCTGCCTCGTTCTACCCCTTGTTTGTGTCTGACTGGGGTTAACATGGCCTGCCTCGTTCCACTTCTTCTTTGTGTCTGACTGGGGTTAACATGGCCTGCCTCATTCCACCCCTTGTTTGTGTCTGACTGGGGTTTCTTGCTTACACTTGTGTCTTTGCATTTAAAATGAAATCCTTGGACCTTTGTCTAAAATTCTTCCTAACTATAAATTCTGGACTGATAGCTCTTTTTTTTTTTTTTTTTTTTTTTTTTTTTTTTTTTTTTTAAAAAAAAAAGCTTGCCTGGAACACACGATGCAGACCCCAAGTTGGCCTTGAACTCACAGAGATCCACCTGCCTCTGCATCCCAAGTGCTGGGACTACATACGTGCACCACCACATCCAGCAGCTCTTTCAATACTTGAAGGATGTTGGTTTACTATTTTCTTTCTTTCCTTGTACCTGAAGTTCATTGAACTTCTTAGGTCTGTGAGTTCATAAAGTTGGGGAAAGTTTTGGTCACTGTTTCTTCAAATATGCCTCCTGTCCCTTCCCATAGAAATGCTAAGTAAGTATACCAGACTACTAAGAGTCACCCCACAGCTCACTTATATCCTGTATATCCTGTTACTGACCTGATTTTTATTCTTTTTGCTCTCTGTTTCATTTTGACTGACTTCTTTTACTGTGTCTTCAAGTTCACCAATCTTTTCTTCTGCAAAGCAGGGTCTCCTGTTAGTTCTGTCCAGTGAACATTTCCTCAGATGTGTGGTCTTCATTTGTAATATTTTAATTTGGGTCTTTCTGTATCTTCTGTGCTTCTAACTTTATTTTTTTAATTTTTTTATTTATATGTGTATGAGTATTTTGCCAGTATGTACATAAATGCATGTGTGTTATGCAGTGCCCATGGAAGCCAGAAGAGTGCCTCAGAGTCCCTGGAGCTGCAGTTAAGGATAGTTGTTAGCCACCCTGTGGGTGTTGGGAACTGAAACTTAGTCCTCTACACTTCTACTTAACCACTGAGCTATCTCTCCAGTTGTCTAACTTTTTTAACATATGGAATACAGTCCTTAGAACTATTTAATGTTCTTTTCTGCTAATTCTAACATCTGTATCTGTTCTAGGTCTGTTTTGATTAAACACTAAGAGAACACTATAGCAACCTTCCTGAGCACTCTGCCCAACACCCTATGAATAACTGGGTTCTCTCACCTGGCTGGTCAGAGTAGGCAGCACCCAGCCCTGTGTTTCCAAACCCTCTTTTCTCTGATCTTCCAGTGCTCCTTTCTGGGCCTCAGGTAGCTTCCTCCCATGTGTTAGCTCACTAATATATGGTGAACACTCAAGCAGGAGCCCAAGCTTCTATGTGAAACTGCCTCCTCTCAGACCCTTTCCTGCACATTCTAACAACACTGGTCTCTTGACTCAAGTCCACCCCTCTGCTTAGGGCTCTGACAGTCCTGTTCCTTGGATACCTGCTCAAGGCAACAAGCCAGAGCAAACACAAGGTTCACTTCACTTGACTCCCATGGCTCAAGGAACATGGCCTTTCATTTATATGTCAGTTCCAGCAACCCACTGCTTTATACATCTCATCCAGTTCTTTTGTTCCAGGCAGAAAGGTCAGTCTGGCTTCAGTGCTCTAGCCTGTCCAGAGGAAGAAGTCTCCTCCTTTCCAGCTGATGAATCTTCACAATTCACCCAAAAGTTATCTACCTCAGCACTTTCCTGACTTCGTTTTATCAGCTTGCATTGTTGTTGTGTGTGTATAGTCAAATGGACCATAGATTAAACAGGCGTGGGCCTAGGACTTGTTCACTAGCTTCTGCCTGGCACACATTCAGTGCTGCTTAATGTTGACAATTTTGACAATGTTTTAGCTCACAAAGACTAAGACAATGATCGCGACGCTCCCCCTTGTGCAGACTGGATATTGGGGATACGGAAGCTCCATCTAGAAAGATGAGCTAGAGGTCTACCACTGCACCCAGGAGCAGGACACTGATTTGTGTCTCTAAAAGCCGGGAAGCCACAGCTGGCTCTCAGTCAAGCAACACAGACTGAGGGCAATTCGAACCCAGGTAAGCAGGGCACCTGGTCTTAGAGAGAAAAGCCTGGAGGCGCACCGAACCATCTTCCTCCTGAATTCCAGTCCCTTCAAGCCCAGAGGTTCTGGAAAGACCACATTCTGGGCAGTTTGAGAGTGACCAAGTCTATAAAATGACCTGATTTCAAATGCTGTTCTGGTTTGTACTTGGCGAGAGGGGAACCCTCCTTTTCAAAGAGTGTACAGCCCCCACCCCCCACCCCCTGCCCCTCTTCCCTTCAATGAAGCATTTCCATAAGAGAAACTGCTTGATGGGTCTGCTCCCTTTAAATTATTTCCTAACGATTCGGGCCTGTGCCTCTCCTTGGCTCACCTTTCCTTTCAATTACCTTCAGGAACAATGGCTGCGACAGAACCCCTCCTGCCTGGGACTCTGCGACACGTGCCTGTGCGGCCAGGTGCCCAGGCTGGGCTCGGGCTTTGTTCCCCTGTCCAGACGGCCGGTGTTTCATCTTCCCGTCTCCCCGTTCGCGCCATTTAAACTTTAACCTGGTAGTAACTTTGCCCACCTTGGCTCCCAATTCAAAGGCTGGAAGATGAAAGCCCTCCCCTTGGATGTGGCCAGAAAACTTCATCCTCAGTCTCTCTCTGTCTTTGAACTGCCTTGGAGCCTTTCTGCACAGACCCTTTTGTTCTCTCTGGGCCTCTAACTTTCAGGCCTGGAGGCTTAGGAAAGGCAGCAGTGGAGGCTTCCCTGTTGGGGCCTTGCAGGACCCCAAGTGCCCCTGATAGGTAACTCACCTGTCCTCACAAATACACCTTCCCACCCCAGGGCCTAGGAGCCTGGCTCTCAGGCCGGCCTCCTGTCTTTATCCAGCCCTCCCCCATCTCAGCTTCCCTTCACAAGCCCCAGACCCACAGCAACTTCAAGGCTTGTAGCCCCAGGTGGGTCTTCCAGAAACTTTTTCCTTTTCAATGCCAAGCAGGCCACTCACTGCTCTCAGATGTCGGGGAAGGCACAATGAGAGAATTCTGCAATCATAGAAAAATCCAGGTAAAGACCAAATGGGATCGTAGGAAAATGAGCCAAAGAGAAGGTTAGAAGTAAACCCAAAAGCAGACCAAACTTTTCTTGGTTTTCCAAGTAGGTCTCACACTGCCAAGGCATACAGCACCACTCATCAAAGCCACTGTAGCCTTTTTTATTGCTCAGGGGTTTTGTTGTTTGACAACCAAGAAGAGTCTTTGTGTCATCCACGTCTCTACTTCTGACAGAAATGAAGAATGTTGGCGCAGGTTTCTTGGTGGTCTGCTCCCTGTCTTCTGAGATCTGTGGATATTGCCCGGCTTGGAAAATAGGTCTTTGCAGATGGGATTAAGGATCTTGAGGAGAGGAGATCACTGTAGATTACCCAGTGGGACAAAGAGAAGGAAGTAGTCGTATCACAGAGGCTGAGATGGGAGATGTGGCCACAAGCCTGGGAACGCTTCAGTCACCAGAAGCTGGATTGCCTCCTAGAGCCTTCAGCAAGAGCACAGCCCTACTCGCACCTTTACTTTTCATTTCTGGCCTGTGGAATAGTTGACAAGATAAAGTTCTGTTTTCTAAGTCACCAAGCCTATGGCAATTTCGCTTCAGGAAAGGTCTAGAAGCACACAAACTGGGAAGGAAACCTATAGGTAGTAGCACATCCTCCCTGAGCCTTAGAGCATAGTGCCCACAGGACTATGGGTCGGTTGTTCCATGACCCATACCAGTGATTGGCTTAAGGGTCTAGTCTAGCCAATGATGGAAAGGAAAGACATAGTAAGGGCAATGGTCCCTCCACTTTACCAGGATGTGATCATCTCTACCTGTGAGTCCACAGAACCACACGAGGATGACAGAAGGCTAGAGAGAGGGACAGAGCCTGGGAAAGGCAGGGCAAAAACAGTGATGCCACTCCACTGAGGTCTACCCACCAGGCTAGAATAAGAGAGAGCGTTCTTTAGAGACTAAACTCTGAATTGAGGAGTCCAGGACTAGAGAAAGCTCGGACTAATATTTGTGAAGGGAAACAAGGCACATGTGGGTATTGGAGCAGGAGGAGGACAGGGTCACAAGTCGTCCACCAGCATTTTGGTCTGAGAAGTACGTGAAATAGAATGCCTTATAGAGGATTTAGTCTACCACAAAGGCATAGTGTGGGGCAGGGAGGGCCAGCTCTCTAGTGCCCAACACATGGATTGATCTCCATACCACACCCTCTCAGGTTATGCTTCAAATCCTTGGGAGTGAGAAGAGCAGCCTACAAATTTGAAAGTAGAGCCAAGACTTGAGAGCTGACAGCACTGCAGTGGAGAACATGTACAGGGAGCAGAGATGGGGGATCAGGCAGGGAAGACACAAGCCATAGGGAGCTTTCAGCACCTTGAGAGGGTCAGCCACCTGCACTGAGGGCTTGGTACTCAGAGGCCAGCATGAAGTACAGCCCCACTCACTGGAGACAGCTGGATGCAGAGGGCCCCCATGTGTGTGGCTGACAGCTGACATGGCAGTGCCTGAGCTGATGTGGGAGCCAGTGTCAGTACCGAGAGCCTGTGATGGGCCTCCAGTGGTGGCAGCAGAGCTTCTGGAGACTTCTCAGGTAGTAGAGGCACTTGAAGTACTAACACAAGTGAAAAGACTTCCACGTGCCACTTGGTAGCTATAAGGTATGTTTGTGAGGTTATAAGAGACAAGCCTGGACTGTCCCCCAAACAATTGGGTAACATTTTGAGGGGGATTCTAAGAGTACTGCAATATTTAGTGAAGGCAAGAGCCACTTAAATATATATCCTTAGACCTTCCAGGAGGTTCTACCTCCACCAGTGAAATCAGTAGTTCAGGCAGGGCTCAGCTTCCATGGTCCTAAGCTACCCTGGAAGTTCCAGTGCACAGCCAGGCAGAGCGCCACTCCATCTGTCTACCTTGACAGGGGGCAGAGAGCCCCTCCTCCTGCCCTGTCACTGCCATGGCCCATGCCCTGCTCCTTGCCAAGACTGAGGCTTCTACAGGCCTGGCCCTCAGGGAGCCTTACCAGGAGATAGGAGTCACCGGCAGCTTGCTTGTGCACAGCCTACCACCTGCTAATCACCTGCACAGTCATTAGGCGAAGGACATGTCTGCTTGCAGGGTCATCTAAACCCCACTGAATTCATCATGTAAATTTGCTAACAGATGTAAACTCTCTAGGAAGATGGGCTATAAGCACCCTCCCTGCCTATGACCCACAGCAAGAAGCCTGAGCTTCCATTTCAGGGTGGGTGACCTTTCACAAAGTACTAGGCCTGTAACAGCCATCTGTGAGTGATGACTGAGGTAACATGGAGGGCACGCAACTGGTACACTCCCTCAGGAGGCCTCCCCCATTCAAAGGCCCCCTTCCGCCTTGCAAAGGTCTGAATGCCCTTCACCATCCTGCCCACCAACACACATAGTGTAGTGGGCCTCAGACTCAGCTCGGAAGGTTCCTGGTCCCCAGGTCATAGTGATGGTGACAACCAACTTCCCAGAAGGAGAAACCACTCTCTCTGCCATGGGAGCCCCTCAACAGTGTCCCAGGTACATGCTTCCTTGGAGATTCTGCCGGTAGCCTCAAGAGGAACCCTTTGCAAGTTTCAGGGTGCTTCCCTGAGAGTGTAGCCTTTCCGCACAGAGGCATGTCTGCTGCATCTAGGAGAACCTTTGCTTTGATGGTCCAGTGATAGCTGAGCCATGCTTAGGGGAAGAATGTGGTGACACATCTTTGCAGACCCAACCAAGGCTATCCCAACATCCTCACTCAGGAACCACTAGTCTCCAAGGAGGACGACTTGCTGCATACAGCACAGAGCTTTGTGAAGGAACCCCTGTCTGGAAGGGGACACAGGAGAGGGAACTTTGATCTATGAGCTTGTTTCCCCCCCCCCCGTCTGGGTGACTGGAAGGGAAGGATGTTGACTCTGATGCCACCCAGGGTCCATTCCTGGAGGATCAGTTGTGAGAGGCACAGCTGGGCATAGGAAGCTGGTCCTAGGGGAGACTACACCCAGACAGAGACCAGATAGGGTATTTGTCCTTTAAGAGCTATGCATACTGTGACAGATGTCTGAGATAAATCGTCTTATAAAGGAGAGAAGTTTATTCTGGCTCATTTAGACTATGATCACTGGGCCCTGTTGCTTTGAGCCTATGGCACGCCGTACAGAAAATCTGTTCACTTCAGAGCAGCTAGCAAGACAGAGAGAGGCCAGGGTCCCAGTGACTCCTTCAAGAGCACACCCCCGATGACCTAACTTCCTTCCACTAGGATCCACCTTAAGGTCCCACCGCCTCCCAATGTCTGGGAACCGCCTCCCAATGTCTGGGAACTACCATAGTCTGGGAACCAAGCCTTCAACCTCTAGAACTTTAGGTGTTCAAGATCCAACTTCCAGCTAGGCTTTTCCACTTGCTAGTTGGAGAAGACAGTGCCTCAGCCTCAGCAGACGAGGCCACAGTCTCTCACTGCACCAGTCCAGAAGCCTGGGCACCCCAATGCCACCAGGTTTGTCCCACCTATTTGTCTTTTTCTTCTACAGGGTCCTATGCAGATAAATGCTTTACTCTCTTCTAACCCCCAACATCAAGCACATGATTCATGTATTTGTTACTTTTGCATAGTAGTGACCACAATACCTGACATAAACAACATCAAAGAGGAAGGATTTAGTCTCACTCAGTTTCAGAGGGCTCAAGTTCATGTGCTTGGGCAGAGCATCATGGCAAAGGGAGAATGTAGCTAAGGAGCTTCTTCATTTCATGGTGGCCAGGAAGGAGAAGGACGGACCAGGGACAAGATACCCCCAAAGATCTGCCCCCAGTGATCTATTTCCTCCCACTACATCCCATCTCCTAAAATTTCTAGCATCTCTAAAAATAGCACCACCAGCTGGGGATGAAGTGTTCAACAACACATGAACCTGTGAGGGCGTTTCATATTCAAACCATAACAATTAATATTTTGAAACTGTAGCTTAAACAGTGAACAGATGACTCGTCTGAAATCCACTTAATGTGCAGGCACGTCTTGCTATCTACTGTACCATCTACATGGTGGTTTTTCCATAGCAAACACCTCCTCCTGAGTCCCAGCCTGCTCCTGGGCCATCCCACCCTCACTTTCTGTGAGCTCAAGGATTACAGACTAATCCTAATATATTTGCCTGAGCAAAACCTAATTAGAAAGGCAAATCTGTGAAAAACTGAGATGAAAACCAATGAGACCCGAGAAGGTACCCCCAAACCCTGGAGATGAAGGGAGGATGGTCTGGGCTTTCTCACTCTGAGGTATCTCTCTCTCAACTCAAACAAGAGACGCAGGTCCCCTCTCCGTAACAGGCAAGGTCGAAGGAAAGGCAAGGGACTATTAAAAGACGATAGCTTGGAGTTCCATCGTGGATGGGGGTCTGGGCGGCCATTGTACCTTCCTTCTTGATACCAGTAGTTTGGATTTCAAATCCACAGAGAATCCAGCAGTGGTAACATGCTTCTATTGAAGGCAGTAAAATCCCAATTCCAAGAGGTTTCAGAAAAAGGCAAGTGTGTGCGCATGAGCATGTGCACGAACACAGAATTTAGGGTTTACATATCTGAAAAAAAAGCCAAGAGGAAAGAGAGCTGACACAAGAGCTTCAACAGAGAACTTTCCCTTCCTCCATAGCCCCCAGTTTCAAGGGCAAGGTGCCACCACGTGTTCCCCCAGCAACCAGCCCACCCTCCCTACTATATGGCAAGTGCAGCAGAGGTCCGGGACTGGTGGTGCTTGGACCTAACTGGCCTCTCTTTGGCCACATGTGCATCCATGAGCCAGTCATATGGTCAGAGGAATATAATCCCCTGACTGGTTAGCTCTGGGTCACCTGTCCCACTTCTAGGTAGAGTTTATCTCACCTCATACGCAAAGTAGCTTCAAGAGGGCAATGGCAAAGTTCGAAGGGCAGCCCAACCTAGGAACTCTAAGGGACATCCTACTTCAGTTCTGGGACATTTAATGGCGTATAGCATGTGCAGCCTGGTACTATGTCCTACATAATGAACAGACAAAAGAAATTCCATATGGCCTCAGAACCTCAGGCCAGACCCTGTACTGCCGTGTCCCAAGACTCTGCCAATCTATGTACAGATCTAGACCTCAGCCAGGAGAGACTCCCCTCATTTCCTCTGAGGTCTCCTCAGCCAGGTCTTCCATGCCACGGCCACTCAGTCTTTGCATCTATTGATAAATACTTATTGACGGGATGCACTTCTCAATAGCGATAAGCATGATACAAGGAGGGTACCATTCACTGATCATGGTGTGTATGCCAGGTAATTAAGATCTTTCTATGTGGTCCATGGCAAGTTATTTTCTGAGCACTCAAGTGTTCTCGTGTCCAAAATGCATGACTGAGAGCAGCAGAGTCTCTCTGATGCAGAGCTTATGCTATAGAGGCTTGAACCACCCCCACTACAGATGAGAAACTGAGGCTCCGATGGGCTGATGAGCATGCTCGGGGCTACACACATAGGAAGTAAAAATATTAACACCTCCCAACATTTAGATTCGAATCCCATTCTTTAGGATCCCAGAGCCTGAACCAGCCAACACCTGCTGCACAGCTAAGGGAAATGAAAAACAAACTCCACCATGCGAGCACTTGAGAGAGTGTATTCTTATTCTTATTTGGGTTGGAGAGGTAAAGGAAGACACTGCAGAGTTGGTGGCACTGAGCTGAGCCTAGAAGGACTGGAAGAGTCACACAACACAAGGGGGTCTGAGGAAGACAAAGAGGGATCAGCAAGCAGGCAAAGATGTAAAGATGCAGGGCAAGTCACGTACCAGGGTGGGCTGTGGCCAGCAGATGAGAAGGTAGGTTGTAGAGATAAGGTTGGCTCCAGGGGCAACACCCAGGTTTTATTAAGTTTCTGCTTAATGCTGAGCACTGTGTCAAGCACTTTCTGGTATCAAGTAATATTGCACTATTGACAAATATTCTTTAAGTGCTATGACTACTATAGCACTATTACACTCTCATTAAGTGTTTGGTACTATTTTCACAAGTACTGTTATACTATTGCTAAGTACTCATGAAGTGTTTGTTATCACTGTCTTATAGAATTACTACTATCCCCAGTAAACAGATGGAGCAACTGAGGTCTATGGAGTCATGTGGTCTGAGGCTGGCACGCAAGAAGCAAGCCTCCTACCCCATGATACCATCCTGTCCAGTGGGAAGTGGGAAACAGGTTCCGCATCTTCCTCCATCAGCACTGGCTCAATCTGAGGGATCTGAAAAGGAGGCCACTGTTCCTCTGTGTTCAGAGGCCCCAACCCCTTCCAAGCAGACACGCAGGGCAGGGAGTAGATGGAAGCTGCCCACCCAGGGACTGGCTCCAAGCCTTCCAGAAACCTGCAAACATGAAACAATCATAGATGAGACAAGGCTTGAAAGCCACCGTGTTTAAAATAAAAGGAAATCACATTGTAAAAGGCCTGACAAAGATGACAAAAAAAAGAAAGAAAAGAAAACTTGTTAAGATCAAAAATGCAGCCAACCCTCAAAAAGAGGCTTGGGATAAAGGAAGTAGGGGTTTTACCTGGGGGCTTCCACAGGGGCTTTTAAAGTGGGCAAGGGCGGGGCCATACCCAGCAGGGCTTGGGCACGTGGCTCTTCTGTCCTTGGTGGGCACCTTTCATGTCCCCCCCCTCCCCGCCATGGCTATGGAGCTGGAGGACAGCACGCAGACGTCGGACACCCATTAAGTTTTCCAACTTGAAACTCATTTCTTTCCCTTTAAACTCAGAAACTTGGAATCCTTTCAAGGCCCGAGGACGGCAGGCATTTGCACAGCACCCACCTCCCTACCTCTACACACAGAAATGGAGGGGCTTTTCTGTCCCTGCCCCCTGTGACAAAGGGCTGAGTCTTCCCTGTCCTGAGCCCTCTGCAGAGGACACCACAATGAGGCCACAGAACACCCACAAATACATGGAGAACATGTCTTAGGAGGGGCAGTCATGCACAGTGACCATCCATGCAGTCCTCCGTGTGATCCAGCAGAGCCCGCTACCCTTCAGGACCCTGAGCCCTGGGCTGGTGAATCTGTCAGCACAGCCTCTGGGGAAGGTGGGGAGGGGCTCATGACCTAGGAGGAGCACCCGTCAAGTACCCTTCAGCACGGTCTCTGAGCAAGTTTCCTCACTGTGAAACTGGGATTTCATGGGGTCCTTGAGAATGTCCATGAACGCTGATGCAGACAGCCAGCACTGTCATGAATATGGGCCTCATTGCCGTGATGACCCCTGCTTGCCTCTTTTCTACCCAGATCCCCATCAGCCCTGGAACTCTCTATGCCCAGCATGGGAGGCAGATGTTCTGTTATGATGAACATCTGCTGACTCTCAACAGAGGCCAGTGACCTCTACAGGACTACTGCCTGGCCACACCTTCCTAAACCTATGCCTCTTCCGGTAGAAGAATTTAGTCACCTGAACAGACATCTACCAAGCCCACGACACAATCACCAGTGTCACCGTCTCAAGGTTTGGAAAATCAATAACCCCATGTCAAATTTCTCCCTAAAATAAAAAGTCCGCCGGAGGTGTGAAGTGGGTAAGTTGGAGGTTGAAAGGGGAGGGGAAGGAGACAAGAGGAGGTGGGGAAGGGAAGGCTGAGGGGAAGGTGGGGGAGAAGGTGGAAGGGAAAGGTGGAGTGATGAGAAGTGGAGTTTGAAGGTGGGAGGGTGAGAAAGTGTAAGATAGAAGGGAGGAAGGTGTGAGGTGGCAGCTGGGGCGGTGAGGGAACACATGGGCCTTTGAAACCTGAATTGAAGGCTTTGCCCAGGAACTTGGGTCTAGTCCAGAAGATATCTGTTCACTGTGACTGACCTTCCTGGGGCCTAGGCCTGAGTAAAGGGCCAAGAGGTCAGTGTGTCTCAAAAGTATAAGACCAGGAAAGTCAAATCAGGGCTGGGGAAGGACTGCAGGGAGATGGTAGCTTAAATGTCACTGTCACGGAGAGTTTCCCTAACCCCTGTCCCTGTGGGGGCCCTGGCTCCCTTCTCTGGATTTCATTTGTGGCACATACATTTAGTCTCCTGTCTGTGGTGATTTACTATAAGGGGACCCACAGTTGGTTTATCCCCTTGGGCACCCTGTGACTTTTGGTGACAGTGGATGGGTCCTTTCTAGCTGACAGGGGAGCTGAACTATGCAAATCTAGACACCCCCTCAGGAAAGGGGAAAGGCTTTGGAAGTCTGGGGTATAAGAAAGAGTATTAGTTCTGAACTGGGTGTCAGGTTTTTTTGACCTCTGTCACTGCCTGTATAGTAGCATGGAGAGGTTCCCTTGCCTCTTTGAGCCTTTGTTGGCCCCTTAGTATAAGGTGGCAGGGGCATGTTGATAGAAGTAGCTGGAAACTGGCAAAATGCCACAAGGGCTATCTAATCAGAAATCAGTCATGTGGAGCCATGTGAAATTGACTTTCTGTGGAGCTGAAACAGCCAAATGCTGGCAACTTTATACGGCCCAAACTAAAAAATAGTAACCATAGACTTCTCAGAGACTACAATAACATGATGGATGCATAGGGCAGGTCCAGTTAGTCAGAGAAATGAGGGCTTTGGCCAGGGATCCTCCAGTTCCTGTTAGCCCTGTTCTAGGATGCCATGTACTTGCCATGAGTGGCAGGAAACCTCAATGTACCCCTCTGAGCCAAGGACAGGTGGTCTCCTTCCTCCCCTATCTGGTCCACATAGCAGGTTCCAGGAACTTAAAATGGGCGTGCTGGAAGATGGCAGAGCAGTGAGAGGCAAGCCAAGATCACCATGCAGTGTCAGACCTGACACCCATCTCACAGACACACAAATCCTGGGGTAGAGAAAAGGTGGAGAAAGGTTCACAGTGGACAAAGATGGGAACAAGAACTCTGGAGCAAGGACAAAGGCTGGTACACACAGAACGCTCAGGTGACATGGACACACACTTAGGAACAGGCAGACATACCTGTGTGTTCACTGCAGGGCTGTAGTGTGTTCTGAAGGGAGAGGAAATGTCCGTAGGAAATACCTCAAGAGGCCAGTAATTGGTGCTGTGGTGAAGAACAGAGGGACGCAGGGAGGTTCCTGGTCACAGAGCCTAGTTAGCCCACACAGGGCCCCAGGAGATGGCAGACCCCACAGAGAAAGCTGGGAGGAGGCTACCTGGAAAGAGAGAGAGAGTGGGAGCCCAGAGGGCTGACAAGCTGTTTGGAGCCATCTCCCCAGTGACTGGGGCCCAGGCTCTGTGAGACTCTGGTCTGGTCTTTCCAGTCTGTTCTAGGTTCTGATCTGGATTTCAGAGACCCTAGCAGAGGGTAGGAGGCAGGAGGGATGGAACTGAGAGACCCTGACTGCTTCTTTCTGCTTCTGCAATTTGCTTGGCTTAAGACGGCACCAACTCCATTTTGACTAGCTGTTTCAGGCATGTTGTAATCTTCAGCTACCACCCCTGTCCCAAAAAGCTATAGATCAAGCAAGCCCGGGCATATAGCAGCCTTATAAGGTAAAAACAGAAACTTCTGGCCCCACAGATAACAGTCAGTGCATTCCAATGCCCTAAAGACAGCCCCTACCAATAAGAATCCTCCCCGTACTCGGGGCATAGGACTATCCAATCATTTTAAAGGATGCTTGGCACGCAAGGACTTCTGTGAAACTCCCCTATAAAAGCCTACCCCACCCTAGATCGGGGCTCTCAGTACAGATCCACTGCGTCGGTGAAATCTGAGGGCCCGAGCTTAAGCCCGAATAAAGGCTCTTTGCTTTTGCAAACTCTCCGGACTCCTTGGTGGTGATTGGGGGTCGCAGGATCAGGGTGCAACAGAACTGGGCCAGAAACAGTTGACTGGTCATTTAGTGATGATGGTCCCTCACTGAACACCTCATGCTGGTCCTTGTTAGAGGATAAAACATGCAGCATATGAAAGTCTCTCAAGGCCACAGTGAGCTATATGGATGCTGTGGTGTGAGGTAGGGATTACTGAGCTCCACCAACAAAGAAAAGAGACTCCAACCTTGGGAAAGAGGACCACTGTGTACTGGCTGCTGGACCAAATCTGCTCAGAATTCCTTCTCCAGGGACTCCTCCAGCCCTAGTTCATAGTACATGAAGTTACTGCACGAGCCCACATTGGCCGCCCTCCCAGCCTCAGTAGTTAGACACTCATCCATACTCACAAAAGACAGCGGCTCCCTCGCCAGGATGGAATGCAGCAGAGTTGGGGACTGCTGGTACTAGGTGAGGGGTAGGGAGGGGGGACAGGGGATAGGGAAATTGGGTTACTTTCTACATCACTAACAAAAATACCTGGCAAAAACAGGAAGAATATTTCAGCTCAGTTTCAGAGGGTTAGGTTCATGATTGCTTGGCCCCAAGTGCTTGTACAGGAAGCAAAGAAAAGGGAATACAGACAGTGGCTAGGACAGGATCTAGCCCTAAGGGACCACCCCACACACACATACTTCATCCAATTAGATGTTATGTAGCAATTTCTTCTGAGATAAAATCCTCCATCTTGGAGAGAAAGCTTATTAAGAAACAAGGTCTTCTAAAGGGAGGCGAAATATTCTACCCTGCAGGGGAGTAGGTTAAACTCAAGAAGTAGACAACTCAGTAACTTCAGGAAGTCCCTGAAATTGACTAGATTCACTAGGCCTCTCCCTCCTCAAGTCTATATAAGCCCTAAAGACTGTGGAGAGACACTCTCAGACAGCCAAGGTGATTGGAAGAGGCAGAGACCAGCCAAGCCACCCGGAAATGACACTGTGCAGCTGCCTGCAGGCTGTCCGACCTACGAAGCCGCCTGCAGGCTGTCCGACCTACGCAGCCGCCTGCAGGCTGTCCGACCTACGCAGCCGCCTGCAGGCTGTCCGACCTACGCAGCTGCCTGCAGGTTGCACAGTGCCCTCCAGGTTTCCTGCTCACCTAGCTGTCACCCATGCTGGGGTGGGTGTTTGGTGATGCAGCTGCCTGAGTTGTTTCTGTTCCTGTGAATAATCCCTCAGTCATACTCCTGTAAGTAATCCCAATAAAACTTATTGGTCTTTGGTGCTACCCTTACGTCACCCCTTTCTGGAGTGAATAGACACATTTGTTCGCATCTCCCAAGGAATAGTGTCACACAGCACTGGGCCCTACCTCCTACTTTTCCCACCTCCCAATAATGCCATTACATTGAGAGTCCATTAGGGTATGAATCTATTGACTAGGTGAGAGCCCTCAGGATAGCCATGTCTGGGACTATCAGATACACATTAGAGGTGTGCTCTGCTAATCCTATGTGTTTCTTAATCTAATCCAGTTGTTAATAAGAGTCACTCCAGCTTCAGCCCCAACATCCCCCTGTTTTTGGCCTCTACCAGTCTCCACTGGACCTGTAAGCCAGTCCTCTGGAGTTGAGTTCTGTGACTCACATCTTAAACTGCACAGTTACTGCAGCTCACACAGACACATGCTCATGATCACACATGATTAATAAAGTGAAACGAGAGCAGCTATCTTGAAGGATCCCTAGGGAACCTCAGCTTCCCTACCTCCCGTCATGCCACCTTAAGTAGCTTCTTCCTGTCTCTGAGCCTCGGTTCACTTAACCTTGTGACATGAGAACAGTACTGACTGTTGCACAGGATTAGGTAATACCCTCCAACCAAAGAGCACCAGAATGACACTTTAAGCTGAATAAGGTTGGGTTGGTCACAGAGGACCATGTCCACCCATGGGTGTGTTAAGAAGATTCTAGAAGGACTTATTAAGGGATGTTGGCTTATGTTAAGTGACTTTGGGGCTTTTCTTCTCATTGGCTCTAGCCTATGACCAGGTGTCTGGATTCTTCTCATCAAAAAGGCAGGAGGAAGCATAGCTTCAACTGCAATTGGTGAAGATGGTTTGGCAGGAGAGGGGACGCTGGGCATGTCTGCCATCTGCATGATGTACATGTGTCTGGGTTCAGGCACCATTGTGTGTCTTGTGTTTGTTCTGATTTATCCTGGTCACTGAGTGACCTTGTCTGAGGTGGAGAGTTCTGTGGCATTGATTATCGACAGAACCCCAAGGCCTGGAAGTCGGTGCCAGACCAGTCTTCCCTGTCAAAGTCTTGCTCACTCACTCTCAGCTGTTCTATGGACACTTGGCAAGGCAGAGGCCCAACTCGAGCGGTGCTGGAGCATTAGCTACCATGAGTGTGACACAAGCCGCTGATGCCACAGACGCCCAGAGAAAAGTGAAGTCTGTGTGCACCATAATGCTACCAGATACTCCTGGCTGGGTTTTTAGGAAAGCATATGAGTTGCAGAGGGAAGAAGTGAGTTAGGCTGGGTTACTCCAGTATGCTGGCTGGACAAGTGTTTTCATTTTGCAAAACAGTAGCCACTCACTGTCAACCAGGGAGCTCTGTGGTCATTAGACTGCAGGATCTGCCTCACAGAAGAGTATCTGTAGGACAGGTGGGATCCCAGAAAGGATCCCCCTGAGGGAGCCCCTCAGGGGAGATATTGTAGTCCTCACCTTGGGTATCAGCACCTTTAAGTAGAAGCAGTGTGAATCTGAAGTCTGGTAGACCCGTGCTGTCATCTAGCTGAACCTCAGTTTCCCTAGCAGGACCTTCCCAAGGCTAACATATACACTCCTGGGGCCAGGAGTGTATCCCTGAGGAGGAACCGCATCCCTAAGGAGGATCTTGCTAGTTCTCTCCTCTCTCAACCCCACTGGACCACCCAGGAAAAACTTCAGTGCTGAGTGATGAACAAGGACACAAAGCAAGGACTGAGCCTGAGACTGGCCAGTGCCATTGTCCTGGAAGCTGGCCATGCAGGCCCTGCCCTTGGCCCTTTGCATCCTCTTCTCAGGTCAATGGGAGTACCCAGTAGGCAGAGCTGCTTGGTTCACTGCCTGATGGCCCTCAGAGCCAAGGGCCCCTCAGCTCTGACCAGATCCCACCTCGAGACCACAAGGCGCTATCTGGCTGTCTCTGGAACTGGAACCCATCAGTCAGGATCTTGACTAGCAGGGACCTCACAGGTACCTAAACAGGGTCTGACACAGACTTGACATTCTGTACACTGGAAGAATGAATGAATGAATGAATGAATGAATGAATGAACGAACGAATGAACAGGACTTAACCTGTAGGGCGAACGAATGAACAGGAGACAGAAATGTTAGCTGTATACTGGGGTTTTCCTGGGGATGTGGGCCAGGCTCTTAGCTCTTTTTCCCTCCCCATCCTGAGTGCTCTCCGAGAACTGAGAAAGGGACGCCTGCTACTACAGTGACTGCCCCCAAAGCCTTGACCAGGGTGCTGTGCCATCTGGCAGCATTCCACAGTGGAGCCAGCAGCACCTTTGTGCACTGGACACAGGACTCACCCTGCATACATGTACATTTGTACACCTGCCCCCAAAGGAATCCTCGGGCAACTCCCGGGCACACTCCTCTTTGTTCCAGAATTCGCTTGGAAGGAAGTTCCCTCTGACCACACCCTATCCTTCCTCCTCAGTCACTTGGGCCCTTTCCAGGCCTCCAGCATACCCCACAGTCTCCTGCAACTCTCCCCTGGAACAGTGACTGGTGAGGATGAGCTGTGCAGGGCTCATTTCTGCGCCCCCAGCACAGGCTTTGTCCACACACCCTGTCACCAAGTGCAGTATGACCATTCCCCACATGTGAGGCACAGAACACTAACGACTTAGACACAGTCTGGTGGACATTGTATCACGGGACTCTGTGTATCACTTGCCCATACGCTGTGCTGCTCCAGGTGGCCACTAGGACTTAGTGTAACCGGGAAGCAGCCCATGGGGCAAGACCTTGTGACCACCCAGGTAAGCTGGCTCCTAGGACTTTTATTGAGCTTGCCTGTCATGGGACACGTGGCCTTTTCTCTGGCATGAGTACACAGCAAGGATGGGCAAGCATGCGGGCCTGATTGATTTTGAAATCTTGTCTCTTACACAGGAAAAGGTCATGTTTGCGGGTGGGCAGCCTGAGGCCTCTTTCCGGCAGGGTGCCCTGTCCATGCCACAGGACTTCCATTAGCACAAATGGGGGCTCTCGGCAGAGGGCTTGAGTGGAGGTGCGGGGAGGCCTGAGTGTGTCGATGTGAAAATCATTCCTAACGAAGCTGCTCAGAGCCAGTGGAGACTAGCTGCAGCCGGTCTGCCTGAGCCTGCCAAGAGCAGGTGGGGCTGCTATGGTGGGGACCTGGGGTCATGGGGTCTCACTCAGCATCAATATCCTGAATGAATCTGGAACAGAAAGCTGTCCATCCTTCTACCCATAAGCAGGCCTGCACCCTGCTGACACAGGCCCCTGGGACAGGGGAGAGTGGGCAAGGCAGAGGCTCTGACCCTGGTGCAGGGGCACATGGCCCCAACGTGGGACACAGGGCCACACTCTTAGCCTTGCCTTCACCTGGACAGGCCTGGGAGGCTCCTTAGACATAGGAGTTTACGCTAGCCTTTGAGATCCCCAGAACCAAGGGCCCCTTGGCTCTGGCAAGACCCCACCTTGAGACCATAAGGGGCCATTTGGCCATCTCTGAGAGTAAAGCCAGCAGTCAGGATCTTGGCTAGCAGGGACCTCACAGAGAGCTGACTCCAAAGCGCCAAAGTTTTGCTTGCAGCTGGATTTGATCTGAAGCAGACTTTTGTGGGGACCAAAGCAGAGTTGTAAAAATAACTTTTTAAAAACTGCTTCCAGCCAGGCATGATGGCACACACCTGTAGTCCCAGCACTCGGGAGACAGAGGCAGGCGGATCTCTGTGAGTTCAAGGCCAGCCTGGTCTACATAGTGAGTTCCAGGACAGCTGGGGCTACAGGGAGACCCTGTCTCAAAAAAAAAAAAAAAAAAAAAAAAAAAAAAAAAACCTGCTTCCAACATTTTTGGAAGCCATTTCACACTTGAAAAGATAAAACTGGAAGATTTCACATTTTTAAATGCAAAGCTTTGATCTTGGCCACTCCAGGCCTTCATTCCAAAGCCTGAGGTAAGCTTCTTGCAGCAGATCTGCCTGGCCTGCTTGTCACCTCCCATGGGCTGCTTTCCTCAGCACGCTGCACCTGGTTCTCCTCTCTCTTACGGGAACAGGAGAATGAGCAACCCTAGACTGCCTCAGGAAAGCCACTGTGTTCACACCTCACCCCGTTCACCGAGGGCCACTGTGTTCACACCTCACTCCGTTCACCGAGGGCCACTGTGTTCACACCTCACTCTGTTCACCGAGGGCCACTGTGTTCACACCTCACTCCGTTCATTTAGGACACTCTTCTTGATAACCACACAGTCGATCCTGAATCTCATTCAAATCTCTGGTCAGACGTTACCTTCATCATTTCTTCCTTTCCCCTGCCTCCTTTAATCGCTCAAAGCCCTTACCTTCTCCTTGGTTATTGTCCTTTGTCTCCACCCCATGACACCAACAGACAATCAGCTCCACAAAAATGTACTTTGTGTATTTTAGCTGCTGACTTCCCCTCAACCCATGGGTGGAACATGGCATATAGTGGATATTCAATAAATACTTCTGAGTCAATAAAAAGGAAAAAAGGAAGGGTGCAGGCAGTGGAGCACAGGAGCCTTGTGTGCTAGTCTGAGGCATGGGAGCTGCAGAGTAATGGGTCAGGTTGTCCTCCTCAGTCTTCTCTGAGAACTGTCTCTGGCATGTTTATATGAACCTTGAGGGAACCTCGAACCCACTTCGGCTATGAGGACATGACAAGCAGCCACGGTGTGGCCAGCATCTTGCAAGGTGGTTCACCGAGGGCCACTGTGTCACACCTCACTCCGTTCATTTAGGACACTCTTCTTGATAACCACACAGTCGATCCTGAATCTCATTCAAATCGCTGGTCAGACGTCACCTTCATCATTTCTTCCTTTCCCTTGCCTCCTTTAATCGCTCAAAGCCCTTACCTCCTCCTTGGTTATTGTCCTTTGTCTCCACCCCATGACACCAACAGACAATCAGCTCCACAAAAATGTACTTTGTGTATTTTAGCTGCTGACTTCCCCTCAACCCATGGGTGGAACATGGCATATAGTGGATATTCAATAAATACTTCTGAGTCAATAAAAAGGAAAAAAGGAAGGGTGCAGGCAGTGGAGCACAGGAGCCTTGTGTGCTAGTCTGAGGCATGGGAGCTGCAGAGTAATGGGTCAGGTTGTCCTCCTCAGTCTTCTCTGAGAACTGTCTCTGGCATGTTTATATGAACCTTGAGGGAACCTCGAACCCACTTCGGCTATGAGGACATGACAAGCAGCCACGGTGTGGCCAGCATCTTGCAAGGTGAAAGCCACACACAACCCTACCTTCAGAGGTCTTCAGAATAACTGGGAATAGGCTAAAGCGTCAGACATGGGGGAGGGGGTCCTAGGAACTAGGAGGCCCCTAGGCAGTTCCACAGTACCAACTGCACACTTACTCATGTGCCCAACCACACACTAAACACAAGCCGATGGGAGCTTAGGCCAGAAGAGTCTTGGAGGGGGAAGGCCTGAATTTGCCCCTCATTTTTTGGAGCACACAGAAGGTGTTCATACCTATGCTCCAAATGGATTGGTGAAGGAACGCAGGGCTCTCTTGCAGACCAGCTTAGGGAGTGGTGAAATTCTTGGGTGCCATGGGACACTGCTCAAAGCAAGGGGACAGAATAGAGGTGCAGGGAGGTAGCACCCTCAGATTCCAGAATTGTTTCCCCTGTGTATGATACGGTGCCTGGTGCTAGGTGCTGGGCTCTGGTCCTGGGTTGGGCTCTCCTTTTTCAGGAATGTGACCCTACTGGCCAGCACTCGGCCAGCCTGCCATTTTGGTGCTCTCCTTGGGCCCAGGATGCTGTAAACACCCATCCGTGACTCTCCTGCAGGGCCTCGGGTTGCCAGCAATCACGGCCATCTGGTCGCATGGCATCTCGCCCAAACCCAGCGTCCAGGAAGCTGTGCCAGGCAGTGATTGGTTCTGAGACATGCCCCTCAAACCAGGCGGGGGGTCTCCTCTTCTGAGGAGCCCCTGGGAGACAAGGAACAAAAGACAGATTTCTTTTTCTGAAAAAATAAGAAGATTCATTTCACTTAAGACTCAGCACAAAACGAGGACTGGGAAGAACCAGCAGAGAGGAGTATCTATGGTATCTTGAATATTCACAAACTGGTTTGCATAGCTCAGGGTCCTGGGGGATTGAAAGGCAGTGAGGGCACGCTCCATGTTTAAAACATCCTCCAAAAGTCAGTTTCTTCTCAGGGACGCCTGTCCACAGCCATCCCCACAGCTCAGCCTCTACAAACACCTCTTGCAAGAGACTGCAGGTAGCCTGGGAGTCCGCCAGTCAGGCTGCTTGGGAACTGCGTGGCCTCTGTGTGTGTTGTCAAACAGAGGTGACAGGACGCAATAGGACAGGAGAAATGATGGCATGTCTTTGTGTAGCAGTCCACAGCTCAGGGCTATGAGTGTCTCTAGTACACTGTATACTCACTGATCTAGGGAGCATGGCTCTGTGCTGTGAGGCCAGAGTATCTGGGTCTCTGTGGCATGAGTGTATTTGATCTGGGTTTGCAAGTGCGACTCTAGGAACTGATATGACTTGTGTCAGCTCTTGCTGACATCTGTGCCCATGGAGATGTGAGTGTGCCTGGTAGGTGTGCACACAAAGCAAGCCCGTCCCTGCCCTGGCATCTGCCTCCCCTGGCACCAAGCCTTCTGCTGAGGATTTGGATTGAGAGTTCTGTTCCAGCCAGTTTCCCCTTCATGTGGCCCAACTACAGCCAGGCCACCTCCTGGAGGCTTGTCCTCAGGTCACCCCATCCACTGTCCAGGTGGCATATGTTGGGGGCTGGCACTCATTATTAAATCTATACCAGAATGAGGCTAGCCATGTGGAAGTGACCCTGGGACTATCAGGGGACCTGTATGCCCCTGGGTGCCTGGGAGCAGTGTTCTGTGCTTCTTGGTGCTCTCTGGAGCATGCTGATGGGGAGGAGGGCTGCCCAGAGAGGGCTGGACAGAGGAGTGGAGAAATGGGGACCAAGTGACCACTGCACACAGCACCTAAACCTGTCAGACTCCATGCCCCGTGGTAGCCCTTGCCACCAAGGCAAACCACAGTGACTACCCATCCACCCACATATAAGGATCTGAGGAAGATGAGATACAGTGGGACACAGGCTACACAGATGGCCCTGGCTTCAAAACTTCTCCCTTGGGCCCATGAGCCTGCATGGCCCAACGACACACGTTCCAGGTGGGAGGAAGGCTAGCAGTGCTGTTGAAGGTTCATTTCTTCCTTTTAGACACTGTAATGTGAACACAATCCTGCCTTATCTTACCCCCAAAGACACTTGGGTCACAGAAGCAAAGGACTTTGCTCCTGTTTGTCCTGTACCTGCCAGGGGAGGCTACAGCTCATGTGGAAAACAGAGTAAGGGAGAGGCAAAGACCTCCTGTCTCCTCTTCCTAGCAGAAGTGACAAGGGGCCACTCTGCAGTGCCCTGGCATATCCCTGGTCCTGAGGTCCAGGTTGGGAATTTCAGCCTGACCAGTACTGAAACCAGGGACAGTCTCAGGTGTCTCCTGGACCACATTTCATCCTCCTCCCCCCCAGATTCCACCTTGCTTCTCACCTGCCTGATGGAATGGTAGCTCTGAGAAAGGGTGACTCTGCTCTTGATGACTCTGTGGTCAAGGGTCCCTTCTGATCCATACTGCCTCAGAGTCTGTGCTCAGGAAACAGCAGGGCTCTAGAACAGTGTGGGCACCCATCAGCCCCTGTGGCTCATCTGCCTTGCTGAGTTCCGCTGGATTATTCAATGCAACATTTAATTACACTGAGCTCTAACAACACAAGGCAAGTCAGATGTGCAGTTCGTCCCCTGCTGAGCCTCCTGGAATCCTGGGTGAGGCAGGTTTGCTCCATATGTTGCTATGAGGGGTGTGCATTCATGTCTGAGGGTGAGGCTGTCTTCCTGCATGCCTGTGTGTCCAACTGCTGTGTGTGTGTACCTCTGTGCTGTTTGTGGGGGTATACTTGTCTGCAGCTCTGGGTGAGTGTATGTGTGTCTGATTGGGCTGTGTGTGACTGTTTGGGTCTGGACTGGCCTCTTTGCATGTGCCTGATTTTGTCCTGGCAGCTGGAATCGGCCTGGCCTCTTATGATATTTTGAGGCACCCAGTATGATCTGGTTAAAAATTCTTCTCAGAGGAGCTGGAGAGCTGGCTCAGTCATTAAGAGCACTAGCTGTTCTTGCAGAGGACCCAGGTTCAGTTCCCAGCACCCATATGGCAGCTTACAACCATCCATAACTCCAGTTCTGGAGGATCCAATGACCTCTTCTGGCTTCTGTGGGCACTGTGTGACACAGGTGTACTTATATATAAGGCAAGACACTTATACACATAAAATAATTTTTTTTAATTTAAAAAACCTCTTCTCAGATTGTGCATTGCTATAGACCAGTCCTGGGGAGGAATCAGTCACCTGCAGTTCCACCTTTCTGAGGCGGCCTTGCAGGAAAGCAGTACCCCTCCCACTTCTTTCAAGATTTCTCCTTTACTTAGGCCTAGACCTGGGTGTTCCTCTTTCTGCTTTATTTTTCCCCATAGGTGCCTTTCCAGAATGTCACTTTGGACTCTGAACTCCTCTTCTGGCTTCAGACTTCAGAACCACATCTCCAGGCAGTGATCTCTGCACCGGTGACCCTGGACTGGTCATGTCACATTTCTGAGCCTGCCTTCCATACAAGGTAGCCCCAAAGGAGATGTGTGTACACAGGGTGCTGGGTAGTGTACATCACAGTCAGGGCCTGCCGCTGTGAGACTCTTGAGTCCCACTGGCACACTGTCCTCAGAGAAGGAATGATGACCTCTGGAGGTCACTGGAGCCTTAACCTGGACCATAGCTACAAGACGAGTCCTAAGAGGTAATAGCCAGAAATATGCACAGCAGAACCAGGCTGAGAATTTCCCAGAATGCTGGGCAACCCCTTTATGAGTAAACTGAGGCAGTTTGCTTGCTGCTGGGCCTGGAACATGCCATTTCTGGTCAGTCCAATGCAACTCCCTTCATACCCCCATTTTTCTCTCCATCAAAATCTTCTGTAAGAACCAATATACAACTGGAATCCAATCTGCTCAGCCAACAAATTCTAGAATTTTTACACATTCATACAAGGAGTAAAGACCTAGGTACAAAGATATCCCTTGTAGTGTTGTTAATAGCACAAAGGCTGGGAGTCATGTGCATGCCCCGTTAGCTGTGGTTTGTTAATCCAGTGAGTGCACAGCGGTCGCTATGAGGGGCACAGGCTGGGCAGACTTCCCCTTCCAGACTTTCCTGTGTCTCCTTCTAAGTACAACAAAAATCCAAGACGTTAAATATAATCAAAAAGGAAGAGGGGAAAGAAGAGAGGGAAGGACGAGGGAAAGGTTCTGAAAGAGGCCAGGTGGGCTCAGAGCCTCCTCCTTGATACCTGAGGAACAGCATTGTGTGCCCTGGCCTTGCTTTGTGCTTCATAGATCCCATACTTGGAACTTAAAAACCAGTAACCAAAAAATGCGCATGGTCACAGACCAAAAAAACCCCAGCAAAAGCTTGCTCTTGGGGCCGGAGGGACGCTCAGTGGTGGAGTGTTGGCTGTTCTCAAAGAGGACCCAGGTTCAGTTTCCAGCCCCAACATGATGGCTAACAACCATCCATAACTCCAGTTCCAAGGGCTCCAACACTCCCTTCTTGCCTCTGTGGGTACTGCGTGCACTTATATATATGCAGGCAAAACACACGATCATACACATAAAATAAAAATAAATCAATTTTTTAAAAAACCCTGCTCTTGCTACCCAGAGAACCAATAAGCAAGGCAGGAACTTCTGAGAATAAAGTGTTTAATCCAGTCAAATATGACAGGAAAAAAATTGTGACTTCATCCCCATCAGGAGACCCTGGACACCCATCATCAGATGATAAGACCTAGTGCTCCCAGTGAGTGGGTACCAGAAGGGGGCAAGGAGGAATCCAGGATGTTCACCTTTGCTGTGCTGTGTAGCTACGCCCTTCCATAGTAGCAGAGGGTCCTGAACTTCTATTCTCAGATCAGCGCAGTGAGGGACCAACCCTCCCTTCCTCATTAAGGTGGTGTCAGAGGAAACCTAGAGCCAAGGTTGGGCCCTGTGGAAAGTAACTCAGACTTCCTACCCTCTCCAAACCCACCCAGCTGTCACGAGAACCGGTCACCCAAGTCAGTAGAGGCTGTGTAGGGGACTTCTACTCCCAGCTATAGGAAGGAAAGCAGTGAATCCCCACCCCCATCTTTCCCTGCTGAGACTGTATGAAAGGATGTCAGCTTAGAAAGGTCGAAATATGATCCAGAGTTTGATAACATGCAAAATGGAACCATTTCAATAAAGAACCAATTGTTGCAAAAACAAACAGGAAGATATTGAACAGAACAAAAAAAGGCAACAAAGGACAGAACACAATAGAGCCACTCAATATTTTAAAGCAGAAATTGTAAAAATGATCAACTGCAAACCTACCTGAAAGTCTCAGCAAAGAAACAGATCCAAGAAGAACTGAGTAGAAATATTAGAACTGGAAAAAATACGGTAACAAATAAACGTGTAAATTGTTGAGCTCACACAAAATGGAGGGGACAGGATGAAATCAGTGAGCTGGAAATCATCCAGTGGGGATGAAAAAGAAAAAGGAAAAACTAAACATAGCCTTGGGGATCTGTGGGTGTATAACAAGGAATCATCAGTGTTTCCAGAATCCTGGAAAAAAAATTGGCACAAAATAGATAAATGATAGATAGATGATAGATAGATAGATGATAGATAGATAGATAGATAGATAGATAGATAGATAGATAGATAGATGATAGATGATAGATAGATAGATAGATAGATAGATAGATAGATAGATAGATGATAGATGATAGATAGATAGATAGATAGATAGAGATATCAAGGTATATATATATAATTTGAAGGAATATCAGCTAAAGAAAAATATCCCAAATTTCCCATGAACCTGTAGAACCAAAAAGCTCCAAGAAAACTTCAAGCCAAACTCAGAGAAATCCACTAAGACAGGTTATAGGCAAATTTCTAAAGACAGGGGAGAAAACATTTTAAAAACAGCAAGAGGGGAAGGAAAAACAACTCCAAAAAAGTGGATTTCTCCTAGGAAACCACAGAGGTGAGAAGGAAATGGCACAGCACCTAAGTGCTGAAAGAAGAGCCAGCAACCCAGAGCTGGCACCCAGTGAGGCGCATCCTTCAGGAGTGAGAAAGGACTGAAGATGCTCTTAGATGAAGGAAGCCTAAGCATGTCTACAACCAGCTGGAAGTTCTCTAAGCATAAAAGCATTAATTTATATAAAACAAGGAATCTTGATGGGTGGGGTGGTGCACGCCTTTAATCTTAGCACCCGGAAGGCAGAGGCAGGCAGATCTGTGAGATCGAGGCCATTCTGGTCTATGTGGTGAGTTCCAGGCCATCTGGGGCTACAAGGAGACCCTGTGTCAAAAATAAAATGAAATACAATAACAAATCTTGGGATATGAGGGAGAAAGAACACAGTAAGCAAAATGCTTTTATAAATACAATAAATTTCCCTTGTTTCAAGTTTTCTAAACTATGTTCAACATTTGAAGCAAAGATGTTAACAATGTTTGACATTGTTCTAAAATTGTGTAGAATGAAATTTAAGAAGGTTCAATTGTAAACAGTGCAGTATAAAGAGACGTAAGAGGAGGTGACACTTCACACCCCACTTGAGTAGGCACAGTGATTTAAATATTTTATTACATTTATTCATTTGTGGAGGTCAGAGGGTAGCTTGTGGGAATCAGTTATTTCCTTCTACCATGTGGGTCCTGGGGACCAAACTCAGGTTGTCAAGCTTGGTGGCAAGTGCCCTTTCCTGCTGAGCCACCTCACTAGCCCACACGAGTAGATTCTAATAAGCTATGTGTGCACAGCATAATACCTAGAGCAGCTACTAAAAAGACCATACAAGGAAATCCACTCAGAAACACCAAAGGCAAATCCAAATAAAATTCTCTAAAAAATGGTTTAAGGCAGAAAGGCAAGGGAAAAAAACACAGAAAACAGAGGTTTAAAATACCAAATAAAAAGAGAGATGTGTAACTATAAACAGTCCACAGGAAATTTATGTCAAACATGATACAAATATACTGAAAATGAAAAATAAGGAAAGATGTGTTATTCAAAAATTAATTGAAAGAAAATGCTACATTAGCATTAGATTAAATAGAATTCAAAGCAAAGATGATCAATATACAGAGAAAACAATCCAAAAGACTTAGGCACAATAGACCTGCAGAGTGCATGAAGCCAGTTGATAGACCTCAGATTTTTAAAAAATAGACATGTATTTGCACACTTTGCTTTGCTTTGATTTTTTTTAGACAGGGCTTCCCATAGCCCCAGCTGGCCTAGAACTCACTATGTAGACCAGACTGGCTTCAATCTCACAGAGATCTGCCTGCCGCTGCCTGTCAAGTACTAGGATTAAAGACATGCACCACCACACTCAGTGTGTATTTACACACTTTAACAATCTTCTAACAACTTATAGAACAAGTAGGAACTCGGTGAAGTTATGGAATAATTCAACAGCATCTCAGATCTAACAGATGTACATAGAAAACACAGCAACATTCTTTGAAGTGATAACAGAATGCATATTACCGTAAACGCTATCAAGGTCTGTAAAAACAATCACAAGATTAAAAGAACTGACATCATAGAACATTCTCCAACCACAGCAGAACGAACTAGAATCAGTAACAAACATAACAGGAAAGCCATCACACACTTGGAAACTAAGAAGACTTCTGAGTAATCAGTGAGTCAAAGATGAAGTCTCAAGGGACGTTTTTAAAGATACATTGAACTGCAAAAAATGAAACATATTAAATGTATTAAGGCACAAAGCAAAGCAGTGCTGAGAGGAAAATTCGTAACAGTACATGTGCTTATTAGAAAAGGGGAAAATTCTCAAATCACCAGTCTAAATTCCTTAAAGAACCTAAAAAATGAAGCTAGAGAGATGGCTCAGCAGGTACGAGCGCCTGCTGCTCCTGCAGAGGACCTGAGTTTGGGTCCCGGCACCAAAGTAGGAAGGCTCATAACTCCAGCTGCAGGAGACGCAAAGCCCTCTTCTGACCTGCGCAGGCACTTGCACTCATGCACATATCCACACACAGACATACAAACACACGTAAATAAAAATTAAAAATAAAAAAGCTGTAAAACATGAGCAAAATGAAATAAAAACAAACAGGAAAGAATTAACAGGAGAAATTAATGAAATTGAAACAGAAAACAGAAAATTTGATGAGACAGAATTGGTTCTTTGAAAAGATCATAAAACTGATGAACCTCTTACCCAACTGACAGAAAGAAGACACAAAGCACTGTGTCAGGAACAGAATGGGCTACAGGCATCAAAATGGAAACAACAACGGGATGCTATGAAGAGCTCCATACTCATGTACCCAATATGAAATAGATCATTTCAAATAGCTGTAACTACTTCATAACCATTAAGAAAACAAAAATTATAGTGGACCCCTGCAGTTAGATCTGAAGACGCTAACATGAAGAGGCAGGGACACATGTTGAGTAACATATTTGGGGGAGAGAAAGATATATACACGAATGTATGTGTTCATGTGCACAGACTATTTATGGAAGGAGAGAGGCTGGAAATATTTCTGTTTTCATGGTAGTTCTGGCTGTAGCTTTCTCTACTGCAGGAGCGTCAGAATTCTGAATTATGCAAGTGGCTCTGGTGTGGCTTGCCAGGAGGATTAAAGTAGGCAGGCAAACTCCGATAGATGCCTGAGGAGAAACAGCGAGTACTCTCTGAGAGTGGCAGCACATGAGCTGAGCCTTGAAGGAGATATAGATTGGTTTGGGTCCTGGTGAAGAGAAAGGTGATATAGACCGAAATAGCAGGGTCAGCCCATGGTGCTGGGGAGCATGGTGACTGGGGGCAGGGTGGAGCCAGGAGCCCAATCAGGAGATTTCCTTCAAGCTGGACAAGAAGACAGTTTACTCATCATAGTCTCGGAGCTGATTTTCTTCCTTGCGTTCTTTGTTTAAGGTTCTTTATTTACTTATTATGTGTGTGTATGAGTACCCAAGTATCAGCAAGCATATGTGGAGGTCAGAGGACAACCTGCAGTAGTCAGTTCTCTCCTTCTACCATGTGGGTTCTAGGGATCAAACTCAGGTCATCAGGCTTGGCAGCAAGCACCTTTACCTACTGAGCCATCTTGCTAACCCACTTTCTTGAGTTCTTAGGAGGCTTTATAAACAACCAGTTAATACAACTGCCCCCTGGGTGCTCAGCATGCCACCAAGTGCAGCATGTCTCCATCGTCTGTACAGCCTGAAATAAAGGCATCCTCTCCCATCTATGATTCACAGACATCTCCAAGTCCTGCCCTAGTCCCCAGGCCTCCAAAGAAGCTCGTACCCTCAGGGGGCTTTGAAGGCAAAGAGATGATCTACAATTCAACACCCTCATGGGTTAGGAAACTGGAGCTAGGGCTGGAAAAGAAAAGATAGCTTGGATCTTTCATGTTCCCAAAATCTGCATGCTACTGGGAGGCAGGTGCTGCTGGGAGGCAGTGGAACCTTTTGGAGTTTGGGCTCAGTGGAATGATGTTAGGTCACTGGGGCCTTGAAGGGGATATTGAAAACCCACCCCTATCCTTTTTTAAAAAAAGAAATTAACCTCGGGGCTGGAGAGATGGCTCAGCGGTTAAGAACACTAGTGGTTCTTGCAGAAGACCTGGGTTCAAATCCTAGCACCCACATGGCAGCTAACAACTGTCCTTAATTCCAGTTCCAGGGGATCCAACAGTCTCTTCTGTCCTCCTCAGGCATTACACGACAGGGGTGCACTTACCTACACACAGGCAACACACGCATACACATAAAATAAAAAATAATAAATAAATAAATCAAGCTCTAGCATAATTAGTACTAAAAATCTAAATGTTTCACATCAAAGTCTGCATTTCTTCCTCTTGATAAACTGGACCATGTGGCAACTTGGGTCTGCCATGCACTGGGCAGTCATTGCTCTGTTCCCTCCCCAGTTGGCTTCCCTCAGTATTCTGTGGGTCCTGTCATCGCCCCCACCCGACCCCCACCCACCTGCTCCTGTCAGTCCTCAGAGGAGGTTTGGGCTGTAAACACTCATGCAGTCATTCAGCAGCTCTCAGTAAACACCTTCTATATGAAGCCCATTTCAGAAGAAGAGGAAGGGCATTCTGTAGTCCCATTGGCTGATCTAAGAGAAGTGTTTGGGAAGCTATTGGGCAAATGAAGTTTGAGAATTAACTTTTTTTTTTTTTTTTGAGACAGGTCTCCCTGTAGCCCCAGCTGGCCTGGAACTCACTGTGTGTAGACCAGGCTGGCCTTGAACTCACAGAGATCCACCTGCCTCTGCCTCCTGAGTGCTGGGATTAAAGGTATGCACCACCACACCCTACAAAAATCAACTTTCTATATTACCTACATTGTTTTATTCTTGGAACTTAATCCGCCACAGTAACATTAGCACTAAGAATGAGCTGTTTCGTTTTGCACGCTTTATTCATTCATTTATTCAGCTAGTATTTACTGTGCAGTTACTGTGATCCGGAACTGCGTACGTTCTGGGTACTTGAAATACGGCAGAGATAAAAGGACCACACCGGACGCTCTCCGAGCTACCTCTCACGGTAACGCATTGCACAGGGGCCACATGGAGGCCCTTATCAGACTGGAGGCTATCAGCCTCATTGTTAACTGCAAGGCTTAGTGGAAACAGCCCAGTTCCAGCAGCCGGGGCGCCTGACCTCAGCTTCAGTCTCTAGGGGGACCATGAGACTGGGGTCACCTACTCAAGAAGCAGCCAGCAGGGCCTCTGGGGTATGGCATCTGGATTGACTGGGATGTGCCAGCAGCCGCTGTTCTCTTCCCTGTGTCCTTCACGTGGGCTGGCGGGGCCGCGCAGACTGCGGGATCCCTTTAATTCAGCATCCTTTCTCCAAAGTCACCAGAGGAGACCTGGCTGGACACTGGCAAGGCCTTTACAAGCACCCCTCTGTGTTCTGAGACTGGGTGAGGCCATGACAGGGCCTGTCGTTAAAACTAGGAGCGGCCTGGGCAGGTGTAAATTATGCATAGCTATTTCTGGAAGGCTCTCAGATTTCTCAAGAGAGAGAAATTAATTTGCCTGTTTGGGCAAATAACACCAATTTTTCCCCCTGCTTAAGGTCATTTTGTTAAAATAAAATTGATTAACGTTCTCTTTAAAGTTTAAGTAGAAACTGCTCAAACATATTTTTACGCACAGAAGCACGGCTTGCGCCCTTCAGTAATTAATAACTCCACAAATAAGTTCACACTGCGCAGATCACGCTCAGCCCTGGGGCCCAGACAGGCTCCCGTGGGCGTGGCCATAGGGTGGGCGTGGCCGTCCGGATCGGGCCAATCAGAGCTCCGCGGACGGAGGGCGTGCCTCGGAGCGGGGCGGTGCCGGGCGGTGGAGTTCCCGAGCCTCCTGCCTGGCGCTCCTGGGCCTCCGCCTCGGCCTACCTGGATCTCCCCATCTGCTTGGGGGTGCGCGGTGGCTAACGGAGTTCCACCTGGTGCTTAGGACGGTGCCAGGGCCCGAGTGCAGGCCGTCACTCCGACCTCATCCAGTTTCCAACTTGGAGAGCTCAGCACTGCCAAGGAGAGCACCGCCTTGCTGCAGGCGGCACAGGTAGTGAGTGGCAGAATGGCTGGAAGCCAGATCCGTCCAACTGCCGCAGTCCCGGCCCAAGCGCTCTTCGCACTCGCGCTTCTCTTGCCTGGGCGTCCTTCTTGCCCACTTTTACGCTCTTTCTCCATCAGGTAAATAAATACTGCCGCGGAGTGGGGGCACGCACTGGCGATACCGGCTTCCGGAGCGGTTCTGCAGTCTGGGGTTTTTCAGTCCCTCTTCTAGACACATGGCACACTCAGGACTCCCTTGTGATGGAGTGGAACCATGTGTTGAAGGGGCTGTATGTGTGTGATGGGGGTCTAGGGTATGGGAGAGATTCCCAGTCAGGAGAATTGCCAGAATTGCCCACGTTGTCTGTCCCCTTCCTTAGGTTAGTAACCACATTTAAGATGTTCACTGCTGCCTGAGTCAGGGTTCTAAACTATGTTGAAGAAAGGCCCCTGGAGATACAGGAAGGCCACAGAGCAAGAATGAGCCACTGAGTGTCCAGCCACTGAGAATTTGGACCTTTTTATTCTGTACCATTATCTAGCCTGTCCTGATTCATGGTCTCAGAGGCAGATGGGTATAAAAGTGTGTACACACCCAGTGATTGGCTGACCAGCAGGCCTATCAGAACTCTGGTCACTGGACCACCTTACCAAGTGTAGGGGTCAGAGTGGGTTGTCTGGGGATGAACAGATGAATAAGGCACTTGCTTTGGGCACAAAAATCTAAGTGACTGCAAAAATAAGCTAGAAAGCAGACTACCTTTATACAGTGTTTTTGAAGATCATAATTAATGTAAAAAAAATCCATGAGCAAAGTAATGAATTGTGAAATAAACACAGATCTGAAAACCTGTTTTATAAAACAGACTACCACCTGCCAATTTGGTTTGTATTTTATTTTTTAAGATTTATTTTCATTTTACATGTATGAGTGTTTAGCCTACATGTATGTGTATGTGCCATGTGTATAACTACTGCCCATGGAGGCCAGAAGAGGGTGTTAGATCCCCTGGAACTGGAATTACAACTGGAATGGCAAGCTACCATGTGGGTGCTAGGAACCCAGCCCAGGTCTTCTGCACGAGCAGCAAATACTCTTAACTGCTGAACCATCTCTCCAGCCCCTGCTAATTTAATTTTTAACATATTGTTTCAGCTGAGCCTTTTGAATGCTGTTCCTAAAGTGAGTGCTTCACTGACCCCCAAGAATGAGGAGGTGAGTCAATGCAAAAGCAGGAGCCCTGAACTGGAAAGGAAGAGTACCCCACCAGTGCACAGGCTGAACAGAGCTGGGAGAAGCAGGGAGAGGCTACCAAGTTTGTGCAATTAGCTGTAACCCTTTGGTGTTTGTTCTAGTTCTCTGGCATCAAGTACCTGCAGGGTGTATAACTCTTGATCATTCTCTCCAGGAAGCCTGAGTGAACCAAAATCAAGTGACCCTGTGCTTGTTACTTTGACAGGTAACAAGCTTTTAGGAGGCAAATCCTTTTAGAATGTCTCTTCTTCAAACGTAATTTCCAACCTACACCAGTAAGCACATAACACATTATGAGAAAGAACTAAAAACAGTGTTTTGGGTATAATCAAATTTCCTACCTAATAGTTCGATGTGGTGTTCAGTGCTCCCAAGATTGAATCCACATTCCAGCCATCAGGAAGAGGGGTGCTTCTTTAAAGACAATTCTTAGCGTTTTCATAGATAGCCTTTATTTATATCTCCTTGAGAGAATCATGACAGATACATCTAACTGCTAGGAGATGTAGGATCTACAATCTACTCCTGCCTCTCTCCAACCTGGAATGTTCAACTAAAAGTCAGTTACTTTATTAAAGAGAGGCAAGACATGCAGTCCTTCCTATGTCACTTTATTCAGCAGCAGCAGCATCATCATCATCATCATCATCATCATCATGGTTTAACTAAAAACACTGATGGAGTCAGACACTTCAGGCAGAGGGCAGGACACCCAAATTACAGTGACAAAACTGCCCTGTATGTGATCTTGAACAAGACTCTGGACTTCTCTGGTCTGGTATTTGACCACCTGAAGCTGAAAGTCAGTGTGACTGGAGAACTCTAAAGCCACTTCTAGCTGGCTTCCAGCTCAGGACTCTGTATGGGCTGAGCCCTCTTCCTCCTCTGTGACTATCAGTTCTTTTAGTTCTACAGGTCTCAGCTGCAGTCACTTGGCAAGACCTCTGAAACACAGGGCCCCCCGTCTAGCACTCATAGCTTCTGGTCTCCCTATCACAGCACTGTGACTCTGTGTTGCTAGGTGGCTTGTTTGTTTGGAAGGTGGCTATCATATGACTGAGCTTGAGGGTAGGGGGCAAGGGCCATGTGTACCTGCTCATCTGTGGCCCCAGTACCTTGAACAGTGCCTTAGGACACAGAAGCAATCAACCAACAGCTGATGGAGGTATAAATGAATGGGTAACTAGGTGGAAATTTGGGCGCTTGTCTGTCCCACCTCAAACGACTCGCACTTCAGACAAGGAGGAAGGAAAACTGGGTGGGAATTCCACATTAACCACTTTGGGAGCCAGAAAGTTTACTCTCTATTAATGGGGCAGGTGACACTAGAGAGCTTCCCAGGGAAGCTTCTCCAGTGACCAAAACTTAACCTACCTACTTCCAGAAGATATGGACAGGTAGGGAAGGAGGAGGGCATATATCCCAGAATTCCTGGTCCATTTCCAGGCCTGGGCAAAAATCTTACCACCCAAAGACAGCCATTTGAAACTGAGTTTGCACATCCAGATGAAACTAGGTTTCGGGATACCTACCCCAAAGCTAAATGTAAATGCCATGTCTGGTCCGGTGACCTGTGGAGGAAGCCTGACCTCACTGTGATCACCGCCCAGCCACAGGCACCATCTCATACTTGCTGCACGGGGAACCTGGCTCACTTAGCTCTAAGCACTGATTTATAGCCGTGCCCCACTCCCCACCCCACCGCTGCTTAACAGGAATGAAGGCAAGTCCCAGCCCCCATCCCGCAGGAAGTGGCGAGGGGCGCTCAGCTGCCGCGATGGGGGCACAGCCAGTCGAGAACAATGGAGCTGGGCGAGGGGAGTCGGCGGGGTTCCCTGGCAGCCTTGTCACCGCCATAAACCTCATTACCTCGCTGTCCCCCAGGCCGCCTCTCTCCTTACCCAAGGCAGCAGCCGGCTTCGCCGCTGATTCCCACTCGGCGTGAAAAGCTCTTAAACCCCCCGCTGTATTTTTAATGGGGGCAGTGACTAATTTAGCCCTACGCCACCAACCGTCAAATCACATCTTCTATTGGTACTTACTAAGGGCTCACCTGGGCTGCACGGGGCTCGGGATAAATCCGGAGCTGGAGAGCGCCCGAGAGGGCGAGGTGGCAAGTCCAGGGACCTGGACCGGACCCCGACAGCCTGAGCACTGACTGCAGGAGGGCCTGGCCAGGCAGCCTGGACCAGCCCAGCCATGCCATAGCAGGTCGCTTTAGGGAGCTTCGCATCTACCCAACTCTGAGATCAACTCCCCGAGCCCCCGAATCCTGCCAACGGCCGAGCTGAGTACAGCGGCTCCCTGCCTGGAACCCTGGAAAAAGCCCTCAGTGGATCCAGGGCGACAGACCCTTTCTCAGCACCTCTGCGTGATTCGGAAGCGCCACCCCCTGATCATCCTAGGAGGGGCCTCGTACAGGTCACCGGAAGCCCCTAGGTAGGAGCCCCCAGATGAAGAAGAAGGGCATAATTGCTCCAAATTCCGCCCGTAACTTGCTATCACAGTATAATTAGGTGCAATCTGTCTGCTTCATTTCCGCTCTCCCTGCCCCTGTGAAAAGCGAGCCAGGAAGGGTTGTCTGCGCAGGGTCTGGCTTCAGACGGGCGAGTCAGACAACATGTAAAGGGGTGAAGTAGTAAATGCAGGAGGCGAGAGGAGGCCCAGGAAACCTGCTAGGCTGCGGGTACAGCCCTGGCACGGCGGCAGAGCCCGGGGCATTGAGGCGAGTGAGGCCCTGAGATGCAAATTGCACCTTCTCGGTCCCGCTGGTGCTTGTGGCCCTGAAGAACTGATTCTTGAAGTTCTGCAACTGGAGCCTCACCGGCTTGTCCCGCTTTAGTCCTGACGCGGGCCACACGTCGCAGTTGGGAATCTGCCCCACTCTGGAGCCCCCAGCCCTAGACCTCACAGGGTTGGAGAGCAGCTGCTCTTCCCCCTGCCACATCCCATACCTTGGCAGAATTTGAACCCAAGTGTTTTCTGCATCCTTGGCACGGTGAGGGTTAATCAACAACCCATCTGCCTCCATCCCAGAGGAGCAGCAGCAAGGGACCAACATGGAGGAGCCATAGTCATAGACCTGTGGAAGGGGTGTGGAAATGGCCCCCATGGCCCCTGGGCCTCAGTTTCCCCATCCAGGAATGGCGAGAGCAGAGTACTTAATCTGTGCGGATTTTTTTCTAATTTCGGTGACCCCTGCAGCTCATCCAGCCTGCCCAAGTTAGCCTATAGGCACTTCTTCCTCCGAGTCTATTGTATGGGGATCCCCAGGGGCCTCTGTGAGCCCATGGGAACTCTCTAGAGACACACCTCCTGCCAGCCCCTTGGCCGGGGCTGGGGAGGAGAGAACCAGGCAGGGCTGCTGATCGCATGGATTCCCTTTATTGAGCTGAACTAGTTACTGCAGTCAGATCAAGTCACATTTAAAAGCAGACCATCCAGTTGCACGGAAACCGATTATATTCATTACAGAGTTTTAATCACTGTCCGGTGAACTGGCAAATCCAATCAAAGCATTAGTCTTTAATTAAAAAATTAAAAGGAAATATTCAGACAATAGCCAAGCAATCACATCACGATGCACAATTACCTAGAATTGCAATTAAAAAGTAGTTAACCGAAGGGGGGAGAAAGAAAAACAAGAAAGAAAAAAAAAAGGCAAAGAAAAAAAAATCACACTAATCCTTTTTTTAAAACTATCAATATAATACATGAAGGAACAAAGGACAATAGCCTCAAAAAGCAGGTTTCTCTAACACTAGAAATGTAGTCTGCGGCGGAAACTCTAAAAGCACACTAGCTGTAGCAGGACAATAAAAAATACTGAGCATGGAATACTTTTAATCTCTGCCATTAATATTCATTTCCAGCTGCTTATAATAGCAGCGCCTCATGGCCAAATCATTAGAGTTTTACATCTGGGCTGCAAATGACACTTTGATTGGATGTAATGTTCAAATGGCCCTCCCCACGGCGTCTCCGGCAAGCCTTCTGCGGAGAGGTGTCCTGTCGCGAGGTCCCTCACTGTGCGTGCTGGCTCATCGTGTGGTTCTGCAAAGGCGAAGAAAGGAGACACGCATGAGGGCGGAAGAATGGCGAGCATGCCTGTCCCCTCCCACCCGGGGCATGGACGCCGAGAGCTGCAGAAAGCGGTTCGATCATTACAAAACAAAATGCGAAAGGAAAAAGTGCTCGGGGGACGCAGCTGCCAAGGCGCCACGTCGATCGGGGCTTGGGGATCAGTTCCTGTTGCTGCCAACCTGAGCTCCCCGCAAATTGTTTTTATTTTTATTATTATTATTATTTTTAGACCATTCGGGTAATACCTAGGGGATGGGCTACGTGGAGAACGGCCGGGGAGGTGGCAAGAACGCACGCCACCTCCTTGTCCCTCCAATGGCGACAAGTCTGAGCGCCTGCAGGCCGCCCCCGCGTCCCTCTCGGCCCCGTGCTCCCAGCTCTGAGCCGCGCAGGGGGAGACCGCAGAGGTGCGGAGCAGTGCGGCCTCCCAGAAGCACCCGAGTGGGCGCAGACTCGTCAAGGCGGTGGGCGGCCGACGCTGGCAGCCCAGGCAGGGGACAGGTCACCCAGCAGGAAGGGCCTTGGAAAGAGCCTCGCCGCTAGGCTCCCGGGGCCTTCCTGTGAGGTCACATGGGAAGGAGGTGGTGCGCTTCCGCTAGGAATCCAAGGCCTAGGTGGAACCCTGTGGCCAAACGCTTCCCTCGCGCCCCAGCCCAGGGCATATCCTCCCTCCTGCCAGCCCTGACGGGATGGCAGTGTGGATCTGTTTCCACTGCAGCCAGCAGCCTGGGGCTGGAGGCGGGACTGGGCTTCTGAAACCCAATCTTTTTGTTTCTTTTCTGCCGGTGCAGTGGCAAATTCAGACCAGTATCAGCCTAGCCCCAGGCGGCGCTCCACCTCGAGACATCTGGAGAAAGGAAGCAACCTCCTCCGGGGACAGTCAGGGCAGCAAGGCAGATCACCCGGTGCAGCTTCTGAGCATGCCTCGCCCCCACCCCGCACCCCCCCAGCCTGGGCATCCGGCCTCAGACCCTGCGAACTCCTCGTGGGCTGGGAGCTGCGACCTGCAACTCTGCCACTAACCACCAGGGGACAGGAGAGGCGCCGCGACTTTCTCCTGGACTTCAGGACTGGCTTCCAGGACCAGAAGATAACCACAGCTTTTCCCTGGAAGCCTTGGGGACCTGAGATGGAGATGGGACTATGGCTACTCCCCAACTTTGGAGCCCTCGGCAAGTCCGCAAGTCGCACCGACATAGGTGTATTGAGGTCGATCCGCACAAGACACAAGATAAGGAAACTGACTCAGGCGGACAAAATTATCTGCCCAACCTCAGCCGGCTAGGATGCTGGTGGGGCTAATCCTGGGGAACCGGAATCTGGTGCCCTGTACCCAGTGGTCAACCCAGTCCGTAGATAATCCATACCCTGTTTCAGACTAAAGCCCAGACTGCAAGCATGACCTGGCAACCCTGGATGGGTGTGTCACCGGGCCAAGGCCCAAGGCAGATTGTGTGAGTCAGAAGATGGGATGCTGGTGGTTTCCATGGGAACCCCCATCCTCCAGTCCAGTGAAGGCAATCAGTCAGTCCTGTGGTGGTGGAACTCATCCTGTGAACAGACCTGCTCTCCTTGTTACTCTGGGCCTCTCCTGTCTTAACCCACCTCCTCCAGCTACTCGGACCCGAGCCTTCCTCTAGTGCTCTGGACACTTGGTTGCTCTCCACCCCACCTTCCCTGTGATGCACCTCTGCCCAGGGCCCATTTGAGTCTGCGCACTTCTGTGGACAGAGCCAGGCTGCCTCTGCTGAGCTGCAGGCAGAGTGATAACACTTGGCCCAGGGCTGGGCACAAACTGGACCTTTCAAGCCCAACGATGGCTAATATACGCCTAAGGTGCTAACCCACACCAGGGTACAGAGCTGGTGCAAGTGTGGACTAGGTAGCATGCAGTGAGTTCCCATGGATGTGGACCAGTTCTGAAGATGGCAGAAAGCCAGGCAAGACTCTTGAGGGCTGCTTACCTCCATTGTGGGAGAAGGGGTGTCTGGGAACCTGGGGATTATGAAGCTACCTCTTTCCAACATACCAAGAACAAGGCCATATGACACACCATCTACCCTAGAGGTGGAAAGCCATGCCTTGAACGACCGACTAGGAAAATGTGAGAATAAATGCCACTTTTAGGGGTTTTCCCCTTTGCTTTTTAGGTTAGACTTACGAAAGAACTTCCTCCAAAGAGGGTGGATGGGTAAAATCACCTTCTTAAGGTTTTATTATAGCAACTAAAGCCTAGGATGTCACAGCAGATGGAAATGTCAAACTTGACGCCCCAGAGGGGAACAGCACCAGAATACATTCAGCACTATGTTATTAAGTACCGCTAGATGCTCTGCTCTGTGCTGGGCACAGCGAGGGGCAGGGGAAGACTCCAGCTGGACCCATCCCTGGAGGGACCTGATGCATGAGTAACAAGCACAGGATTAATGGTACAAACAGGAGCTCAGGAGGGCGTCAAGGTCACATGTGTGTACACACAATGTGTACATGTGCAGGGTAAAGGGGTGCTGCTGGAAGGGACCAGGTACTCAGCCAAGGAAAGCTTCAGCCCCACTATGGGCTAGGGCAGTTTCTGGGAGGACAGAGGAGTACCCAAGATCCATCACTAGGATTCCCCAAACACCCAATGGGGGTGCATCTGTAGTGGCTCTTCCGCCAGGCCAGGCTCTCCATCCAGCCCTCTGATGACCCCTCCCCCATGGTTCTTCAAGGGCTTTCTGGCTTCACATCTCTTCTCGGGTTATGTTTGGGCTATATTTAGCTCTTTCAGAGAAGGAAAAAAAATCAGTGTTTAAGGCACTTCCCATCACACAGACAAGCATTTTCCAGCACCATAAAAGTTGGCAGTGGGCCAGGTGAGAGCTGAGAAGAGCCTGGCTAGGAGGTCTGGCACCCACAGGCCTCAGTGCCTGCCAGGGAGACACAGGTGTGGGGCAGAGAAGCAGGTGAAGAAAATAAAGCAGAGGCAGGAGGCACAACTAAAGGCTCTCGGCTGGCATTCATCCACCGGGCAGCGCTCCTGCATGGGGTTTCTGTGATATCCTGACTCAGGGACTCTTCCCGATGCATGCTGCGGGTGTCCAGTCAGACCTAGGTGGGGTCCTTGGGCTGCCCACACTCTTTACTGCCCTTCTGTTGGCTGACAGCCACTAACTCCTTGCTGTGTTTGTGCAGGGTATGTGTGGACACAGGAGGAATGGGCTGGGTGTGTGGAGCTTGGTGGAGTGACATTCAAGGAACAGGCCAGCTAGAGGTTCACATAAGGTCCAGCTCTGGTTGCAAGAGCCAGAGCTCTGCCCACCTCCACAGTCCATAGTGTTGTGGACCTCTGTTCTGCAGCCTGGGTGGCTCTATCTTCTGTCCCTTGGCCTGGACTCCTCTTGGTCTATCACATCCAACCACCAGTGTCAAATTCAAGGACACAGATCCTTTACCATGCTGGTTGCCTGGGAGCACAAAGCAATGAGACTCCTCCTATCTGAGAAGCACAGGCTTGGGCCAGAGAGACTTCCTAGCCCTGCAGGTTGTATGCATACCCAACCCGTGTACCAGCTACTCTGATGACAAAAACCTACCAAGGCCCAGAACCTTGCCTGGCCCTTTCCAAATGCCCCCATTGCCACTAGCCACTGCCCTGGGTGACCACGAGGCAGGCAGGCAGCCTTAATGGCCCATTAGGACCTTAGTGGCCAAAAGGGCTATGTCCTGTTGTTCAAGCCTAGCCCTCATTTACCATCTATGTGTTCTTCTAGCAAGTTCTTTGGCCTCAGGAAATGATGGCATCTGTGGGATCAACCTACAAATGGTACTGAGAACAGTTGGAGCTACAGGAGGGCATCTGAGGCTCAATGGTCTGAGCAGCAGAGCCCTTTCCCTTGGGCCCCAAGGCTGGCAGCTCTCAGGAGTGCCTTGCATGGCCCTGCCCCCAGGACAGCAGGTGTCCTTGCTCCCACTCCACCATCCCTGGCTAGAACTTCCAGAACTTTGCCGTCCCTTCCCCCAGGGTGGGGGGAATGAGTGACCTGGTAAAGAGGAATCCTCAGGAGACTCCATAGCAGGGGAGGGGTACATACCACCAACACTCACTCATTCATTCATTAATTTATTCATTCATTCCCCAAACATTCACTGAGATCCTGTCTGTCAGGTCCCAGGCTGGACACTGGGCATACACAAGTGGAGAGGCCCTGACTTCTTCCTTCTGGGGCCCATGCTATCATGGTGAGGGTGGGGATCACTGGACTCATAGACATCGAAGACCCTTTCCTAGGAGGCAGGAAAAATGGACTCATTCCTGGAGACCCAGCCCTAGCTCTGGCCCTTGAGTCCCTATGGCAGGTTAAGAGACCAGAAATACTTAGCCCCACCCAGAACATCCATCCCACCACCTCATTCACTCTCCTCATCCAATTTGTGTGACTCTGGCCACATCTTGTTCCCCGCACACTGCTTTCCCGGTCCCACCTACAGAGCCTTCCCCTGGAAGCCACCCCATCTTCCTCTGGCTCTCAGTCTAGAAGAGGCTGTGGCCGATGCTCTTTCCCCATTTTGCTACCCTACTACTCCCTGGCAGCTGTGGTAAGCCCTTGTGAGCCTGATTTTATTGTGGCCTCTCTTCAAGGCCAGGGACCAAGCCCCAGGATGGGCCTCAGTCTGAGATTTTCTATTTCCAGAGGAAGGCAGATTCTTTAGGGCTGCTGTAGGACTCCATTCATTATGTGGCAGGAGAGAGAGAGAGAGAGAGAGAGAGAGAGAGAGAGAGAGAGAGAAGTAAAACTGCCTCTACCAAGCTTCCAGCTGCAAGATTTCACAGAAAACAGCAGAGGACCTCTGATGGGGACCTGCTCAGGAGGAAGCTGGCCTTCCGGTTCCCTTCAAGGACAGCTCAGGCTAGGGTTTGCACTAGGTGTACAAGAATGTGTGTGTGTGTGTGTGTATGAAGAGATAGCTTTACTAGGCAGAGTGAACCACCCAGACAGCTTGGAGGTGTGAGTAACACGGATAAAGACCGTGACTCACACTGATTGGGGCACACTATGTGGCTCACAGCATGTCAGACACCACATACGTCAGTAACATTCACTTATCTGAGTCCACAAAGCCCTGGTAGCCAAGCACCACCCTTATCCCTGCTGTGTGAGTGAGGACACTGAGGCATGGCGTGCTGGGGGCCCTGCAGTTTGGACTGGTGGCACAGGACGTGCACCATGAAGTGCTTGCAGAGCCCCTCTGTCATGGCACTACTCTGCCTGTGAGATGGGAAAATGCAGCATATGTTGGGGGAACAATGAATAATTCAGCTTGGCAGAAGCACAGGGTATGTGCTATGGAGACAAGCCTCCAAAGGAAGGCAGGGGCCTTATTGATGAGGCTCCGTGATGCCAGATGAGGCAGCTTGCCCTTAAATCTGGGCCATGGGGAGCCATCGAAGGTATTTGAGCTGTGGAGTAACATGACACAAGACAGAGGGGGAAGCTCACACCTCTAGCCAAAAAGGTATCTCAGTGGGGCCTCTGCTCTCTGTCCCTCAGCTCCCTCTCATAACCTCCTCCCCACCATACACTGTCATTCGTTTCTCCCTTTGGGGAGGGTGCAGACGCAGGCAGCTCTGCTTCCCTCTTGGCTGTGTATCACCTGGGCAGCCCCTCTCTGCTTGTGAGCACTTATTTTTAGCAGTGCTTGACAATCGTCCAAGGGTCTAAGACGAACAGATGGCCTGTCTTAAAGGCTCGTATGTTCACTAGTTTGCACTTCTGACAAACGGTGCGCGCACTCGAGAGCACCCCATAAACAGCACCGAATGAATACTCACAACACAATTTAGCTAATGCATGTCATTAAAATTAGGAGTGAGTGATGGTCGGGGCTCCCTATAAATGCCTGCCAGTGATGTGCTGCTCCCTGGGGGCCAGGCAGTGACATGTGCATACCCTACTTCCCCCAGCAACCTCCACCCTAGCAAGCCTTGTCACTGGCTTACCACCAGGACAGGGGAAGGTTTGCCCCCATGGAGTGACACCCACCCTTGGTGTCGGAGTGAGGCCCGTGTCCCAGAACAGCAGACTCTCCATGAGGCTTTCTTGCCTCTGTCGCCTGGGCCAGGAGGCAGTCTGCTCTCTGCATGCCACAGTAACAGGAAGTGAGCTTCTAAGGTTCAGCCAGGAAGGCAAGGTAGAGGGCAGGAGACATGGGGACCTCCTAGCCTGGGGGGAAATCTCGGCTATCAGGAAATCAAGGCGTAGCTTTGAGGGATGTGCAAGAGCAAGAGCAGGTTCAGGGACCCAAGAGATACCTGGGAGACAGAGGAAAAAGGTCCCTGACCCCAAAGTCCTTGACTAGCAGCTTTTCCCAGAGGCTGGTCAAGCCTTAGTTCCTTCTCCAATCCCTCACCTGCCCCTAGAACACAAAAGACTAAAGCAGGTAGCCCAGTCCATACCAGTTCCATAGGCAAGAATCATCTTCCCTCACATTTAAAGATGGGAGAAAATGTTGTGAAAACAGAGTCCAGTAGACTCCCCAGGGGCCAGCTCCACACTGCTGTGCTTTAGAAATGAGCACACCAGGGTACAGTAGCAGAGGGAGCCGAACTTGTACACAGGCCCCACTCAGAGTCACCCCCCGACAAAGACTAACATTACTGGCTCAGGGAACCTCAATCTCGGGGACTGGGGCAGTCCTTCAGCAGGTGAATGGGCCCAGTTGGTCTGAGTGCAAATTGGAGGGTGAGACTTCAGCAGATGTGCAAGGAAAGTTTTATTTTTGCTGTCACAAGTAGAGGGAGGAAGTAGTCCCAGGACTGCTTATAGATCTGTCCTTACAAGGCAACAGGGTACACACCTGACCCAAGCCCCTGAGCGAATTTGGCAACAGTGTCTTGAAAGATGGGTAATGGCTTGGTGGGTGAACACACGTTCACTTCCATGGACATCCATCCCTCCTGAGAGGCTATTTTAGCTCACAGTGACCACATCCACTCAGGTACCTGACTGGACCCTGGCTGCTGACAGTTCTCAAAAATGAATTAAGCCCTAGCTCCCTGCCCTCAAAAAGCCCAAGTCAGACCCCTAAAAGCTGACTGGGGCAAACCTGCCTATTGAAAAACCTAACCAGGAATGGTACCATGCCGTGATGAGATTTGGGAACCAAGAGCAAGCCAGGCCAGGGGCCTCTTTTCACCTCAGGCCAGATCTGCTCCAATTTGAGTTGATGTGCACATATGCTAGTGAGCCAGGTACAACCATGGGGCACGTATGCATGTGGGTCAGGCAAGCATGACTGAAGCAGTCTAGAGGTGGGGACTAAACTTAGGAAATGCTTGTGTTGGGAAAAGAACGGTGCTGGATTGGGAAAAGCTGCCCAATTGGTAGGGGCAGGACTGCTCTTGCCATGTGGGGCAGGGCTCTCCAGGAGGCTCCAGCACAGGGTCCTTGGTGCCAAGACTGAATGTTCAGGTTAGTGCAAGGCAATGGGGCTGCGGGGTTTGTATCAGCCTAAAGAGCTCAAGCTTGGAGGGAAAGGTGTGCTTCTCAGATCCACACCAGACCGCCGTGGATGACAGCACATCGGCTGGTGTGGCACAAAGAGCTGCTGGCTTTTTCAGAAACTTAGTCATGGAGATTTCTTCAAAAACTTCAAGCACCTCTGCATCGGCATTGAAAGCAGTGTGCGGGCCTACCACAACAGGTCTCAAGGTGAGTCTGGCCTGAGGCCTCTGGCATCTTCAGCACACTAACTGAGCCAAGGCTTCTAGGGCAGGGCCAGACAGGGGCAATGCCCTTCCGTGGCAGGTGGCTCCAGTGCTACTTAGGGTCCTCATCTGAAGAGAGTCATGAGACTTGGCATGGCAGGGTTCCAAAGAAGTTGGAGAGTTGAGAACGAAGCCCTGGTGAGGCCCTCACTGTCTGTATGTCCTGGTGCTCAAGGGTGTGGCCCACCCAACTGGCCTCCTGTTCTCTGGGTGTGCTAGTTCCTAGCACACTGTAGGAACCAGGCAGGTGGGGGAAGCTAGACTCTCCAGCTCTCTCCCCAGAGGCACACAGGAGCCTGAGATGGCTGACTCAGGGGTGACCCTTCTCTGTGCAGAGACCAGCACCGGTTTGCCATATTACCCAGTAGTTATGGCAATTACCCTCCCACTCTCCTTTCAAAGGATAGAGTCCTGTCATCCACCTCCCCCGGGTTCCTGCTGGGCAGAGGAGGGAGCAAGGTATTGTGGGCACAGTCTGTTGGGTATCTAAGAAAGCAGTGCATGAAGCAGGACTCATCTTGGGCCCAACACACAAATACACACCTACACCCACCTCTGTGCATGGACACTCCTAGCCACACACACAACATGCCAGTGCACAGATACCTCAGCTATCCCACATTCACTCATGCTCACTGATGCTTCCACATGCATGTACACCCACACCCCATTCAGTTACACACTTCTCTTGGATAACCTATAATTATCCCCTCCCTACATGTGAACACACCTGCATACCTCCAATGTTATCCCCCATAATCTTTTTTAGACAGTATTTTACTTATTATTTTAATTTTGTGTGTGTGTGTGTGTGTGTGTGTGTGTGTGTATTGCCTGGATACATGTAAGTGCACCCATGTGGTACAATACAATGCCCATGGAGGTCAGAAGAGGGCATCGAATCCCCTGGAACCCGAGTTACAGATGGTTGTTAGCTGCCATGTGGGTGCTGGGAACGGAACCCAGGTTCTCTAGAAGAGCCAGTGCTCTTAACCCTGAGTCATCTTTCTAGCTCCATACTCCCAAATCTTACATACAAGCACATACTGATGCCCTAAAACCTCACACACAAGGTCATACTGACACCCCACAACTTCACATACAGGCACACACTAACATCTCCAACTCCATATATGGGCATACACTAACACACCACAACCTCTCACACAAGCACATACCAGCATCCTACCACCTCATCACACAGGAACACACTGACACCCCACAATCTCACACACAGGTACACTGACACCCACCACCTTACACACAAGCACATGCAGTCCTCCCACTGACACACTGCTGCTTATGTCTGTGGTGGTTAATCTGTCAACTGCACTGGATTTGGAACCACCTCTGGGCATATCCAAGGGTGTTTCCAGAGAAATATACATACATACACACACACACACATACATACATATATGTATGTATATATAAAATGTGTTTTGCCTGCATGTATGTAAACATGCAGTGCAATGCCCATGGAAGCCAGAAGAGGGTGCTGGATCTCCTGGAACTGGAGTTATGGACAGTTGTTAGCAGCCATATGGGTGCTGGGAACTGAACCCCAGTCCTCTGCAAGATCAGCCACTGGAGAGGCTGTCACTGAAGAGGGAAGTCCACCCTGAATGTGAGCAGCACCATCCTCATGGGTTGGGATTCCAGACGAAGTAACAAGGGAAGCAGAACTCTCTGCTCTCTGCTTCCTAATCTGCTGCGATGTGAGGAGTCCCAGCTACAAGCTTTGCTGTCATGAACTCTGCCAGACTGCCCCCACCATGATCATGGACTGCAGCTTTCTGTCAGGTATTTGGTCACAGCAACAAGAAAAAGTACCTAGCCCTGTGTCATTTTGGCATTTGGTCTCACACTGCATAGCTCACTTGCCCCCTCCACTGCTGAGACCCTTCCAAAGTGCTTGTGACAGGCCCAGTAGGGTTTGCTCCTTAAGGAGGCATGGCTGTTCACTGGAGGGTCAGCTTAAGCTCCCAGAGATCCCAAACATACCCAGAGTAAACCCAGGACCCTGTCTGGGTCTCAGATAATTCCTGTTCTCAACCAATTCTACTTCCCCAAACACGCCAAAGCCTTTCCAGTCTCAGCCTTCCCAGCAGCCTTCCCCAGCATCCTGGTCTTTGCACCTACACCATGCCTTGCAGCAACTGTCCTGCCCACCCATCCTAGTGCATCTCTGTACCTGCCAGCTGTTTCTTTCCAGCATATGCCTCAACTCCAAGCACCCCAGCTGTTTAGCCTTCATCTTGCTGTAAGCTCCAGGAGTCAGGGACAGTCTCAGCTCCCCCTGCTCCCGCCTGGTGCTGGCTTGGGCTGCGCTTGGTACAAGCTGGGCAGCAGAGTGAATGGAGGCCAAGGGAGAGGAGAAGCAGCACAGTTCCCCCTCCCCAGGAACCCCCTGTCCAGGACACACTGGACAGTCGTCTTAAAAGTGTCCGGGATCCTTTGAGGACATTATGCTAGGTGAAATATGCTGGCCACAGAAGGGCACATATTACAGGACTCTTCCCATATGGAGTCCTGAGAATAGGGCAGCTCATAGAGCAGCATGTGGCTGCCAGGGGCAAGAAGAGGGGCAGGGAGGGAGTGTTTAAGGGGGACAGAGTTTCAGGTTGGGCAGATGAAAGCATTCTGGGGATGGAGGTGGTGATGGTTTGTGATACTGTGATCATCTCAATGGCACTTGAGTGTATTGTTCAGAATGGTGAAGATGAGGAACTTCATATTAAGTGAATTTACTATTTGCCACAACTGAAAACAGGTGGGCAGGACAGGTGAAAAAGAGAATTGCATTCTTTATCCAGGGCAATGGTACAGGGCAGCCACTTCATATCTGTGGCTGAGGGTGCACAGGCTACAGTAGCCTGTGGCATCCTAGGCTGGGTGGGTAGAGTTATAGCATCTAGGAATACCATGCCACCCGGGGGTTGACTGCTTACAAGCTACACATCCATGCTGCAGAGGGCCTTCCTCCATGAGGGCAGAGCCAACCATAGTCAATGGTATGGCTCCCCAAGCCAGGCAGTGAAGGTGTAGCGCCTTAGGAGATAGGAGCACAGATGCCCAAGGCCCACTGACAAAAGGCCTTACCTGTGGTCCCTGCTGTGCCAGGGGCACAGGGCCCTGATGGCTACTGAAAGAGATTTCTGAGTCTCCCCAGCACTGAGGAGGAAGGCAGGAGGTAAGCATGAGATCAACCCATGTTACAACAACAACAATTAAAAAAAAAAACAACAACAACAAAAAAAACACATAGGGAAAACCTGCAGAGAGAGGGCCGCTTCCCCTTAGCTTGTTTCTGACTCTTCACAGGTTTCTACTACAGAATCATCCTGTCTCATAAACAAAAAAGCAGGGCAGCTAGCTGGTAGTGGGATGGAAGACCTGAAAATCAGGGCTGTCCTAGAAAATCTAGGTCACACGGCCACTAATTATACAGAACATGCATGTTCAGGTCCCTGAACTGAGCTGGTGTGTTTAGGTTTTGTAAATGATACATGAAAACTTTGATCAGATCTGTTTCTACTTTGTTCCAAATTCCTCCTAAAGAAGAAACTTTCCTGCGCCTTCAAATTTCTGGAAAATTATCCCTGCCAACAAAGCTGTTTAAACAGATATTCTGTGAGTGGTTGCCCTCAGAAACATCACACCCAACACTTTGTACAAATGGCTTCCAGCACCTACTCAACTGCCCCTCCTCACCCACAGCCCCCCAGGCTGCAGGGGTAGAAGTCTGGAAGATGGACCTAATTTACTGTGATGAATTGTGGCATGCGCCACTGATCCATGCTGCAGCTGAGACCCATTACAGCTAATGATGTCCATAGTCCTCCTGAAACACGTAGGTGTGCACCCTTTGCAGTCCTGAAGGAGTCATGCAGTACAAATCCAAGGGTACAGGGTGTTCCTGCCACTTCTGAGATGTTGTTCCCATACATCTGGCAATGCCTTCTTTGTCCTGCACTAAGCCACGGCCACAGTGTCCCTGCCCCATGAACACCAAGTGGGTCTGCCTGATGCTTCTCTTCCACCCTGGGAGAACTCACTGGCTCCATGAGTGAGACCTAGAATCATCTATAGACCTGGTCTATTCTATCCCACTCAATCCACCAAAGGGGTATGTGTGCGTGTGTGCAAAAACAGTTTTAAGGTGAGGTGTATAACAACAGTTGAGTGTAAATTAAGAGCACATGAGGAAGACACTCTAAAAACTGAATATAGGGGGCTGGAGAGAGAGCTGCTCTGGTAGAAGACCCATGTTTGGTTCCCAGCACCCACTTCTGGTAGATAACTACCTGTAACTCCAGCTCCAGAGGATCTGACACCTCTGTCCTCCTTGAGCATCCACACTCATGTACACACACACACACACACACACACACACACAAAGATGTAGTCTATGGCTCAGAGCATAGTCTATCTTGGAGAGTGTCCATATGAACTTGAAAAGACTGCTCATACTGGGAGTGGAGAGATAGTTCAGCAGTTAAGAGCACTGGCTACTCTTGTAGAGGACCTGGGTTCAGTTCCCAACACCCACATGATGGCTAATAACCATTCATAACTCCGGTTCCAGGGGATGTGACACTCTGATGGGTGGGTAGATGGGTGTTACCTGATGGATGGAAAAATAGTAGATGGATGCTGGGTGGCTGAATGAACGTGCGAGTGACTGAATGATGAGATTCATGAATGAATATATGGGTGGGAGGTGGATGTGTTGGTGAAAAGACAACAGGTTTGGAGTTTAAATCTGGCCTTAGTCACTTTTACCTTTGTGACCCTAGGCACTAAAAGGTGGGGCTAATGATACCTGTCTTACAGTCTTGTTATGAGGTTCAAATTAGATAAAAGGTTTTACAGCACATAAAATGTGTCAGATGGGGCAGCCAATTACTGCTGAGTAGGACAATAACATTTGTAAAACTAAATAAAAATAAACAAACAACCAAGAAACCCATGGTGAAGGGTGGCAGCCTAGATCCAGCACTGACCAGCTCTGTGGCCTCAAGGAGTTAATTAACCTCTCTGTTCCTCATTTTTTTCATCTCAATAGAGGCATCATGAGGATTAGGCATTTAATGCTTCAAGGTGCTAAGGACAATGCCTGGCACTCGATATGCACTAAATAACATTAGCATTTCCCTAACTAAGAAACTGATGTTGTTCCTCAGCCTTGTTACCCAGCTGGCCAGAGCTGCCCCAAACCACCATTTCTAAGTCTACCATGTCTTGTCTTTTGCCACACCCTCACCCTGTTGTCCCCTGGTGCCACCCAAAGGCCACACCAAACTGAAATTGTCACCCAGTGCAGTCCTGGACAAGCCCCGGCCAGTTCGCTTGATTCTATGTAAACTTCAGCACAGAGTACACTCACTATTGACATAGTGAGATTAATTTCCTGCCACCTCCCCCTCCCATGCCCAGCGCCCACCTTCTGCTCCTGTGAGTGTTGAAGGTACCGCTGACTGCTGCTCTGAAATGCCAACTTGCATTTCTCATCATTAATTTCTTTCTAAATGTCATTAGTAATTGTTCCTGCTGCACCAAAGTGTACAATCCAAGCTCCCACCAAGAGTACCCTGGTCTTCCCTCTCTGCTGGTGGGGTCAAGACCCTACCACACCAGAGCCCAGGTTCCTGGCAGGAGGCAGCCAACAGCCCCCAACAACAGGCGGTTTGAACAAGAGTGACCCAACCACACAGAAACTTATCCAGGGTACTGGAGCAATGGATGCAGGCCTAGGATCCAGGCTGCCTGGGTCCACTACTGTCCACCTGTGCCTTGGTCTCGCATCTGTAACAGGGAGATTGCACCGAGGTAAACAGCAGAGGGTGCAGAAGGCTTCCCACTGGGCCTGGCTGCTGGTCTCACTGGTATTCCCCACCGCTTCTTGCTTAGTGGCAGGGTCAGCTCTGCCACTAATAAGCTGGGTGACATCGACTGGCCTCTCAGAACCAGACCCACCCATCAAAAGTGGAGAGCTCAGCACTTGGGAGCCTGAGGGAGGAAGATCAAGAATTTGGTTGGAGTGTACCCTGGCTACATAGCAACAGACGGTCTCAACAAACAACGCAAAAGTGGGATGGTAATATTAACTGCCAACTCTGCCGCCAAGATTGCCTCCTCTATCAGGCTCTCCTTGGGTCCAGGTCTCAGTGGCCTGTTGTGCAGAGGTAGAGTCCCCTCTAAGGGAGTCGTATGTCCCAGGTAGGTCCCAATGACCAGCAGTGCTGACCTCACACCCTTACCCCCTGCCCCTGTCCTTGTACATTAGATGGCCCATCTCTGCCCACGTGGGGCAAAGCTTCATACTGTGCGAACCTCTGTGGACACTCAAGCACATGTCACCTATAGTCACTGGTATTGTCATTGTTACTAAGAAACTGAAGGCATTTGTCCCGCCTGAGATGGCACCAGAGAGGGGCTAGGATCACAGCACACACAATGGCCCCAGGCTTGAGGCTCCTGGCAGCTCCCTGTGCCCATCTGTTGTGATGGCATGATGCCCTGGAAAGTTGGTTGGCCCTCAGCCCTAGGGCATGAATGGCAGACTTCAATGGGCAGCCTAAGGCCCATTCCAAATGCCATCTTTGCTCAAAGTAGAGCCTTTAGGGAGGCTCCCAGGCCCCACCTGGGCCTCAGCATGCTTCAGTGCTCAGTTGGACTGACCCCTAGGGCCCAGGGGGCATCTGAGCAGAGCTGTCCACAGACTCTAGCCACTCTTCCACCCCCTCCTCTCTGTGACCATAGAGAAGTCCCTGCACACTCAGGGCTGCAGTCTTATACCCCAGGAGCTGTGCCTGGCGCCGGCCTCACCCCCCCTGGAACTGGCCTCTATGGGATACAAGGCTGTTTTCCACTCCAGCACCCTGAAAGAGCTCTCCCTCAGCTCCCACTGCCTTAGCGGGGGTGAGCTGTCTGACTATGAGACCCTCTCGAGTGGGAAGCCCAGCAAACAGTCCTGGGTGGGGCTAGCCCTGGGAGCCCAGTCAGCACTGGGGTGGGCACTCATGCTCCCACTGTGCTAAAGTGGGCACTCAGACCCATGTAGTGTTTACCTCAAGTCTTCTACATATAAGCCCTACACTGTCACATGCAGTCCCTCGGGACATGCAGCTGCCCCCAGCGACGGCAGCAGGAACGTTGACAACGGCGGCCAGTGATGAGGTCAGACTCAGTTGGCCTTGTGCCTCTAGATAATAGATAAACCAAAGCTCAGAGACACACAGCAGCTGGTCACAGCAAATGGTAACCTGGCTACAGTGGGGGAGGCAGAGCCCAGGGCTCCTGACATGTCCTGCAGGGCTGAGCCGTGTGACTGCTTTGTGGTCCATATACTTTATTTTTATATTTTGAGATCTTGTATCCAAAATGCTTAGCACCAGGAATGTTTCAGATTTTGACTTTTTAAAAAACATATTTTATTATTTTTATTTTATGTGTAAGCGTGTATTGCCTGCATGTAGGTAGGTGCACCCATGTCAGGCAATTCCCACAAAGATCAGAAGAGGCCGTTGAATCCCCTGGGACTGGAGTTATGGACAGTTGTTAGCTGCCATGTGGGTGCTGGGATTCGAACCCGGGTCTTCTGCAAGAACAGTCAGTGCTCTTAACTGCTGAGCCATCTCTCCAGCCCCCGATTTTGACTTTTTTAATTTAGAATTTTGCTGGTGTAGGGGGCATGTTTGAGGCAAGGTCTCCCTGTAGCCTCAGGTGACCTGGAACTTGCTACGGTAGACCAGGCTGGCTTGATCCCACAGAAATTCATGTGCCTCTGATTCTGCTGGGATTAAAGGCATGTGCTTGCATATATAATGAATACCCAAGTCTGTACACAAAATTCATTTATGTTTGCAAATACCCTACATGTATAGCCTGAAGGAACTTTTAAGCAGCATTTTAAATAATTTTCTGCATAAAACACAGTATCATGGTGTGGAATTTTACACTTGTGACATCATGCTGGCTCACAAAAAGAATGAAATTTTGGAGCTCTTCAGATTTCAGATTTTCTGATTAGAGATTCTCAGCTGTGCCACAGGACTGAGAGGCAACAGTAAAATCCTACACAATTACCCTGCAGTCCACAAGCGTGGAATAAAGACCTGTCCTTACTAGTGCGCCGTCCCCTCCATACAACAGGTGCACTGCTTATTCTAGGACTTTGTGTGTCTCTATCACCTGAACACATCTGGAATGTAGTAGGTGCTCAGCAAACATGGAGGTCACACTGAGCACACGCATGCACCATTGACCAGCTGACTTACTGATTGACTGAAGAAACCCTGAGCACCCAGACTACAGTCACAATGACAGTGACAACACTGGCTGATGTTCATGGACCTGATGCTAGAGGCTTTAGGAAATAGAACCTTCAGACCCTCAGTACTCCACAGGAAGGGACTGTTACCCCTGGACCGCTGAGGCTCAGAGAAGGCCAGCAACTTGCTCAGCATCACATACCTGCCTGGCAGTGGGGCTGGGATTCAAAGACAGGCCAAGGGGCACAGGGCAAGCAGGGCCTTACCACCATGCTGCCACATGCAGACATAGGCTGTGCTAGGCTCTTCTTGCCCTTGTGGGGAAGTCAGGAGACACCGTGACCCCACTGGAAACCCATTACCACTAGTTCCAAGAGCCCTGGCTTTCTAAATCCTCCACACTTGAGAACAGCAACTCAGGGCAGCCCCACTGACATAGGAGACCACTGTGGCCAGACAGAAGCAATGTCTGTGAAATATTAGGGAGGGCTGGGCCCAGAAGGCTAGCAGCTCAGCCCCCAAGGCTCCTGCCTTCAAGAGTGACCAACTTCAGCTCCAGCAACAGAGTCTAACTCCTGGGAACCACTGGGATGGAACCCCCATCTAGTCCCATCTAAGACCAAGCTCAGGAGCTCTGCTTTCCCTTCTCACCACTTCCAAGGGCTGGGCATTCTTTAAAGCAGGATGGGACATGCGGCTCACAGAAGAAAGCACAGCTAAAGAGTCGAATGCTAAGTACATGCCTACAGCGCTTTTACTTTTTAATTATTATTAGTTATAATTATCTGGCTGAATCTGACAGCAGTAGCACAAAGCAGGAAGGAAACTGGCATCTCGATTACCCATCTTATCAGGATCAGGAATCTCTGACAACGGGCTCGGAATCTGAAGATTATGTCCTTCTTTTCCTCCTCTTCCTGTTGTGTTCTCTTTCCTACGTTCCAAGAGTTCAAAGAATATGGAAAGTAGGTGGATGGATGGATGGATGGATGGATGGATGGATGGATGGTGAGTAGGTAGATAGGTGGGGTATGTGACAGGTATACAGGATGGGTGAAAGAGCAGATGGATAGTGGATGGGTGAATAGGTGACTAGATATAGAGTAGGTGGATGGATGGGTGGGTGGATGGAAAGTGGATGGATGGATGGATGGATGGATGGATGGTGAGTAGGTAGATAGGTGGGGTATGTGGCAGGTATACAGGATGGGTGAAAGAGCAGATAGATGGATAGTAGAGGGGTGAGTAGGTGACTAGATAGAGGGTAGGTGGATGGATGGGTGGGTGGATGAATGGATGACAGAAAAAAAAAAAACCTTCATCCTCCAAAATCTCCTATTTACATGGGAAATCAGGAATAGACAGGTTATTTATAATTTGTATTGGCAAAGAGGTCAGAAGCTAAACCAATGCCAGAAGGAAATGCCAGAAGGAGGGTGATGGGGAGCTTCTCAGAGGCAGGACCCCTTGATCTGGCTGAAGCAGAAATAAGGAAGTGTCCCAGCAGGAAGGGGAGCCCATGTGTCCCAGGAGCACCCCGATCGAAATGAGAAGAGCACAGCAGACAGGCAGCTGCCAACCTCCTGCTCCTCCTCTGTCCCTTGAACGCCCCAAGTCTGCCTGGGCCTTTGCACTGGCTTTCCCTCTTCTTGAAGGGTCCCCCAGCTATTCCCCATTCTGGCTTTCTCCATTTCAAGTCTAGGATGAAATGCTAACCTTTCCTGACCACCTATTAAAATTTTTCAGTAGTAACTTTTCCTTCTTTTTCTTTTTTTTTTCTTTTTAAGACAGGGTCTCCTTGTAGGACCAGCTGGCCTGGAACTTGCTGCCTGCTTCTGCCTTCCGAGCGCTGGGACTAAAAGTATTTGCCACCACAACTGACCATAGCACTAACTTCCTGTGTGTGTGAATGCACGCACAGACAGACACACATATCTCTATCACCTATATCACAATATAGTGTTTTATCCATGAATTTACTGGCTTGTTGTCAATGTTAGAATGTCACCTATGAGAGGAGGACCCTGTCTGTTTCCCAGCTTCATTCAAGGCCCCTAAAATATTACCAGGTTGTGAGTGTGTATTAAATGAATAATGAAAACAGGGAAGAACCTGGGCAAGAAAGGGCCCAGTAGAACAAAGCTCACGCCCACTAGCTCACAAACACCTCCCCCTGGCTGGGCACCAGGATCCAGCCTGGTAGGGCTGGGCTCACACCATCAGAGTGCTCCGGGTTGCTTGTTAGAACACCAGCTCTGCTTTTAATCAATTGTAATCATTTAGCTGGAAGCGGCATGATTAGGCGCACACAAGCAAACAGCGTGAGCTAATCCTTTAAACAGGCCCGCTCGACGCTGTGCTGGCCGCTTGGCCGCCGCGGGCCAGCTTGGAATTGCTTCCTACAACCCCTGGCTTTGTCAATGAGGGTCTCAAGAGTCTAGGGTATGGAGCAGACCCACTCCCCCTGCCCAGCCCACCAAGGAGAAATGGGTGTGTGCGCTCGCCAGTGTGAATGCCTGTGTGAACATGTGCACGAGTGTATGCGCCATGAACTTGGACTCAAGTGCTCAGGCAGTCTGCCCCCACCAGCTCAGAAATGCCACAGCTATATTGTAAAGAAAGAGACAGACCATTCTCCAGCTCCAGGCTCCATCACCACCTTGCTTGCATCAAGCAAGTCCCAGGAGGCCATAACAAGTTTGAGCAGCAGGACCAGGGAGTGAGAGGTCTCAGGCACTGGACTCTCCATAGCTAGAGCTATCCCCTCCTCACTACAAGCCAAGCCTCAACAGAACCCACCCTCTGGTTCCTCTGCAGGTGATAAGCTCTGCAGGCCATAGGCCTCCAGCCCCTACCTGCCAGGCCTGGCTCTAAGCAGAGTAGCCCCACACACAGCGTTCCCACCTGGATCACCCAGGAGCACTTTTTTTTTTTTTTTTTTTTTTTTTTAAAAAAAAAAAAAAAAAAAAAAAAAAAAGAGGACGATAAATCTTTCACTGTGATATATCAAAATAA
>NW_008333501.1:68263-167550 GCF_000622305.1 Nannospalax galili
TTTTTGTATCCCCTGTTACTGCTACTCGTGCTACCTGCTTGGCCCAACTACTAAAATAGTTTCTGGGTCCCCTGACAACAAGGCTTTTTATAGTTCAGCACTGCAGGCCTCATTTAAATCTATTAGCTCATATAAATGGCAATTTATTTAAACTTTGGAGGATTTCTGTTTGCCTTGGTGGCAAAGACAATTTGGCTTTGCACTTACTCTCGACCTCAGACAAACTCCCAAACCTCTCAGAGCCTCAGTTTCCATTTCTGTACACAGAGATGGAGCAACTGTCTCAAAAGGCTGTCCTGGGGCAACCTACACCAGCTGCTAGATGCAGGCCTAGGTGGTGGAAGAAACACGGCAAGAGGCTGTCATCACTGCCGCTAGTCCCACTTTGGGGACTTGCCCATCATCAGAGCCAGCCCCGGAGGCTAGGTAGCAGCGCACTGGCCCAGGCATCCCTGAGTGAAAAGCAGAAGGCAGAGAGGCCCTGAGGAGGGAGAAGGACGTGCCATCCGTGCTCTATTGGTGGGCACAGAGGTACCCACGGGGAAGTGAGGACAGCTGGGCTGGGCAGGCAGAGACTGCCCCTTCCCTTAAGTTGCCTACCCTGGCAAGGGGCCCACAAGGCCCCGGGCCTTCATCTGCTGAAGCCTGTGGCTGAAAATGCACGACCAACAGCCCTGGCATTTGCCAGGTGTCTTGTTCCCCCAACCAGACTTCCATCCTGCCCTCCTCAGAGTGAAAGAAAAGGCCAGAATCACAAGCGGTGGAGGCAGGGTCCAGGGCCATGCCCCTTACCTCACTTCATGGCTTCCCCCATGCCCCGCAGGAGCTGTCTGGTGCCCACAAGTTCCAGGTTGGTCTGGTTGTCACAGATGGAAGTTCTCAGACTCCTGCTTTGTTCTAACTCAGAAAATAAAACTCCAAGGGGGAGGGAATCCTACAAAGACATCTGGTTCACAAATTGCCTAAAAAAGTAACTGCAGAAAGCAATGGCAGTACCGCTGAGCTTACTGCTTACTCTTCCTATGTGCCCATCAGGTGCCAAGGCCAGCATTCCTGTGAGAAAAGGCCACAGGACCCCCCATTGTTCAGATAAGGAAGAAGAGGCCCACAGTTCATGACGGAGCACGGCGGCTCTCACAAAGCCCATGCTCCTACCCACTCACTTGTACCCACAGAGCCTTTCCCATCTCTCTGCTTGGGGACATCTGCTGGTCCCAACCACCACAGTTTACAGGGCAGGATGGAGAGTAGGCCCACGCCCAACTCGGATTCTCTGGCTGGTTGCACTATGAGACCCCTCTCAGGGTTTCCTGGGTGTTGCTTCAGGCTGCTGCTGTAAAGCCCCTCTGTGCAAATACCTAGCTAGAGTGTCTCTCAGCAGGGCCAACAGAAGGTATAGGATGTACATGAGACCACAGGGCAGCAAAGAGAGAAGATGAACCTCCGCTGCCCTGGTCAGGTGACACCTGGCTCCTGGAGACAGGTCACTGAGAACCCAATGTCACCTCCTACTCATGCAATCCAAAAGCCATCTACATCCCTATAGTTTAATTCCCCTTGTGGCTTTACCTATCTTCAGAGAGACAGTCTGATCATAACTATCGAAGACCAAATCTCGTGCCTTCTCCCAAGCCTAGGGGCCCCTGGAGCAAGTTGGGAAGCCCTTTTACCACAGAGCTGCAATTGCTTTGGGGCCAACAGAAAGTTGTCCAATACCAGCCTGGGTCCTCAAGACCAGCATGTGACCTGAATGCACAGGTGTGCTGTGCCTGAGGGCCACTCAGACAAGTCTTGAACTGCCTCCCCTGTTGCTGGCCCACCTACAGCCCCCAACAACTACTGGCCTGCTTTCCATACTGGTACACTTGTGTTCTCTCTGGAAAATGTCTAGTCAGAATGCACACCACAGGGCCTTTTGAGTCTGGCCTCTCCTGCTTGGCATGAGAAGTTACTCCAGTAGAGCATCTACAGCACTGTGCCACCCTCTCGCCAGGAGCAGATGGTGGGGGCTTCCACTGTGCAGCCATTTCCATCACAGCCATGGTGAGTTCTAGCGCAGGGTCTATAGGCTCTCAGCGCCCCTTTCCCTGGACAAACACCTCAGGTTGGATTTCTGGGGGCATGTGTATATTGAACTTTCTTTGTTCTGTCACTTGGCCATACAATGTTGTTCCCCAGAGGGGGTGCAAGGGGTCCAAGTGCTTAGTACCCAGCCCCCCAGATTGGCTTTCAGCTGTCTGCATTTCTCTAGCCATCTGGCTTTCTCTGCTCCTCCCTGTCACAAACAACCTGCATCTTTTCTAGGATGGAGACCTGTTAAAAAGTTTCTGTTCATTTTATGAGTTTTAAGATTACTTAGATATTTGATGCAAACCTTTAACCAGACAGGCGATAACCAAGAACACTTTTTCCTTGCCTGTGGCTTTTCAGTGTCTTTCCAAACCTTGGGTTGTAAATCAACCCTCTTCCCTGCTTTGCTTCCTACTGAGGGGAGATCACCCAGAATTCTGTCACTGTCCTACACTTCTTGCTGTGACCCAGCCTGCATCTGCCTCTCACCACCCAGCATTTCCCTGCTCAGTTTCAGCTGTGCTCTGCCTATCGCCCTAGCAATGCACCTAATTCAATCTGGCCACAGGGCCTTTGCATGCATGGCATTTCTCCACAGAAATCTGCAAGTTCACCACCTGAGCCTCAGCTCACATGCCACCTCCTCAGAGCCTCCCTCTGACCGCACTCGTCAAGAACTGCTTAACTCCTCTTACCACCACTCTGGGCCTCTGCCTGTTTTATTTCTTCTTGCCCCTGGCCACTGTTGGAAAGTGCTCTCAAGTCCTGGAGAACACAGGTGGTTCTTTGGTTCACCACAGTCTCGGTTCTAGAACTGGTGCTTGGCACACAGTGGGCCCCTCTATACACATGGCACACAGTGGGCCCTCTATACACATGGCACACAGTGGCCCCTCTATACACATGGCACACAGTGGGCCCTCTATACACATGCCCCACAAAGAAGAGTACCATATCTTAGTTCCCAGTCATGCTTATAAACACGCCTCACTTTATCCAAACCTCTTTGAGTTAAGATCATCAGAGCAAGCTGAACTCAGACTCAAATAAGACTTATACCCCTCCTCTCGACAACTGTGCTCCGATCAATGCACCCATCTTTAGAGGCAGACACATGACTGCCGACACAGAACAAGCCTGGGGGTCCAATCTTACCCGTCATCCTTCTAGCCTCACAGTGGTACTTTCGAGTCCTAGAGTGAGCTCAGTCCTAGGCTGTGTGTCCTCTCAACCCCTCTTAGGCCACAGTCCCTGTGCCTACCAACTTCTAGCTTCCTGAAGCCTCCCTACACAACCTCACATGACACGTGGCCACAAAAGGGTTAGGGTTAGGGTCCAGCAAAGGCAAGAGCCCTGGCTGGACTGGCCTCCCAATGTGCCAAAGCCCTTCCATGGAACCCTGGGGAAACCTCAGCCTTACCTTTCCCACAAAAACAGGGCCATCTAGCCTAGCTTCACTTAATGGCAATGAAAGCTCCGGGCCTGAAAACCCTCCTCAAAACCCAGAAAATTGCTATTCAAGTTACTTAATGAAAGCCATTATTTGCATAGATTTAGTGTTGCTACACTTCCCATTTAAATGGTCTGTAATTAAAATAATTAATTGCAGAAAATAGTGACTCCTTAAGGCTGTAATTTAGTGAGGTTTTCACACTTGAGGATCCCACTTAAAGGTTATTCGGGTGACCAGGAAACCAGCGGCTTCTAAGAACCTGTTCTCTCCTTTGGTAGTGCTGGCGATGGAGCCCAGAGCCCAAGTGTGCCACACAAGTGCTTTACCACTAAGCTACATTCTCAAGCCCTTAAAAATTTTTTGTATTTTGAGGGAAGATTTAACTTGTCTAGGCTGGCCTTGAAGTTTCAATCTTCCTGCTTTAGTATCTTGAGTAACTGGAATTACAGGTCTGACCTAGGCTTGGCTATTCTTGGGTCAAGTTGGTCCACAGCCCAAGGTAGGCAGCGGCAACATGAGATACCATGTGTCACTCCCAAACCCTGTATGTTTAGGAGGCCATGCTGGTCCCCATGATGCTACCCAAGGAACAGGGCAACAGGAAAGGAATCTTCCAGGGAGAAACCTTTATTTATTTACTTAATTTATTTTTTGCTCGTTTATTTGTCTTCATGTGTGATATGTGTGTGTGTGTGTGTGTGTGTGTGTGTGTGTGTGAGTTCCTATAAATGAGTGAGGATACATGTGTGCCACAATGCATGAGTAAAGGTCAGAGGACAAACTCAGTGTCAGTCCTCACTGTCCACCTTGAGACAGGGTCTCTCTCTGTGGTGTGCTACTGCTGTTGCCAGGATAGCTGGCTCCGAGCTGCCAGGAATTCTCCTGACTATATCTCCTACTTGACTTAGGAAGCATTGGGATTACAGGCATGCATTACTGTGCCTGGAGTCACTAGGTTTTATGAATTTGAACTCAGGTCTTCACACTTGTGCAGCAAGCACTTGAGTCATCTTCTAAGCTCCCTGGGAGAAATCCTGAAGCCAACAAGAAAATAGTTGTCCCTCTCTTGGTGTCTGGGACAATGGAGGAGGGTCAGGCCAGGACTGAGCAAGTCACTGTGAAAATGAACTGTGGTTTAATGTACTAATGACTGGTTTACACACACTAATGGGTTCTTAAGCAACCTATCTTTTTGGGCTACAGAAAGGGTCATCTCTCAGGGTACTTGGGCCTACCCTGGCAGCTAGTCCACACAGGTAAGGCAGGTAGGGAAGGGCAGGCTGCAAAGGCTGGGCTGTATCTGGGAGAAGGGGCATGTGCTAGCCAGAGAGCAATGCAGCTTCCTGGACAGCACAGTGTGAGTTGGGTGCTGGCTCTGGTCTCTGACACTAACTCCTCAGTGTCCTCTCACATGTCCTCAGTAGAGAGGCTTGTGGTACAGATCCACTGGGGCACAGAGAAGGGCCTGAGCAGGGGTCATGGCCTCCACTGATGATGACTTTTTGGAAATGGAACCCCTCCCCTGGTCTGCTTCATTTAACTGGACCCTTCAGTCATCCCACACTGTGAGGATTAGATGAAGGCCACATAAACAATGCAAGAGTATATGGGAGCTTACAGGACTCCTCAAAGAGTGAGTGCATGGTGGATATGAGGATGGATACCTGAGTTTGTCCTCTGACAGAAAATGGCACTTCCCAAGGTCAGAGGCTAGAGTTGAGTTCAGCCTGTCCAGCCCTGACTGGGGCCTGTCCTGGGACCAGGCCTCAGCCAGCAGCTGGTGAATCCACCCCTGTACCCTTCCCTGGGGCTATTTTCACCAACTGTGCAAATGGGGCTGAAATACAGAGAAGCCTGTCCAGTACCAGACATTGATACGGTTGAGAGAGAGGTAGATGACCATAAGCCTCATGCTCTGGATGGGCAGGAGGTCACTGGGTATAGGCACAGCACTACACAAGTGTGGGATGTGGTGCTGCCATGTGGGAAAGTATACCCTGTGAATACAAAGTACATGCAAGTCTTTAGGGATCTTGACAAATGCCAGCACCCTCTCCTAACCTGCAGAGGGTGGAGATGCAATCTGTAACCACAACTTCCCAACCAGTACATTCAGACAGTGATGCTTCCTCCCTTGTCCCTAGAAAACCAAGCATGACATGTGGCTTGCTCCACTGACACTGCGTATGTAGGGTTGATATGTATCACTTCCCAGTGGAAGCCAGAAGAGCTGATGTCTAGTCCTCTCTCCTCTGCATGGTGACCATGGAAACGTGGATGGGCATGGACCCGTTGTGGATCCAGGTCACCGAGTATCATGAACTGTCCTCTGCCTAGATCTGTCACATGATCGACAACAAAGCCTTTGTTCCAGGTCACATCAGTCCTGAGGATGTCAGCACTGCAGTTGACCTCACCTCGCCCACTGGCAGCAGTGACTGCCCAGTGGGCAGTGCTTCTGTGTCCATGTGGCTGGGTTCCCATGGATGCATATCTGCCATCCCTTTTCTGTGCACCATCACGGTTGAAGATGGTGTGTGTGTGAAAGGAACTGCCCCTGCATAGTGATGCTATTACAAGGTGTGACTTTTGTGTGAGCATGGGTGGTGTTTCTGGTGGGCGAAGTGTCCTCTTTCATGTTAATAAGAATTTCCTATGAAATCAGAAGAGGATAAAGCCCTGGATCCAGATACTGGTCTTCAGAAAATCGGTAACAAGAAGAGAAGGTGCCCCATGGGACTCAAGATCAGGGCTGCAAATGTCTGGTGGGCCCCAGTGGGGCACTGCATGAGGATCCTCTTCCTGTGCCAGGTCCTGGAGAACCAAGGAAACAGGAAGCGGTCCTTGTGCCCACCTGAGGGTCACGCCAGTCTCGTGCTCAGAGAGGGCCCCTTCCACTGCTTTTCATTTCTCAACTGTCTGGGCAGAGCTGAACGTAGGCTGCATGGGCCATGACAGGCAACCAGTCACACAGGCCACCAGCCACAAAGCCAAACCCAGGTACCTATCATCAGATGATCTGGCTGGAGAGTGGAAGGAAGGGACTCACCAGAAAGTGTGATAGGGATAAATCCAGGACTCCTGGTCCAGGCTTGGACTGCTACCACAGACTCTCCTGAGAACTCAAGGCTGGTATAACCCAGGGCTTGACACACCATGATAGTCAGCTAGGAGAGCAGCTGTTGATACAAAGGGGTTCAGGTACTCACCTGCAGCTCTGTCTGGAAGAAGAACTTCTGCGGACACTGTGAGCAGTCATAGATCTTGTCCTCCTGCCCATGCACGGCAAAGATATGCTGCTGCAGCTTGTTGGCCTGGACGAAAACTGCACACACACCAACAGAGTGTCAGCAGCCAGAATCGGCCTCAGTCCTACCACCCCAGCAGATGCCCACAGCTCTCCCATGGAGGGATCACCCAGGTCTGGGTACAGTTGGCCAAGGAACACTGCTGGGGGCATTAGTCCCTACAGAGGGTCTTGAGCTAGATAAACTGAGCTCTGCCACTTAGTAGCTATGCAACCTTGGGCTTCATGCCCTCCTTTGAAAATAAAAAAAAAAGTACCTTACTGGGTGGCTGGGAGGATTAAATGTATAAATAGGAGTGGTGATTGAAAGATGACCTGGCACATGGTTAGGACAATGAATGTGTCCTCCATTAGCCAGAAACCATCACATGTGAGCTCTCTGAATCTCTCACAGATAAGAAAGGCAGGTTCTGTTATTACTTCATTTTATTGAGAAGAAAAACCTAGACCCTAGGAATGTTAAATGACTTGTCCAAGGTCCTACTGCAAGTGGGTTGCAGAGCTGAGATTGGAATTAAGTCAGCATAGCACAGTGCTTTGTACCAAGAAGTTGCTCAACCCCAGAAATCACTGTTCTTGTTGTCAGTATTACTTTCCACATCCTAGTGTGTCATGATGTTAACAGATGGTCAGGGGCTCCTGAGAGGGGAGGGAAGAAGGACCAGGGTGTTTCAGGGCTCCTGGGACCCCAGAGGCACGTGCATCCACAGGTGACTTCCCCTGTGGCACAGACCCCACTCTGAGCCTCTCACGGAACAGGTCATAGCACCGGTGTCCCTTCCCAGTGGTAGGAGTTCCCATGGCAGCTTGGCCCTGGACACATTCAGGAGGCGACTCAAAGCAGCTGTGTGTCTGGGAGGTGAGCACTTCAGAGATAGCCTCCTGCCAGGCACCTTCCCTGGGGTGGGCTTCCCGCAGAGGCAGACAGCAGATGTTAAGGAGGCCGGGAGGGCCTGGCTCCCTGCACACACCGGCTGCCATCTGGGCAGCAGGAGGGGGCCTGCAAAGCCCCCGAGACGTGCCTCAGGCTGGGACAGCCACTTGCTTGTTGGGGCTGGCAGCCAGCCTGGGGGCTGGGGACTTGGCCAGCAGAGTTGCCCTTGAGCCGCCTGGCTGGAGCCTGGCTGAGACAGGGGGCTTGCAGGCTGGAAGGGGGTGGTGGTCAGGAGAGTAAACAGAGTGGCCTTACCAAGGCTGGATGAAGCACATGGCTACAAGGGGAATGGGGGACCAAGGGGACTCAAGAAGGGCAGACTCCAGTGGAAAAGGGTGAGCAGCATGCCCAGTCGCCATGTGCAGAAACAGGAAAAGTGCCACCCATGCTGCCCAAGAGGAAGGGCTAGGTGGGTCAACTCTGCATGCAGGGAGATGGGGCTTCCAAGGGGAGGGGCTAAGAGGGCTGGTTTCGGCCATTACCAAGGGAAGGCAGGCCCCTACGCTCTTCCATCTGCTCCTGCCGTGTCCATGTGGGTATCATACCTGTGAAGCACACGGGGCACTTGAAAGTACCACCCATGCCCTCAAAGCTGTGCTCGATGAGGTGGCAGAGGAGCTTGGCTGGGGAGTCGAACATCTGGTTGCACAGCTTACACTCGTGGTTAATACCTTCCTCTGCAAGAGAAAGCCACAACCTCAGTGATGCTCACACAGGAGCCACAGGCCCCAGGCACCTCAAGCTAATCCAGAACACCCAGCACCAGCCTAGTATACCCCACTCACCACAGGCCACCTGCACCAGCCCCTCTCTGATCACTGGAATTAGAGCTGGTATAGGGGCCACAGACACAAGCCCAGTTAACTCTGGATGAACCAACCCTGAGACTTGCAGCACCCAGGGCCTTGGTCTAGATTCAGGTCTCTGAAATGTTGTTCGTAATTTCTCCTGCTGGTTGCAAGCCATGCTCTGAGTTCTTGAGTTCTGAGATGATGAAAACCCATGGAAATGGGGCCAGAATGAGTACTAGACAGAGAAGGAAATTCAATCAGGTCTTAAAAATTCAAATGAGGGCTGGAGAGATGGCTCAGTGGTTAAGAGCATTGGCTGTTCTTACAGAAGACCTGGGTTCAAATCCCAGCACCCACATGGCAGCTAACAACTGCCTAGTTATTAGGGGATCCAACAGCCTCTTCTGTCCTCCTCGGGCATTGCATGACACAGGCGCACTTACATATTTGCAGGCATTACACTCATACACATAAAATAAAAATAATTTTAAAAAATTCAAACAAATATTCATTGGGTATGTGTGATGTACCAGGAACTGAGCTATGAACCGGGCATTCGTTGGAGAATGAAACAGTGGGGGACAGGAAGACGGAGCATCAGATAGTGATGTAGGTGTTGAGGGATGTTCTAGACGGGCAGGGCCAAGGAGGGGTAAAGTAGGTGAAGGAGTTTGATCAGCCATGGGGACTTAGAACCGACCCAGGAGTAATAGGATGACCCTAGAAGTTGCAACAAGCAAAATGTTCTTTTCTGGAAACAGATGCCTACCCTTTGGGTCACAAATGATGGGCAGACCCCCTGTCCTATTTCCAACCAAACATGGTTCCCTATCCTAGCCTGTGAACTGCTTCAACCCCAAACCTTCACTCAGCGATGCCCAGAGAGTAGACTGGACTGAGGACCGTGTCATGCCTGCTTTAAGGAAGCTTAAGCGGAGGTCTGGCACCCTTGCCTAGAATCAAGCAGAGCTAAGTTCAAAGTCTGCCTTTCCCCCTCCAAACCGCATGCCCCTGGCAAGTATAAAGACAAGCTGAGTCACTGCTCCTCAGCTGTGATGGGTGGAGAGACCCATGTTTTCACCCAGTAGTCAGAGCCTGTGGGCACTCCCCTGCTCGAGCATCACATCAACAGAGTAAGGCTCCTGCGACTCACTGGGGGACCTTTCTGGGCCACAGTATTTTCTCTCAGAAGCACTCAATAGCAGCCTTCCTCTCACAGTTGAGAATTAATGAGTTAATCCATGTAAAGCAGCACACAGCACACAGCAAGTGCTCAATTAGTGTTTACTGCTGGGCTCGGCAGTGTTGGCAAAAGTGTTATCTGGGACAGCCAAGGACACAGCCCTCCCTTGACTCCCCAGGGAACTGGGCTCACCAAAGGCGCCAGGTGCTCTGATTTGCCCTCAAAGGCAAGAATTAGGTAGCAGAGGGGCTCTGCTGGTGGCAAGCCACAGACACAGATGGGCTGAGCCTCCTGGTGAGTCCCTGGGTCCCCAGGCCCTGGCAGGGATGCTGGGACAGCAGGCACTCCCCTGGCCCAGCCATCCCCCATGCCCCAGGCACCCCCACTGCTGAGGTACACACACGTGTGCACAGGTGGGCCTGCCCCACATAGCCCAGTGGCTGGAATCTTCCGGGTGTTTGTCATGCCCCTGGAGCCCCAACAACTAGGCCACATGCACCCGGAAGAAATGTGAGCAGATCTTCCCTTTACACTATCAGAAAAAGAATTCACTGGCAAGTTTGGAGAACAGAGCAGGCTCAGCACACTTGCCACTAAGGTCCCACGTATATCCTCCATTTCCCATGGGACACGCTCTCTGTAATTAGAGATGGCTTTCAGTGTGGGGGCTGCCGTTAAAAAGCACCCAACATGTCCTCCACCCCCCCTCACCAACGAATCTTAGAACCTGATGCAAGGGATGAATAAAGTACTGCACAGGGCGTCCCCGTCAGCACTGTAGACGGCTCTGTTCATGCATGAGGTAGGGGTTAAAGAGACAGCTGTATGAGGGTTCCGCGGAGGCTTAAGACTTAGTGGAATCTCAGAAGCATGCTGCCTAGGAAAAGGGGGATTTCTAGAAAGAAGAAATGGGTTCAGAGAATGAGGCCACTCACTCAGATAGGGATGTTGCTCTGCGCAGGATACAAAGCTGCATCACATGGTATCAACCCCACCTCACAGCCTACCCCTCAGCAGCCTCCTCTGCCTCCCAGTAACTAAGACCTTATGGGCTCAGTTGGTACCTAAGCTGCTGGCAAAGATTATGTATTGGTTTCTTGTGGACCCAAAGCACAGCACTGCCCCTCCCCCCAGGGGCCCACCTATAGCTCATGAAGTAGTCCTGGGGGAGAGATGCCCAGTCAGGCCTCTGTCCCTGACTGGCCAGAGCTGGCTCTGGGTCTGGGATGAGGGGCTGACTCCTCTGAAGCCATGCAGAGCCTTTCACCACTTGGTTGTGAATGGAGCTGGACCTGGCTAATATACAAGCAGGGACAAAGAAGGTTCCTGCAACTTATAAATCAGAGAAATCATGTCTGACAGTCACTTTCCGTTCTGCGAGCATGGAGCAATTCATCAGCCGCTCCCCTCTGATTCGCAGAGGCAGCTCCGCCCAGCACCCGTGTTCATAAATATGTGCACAGTCAGGCGGCCCCGAGCCACCAGCCGCTTTCGGGGCCTAAAGAGCTGACAAATCTCAGCCCAAACCTGTGTCAAAGTGAGGTTCTGGGCTAATTAGATCAAAAGCCCAGCAGACAGACAACTGCCTGTCTGGGATCCTTTTCTCTCTTTCTCCCAAGGGCTTAAAAGAGTCAGACCTGGGGAAGGGGTGGGGGAGAAAGAACACGTGTCAAAGTCCAAGGGTAGGGGACAACGAAGCCTAGAGGTTCCTGCAGATCTGGGAATGTCTTCCACTATGCACGGTCTTTTGATTTGCCTGGCTTCACAGAGCTGGCTCCTCCCCATGGCAGGGTGGGCTGTACCCCCAGGGTGTCCATCACCCACTTCTGCCTAGAAAGCCATCCCGGAAATGGGGGAGGGCCAGGAGGCGGAGAGGGGCTGTCCTAGTTAGTGTGACAAATGCTGCTGGCATGTGCGCATGTGACCCAAGTCAGCAAGCCCGGTAGAACCTGCTACTATCACCCTCTCCCGCAGGCACCAACGGCCTCCCCTTAGTCCCCAAGACAGCAGCACCCTGTGAGAGCCACTTCTGAATTATATAAGATCGAGCAGTGCTTGCCACACCTCAGGGCACAATGACAAAGCTGTCTGGGAGCTCACAGGTCTCTCCGCCCCAGCGTGGGAGCTGGAGGACCTTGTGAGTTAAGACACACGATGGCTTCCGTTCTTTTTTATACTACATGACAGGCATCCATAAGAGAAAGCCAGACACTTCATTGACTTACCCAGCCCTGCTCGTTTATAAAGTGAAATGCAGATCTCATCACTGAAATTCAGATCTGCCTCCTGCTCCCCATGAGTCAAACTAGAATGGGGAATCTTATTGATTTAGTATGATTTAAAAAAAATAAAATAAAAATAAGCTGGGTGTGGTGGTACACATCCTAAACCCAGCACTCTGGAACAGGAGGACCACAGTGAATTCAAGGCCACCCTGGACTAGTGAGTACAAGGCCAGCCAAGGCTACATAGCAAGAGCTTGTCTCAAAAACACAAAACAATAGTAAATAATAAATAAATATAAATAAATAAATAAATGTAAAATCACAAAATGCCAGACAAACCACCTCGTACACACTGCTCCTAGAGCACCACTCTTTCTTTTTCCCTTTTCTGCTCAGGAATAATAAGTGTTAATTTTACACTTCATTTCTTAAAAAAGTAATAGGATGTGCTTTTGCTTAAACCCAAGTCGGCTCAATGGAACCTTTCAGGTTGAAACTATGTCACCTGAAAGAGGAGCTGAGGGCTTTATGGAAGAGCCTCGTGTGGAGGTGACAGCTCCCTGTAATGTCCTCGACTCCAACTTTTGTCTCCAAAAGCATTTGATCCCTGGCAGACACATACTTATTTCCATACAGGTCTTGGGGGAAGCCAGGAAGAGGGCGAGCTGATTATCGAACCCCGAAGGTGCGACTCCAGTGTGCCCTGCTGATGTCAAAGGCAGGCCAAGCACACACTCAGAGACCATAATTTGCTGCCTGGGAGGGAGGAGCAGCAGGCTGTGAAGGGAGTGGACAGTGCGTATCGTTGTCGGACTCTACCTTGCTGAGCATGATGGGCTGGGCTCTAGACAGACTGCCTGGTCTGGCTCTGCTAGCAGGGACCCCACTGGGGAAGCTGCTCCAGAAGTGTTACCACTAATGTATCCCTCTCTGGAAAGGTGACTGCTATATCATGTCCCTAAGAGGTTTCACTAAGTCTTCCACATTCGGGAGTGTCAATAAAGGACATGCAAGTCAGTGCCAAAAACGCTTGGGTTTGAGCCCTACTACTACCATTCACTTGCTGTGTAAACTTAGGTAACGTACTTAACCTCTCTGAGCTTCAGCTTCTGCTAGAAATTGGGCAGAATAATCACAGGCTTTTTGTAAGGCAAGCAAGCCGACTGCTTCTGTCACAGACTGATCTCACCAAAGCACTTTCTAGTCGTCCTTACTCTCCTCCCCTTACTGCACTGAGGGGTCTGCTTGGATGAGACCTCCTTTGAGAGCACTCAGGGGACACCCCTCACTAAACCAGGACAATCTTCTCTGTCTTTAACAACATCCTTGGCAGAGCTCACTACCACTGCACGTTAGAGTGGGAGACTCTGTCACACGTCGGTGGGCACCTCCAACCACGTCAGTGGCTGTCCCCCTCTCAGGGCTGACGGCTTAGCTAACTTGCAATTTGCTTTTTAGATCCTCTCAGAACCACAGCTCACTCCTTGGCTCCCTCAACTAATCCAAGACGAGAGGGCCTCTGAGCATAGTGGGCCCCTCCCAGGCAGGGCATGTGTCCCTCCTCCTCTGAAAGTACCCAGTAGCCTTAGAAAACATAAGACAAAGCCACAGGACTTAAGGATCAGAGCAGCAAGCCATCCTGTGCTCCCTGATCACCACAGAGAAGAGAGCGAGCAAAAGGGAGAAAACAGAGGCACCCTCTCAGTTTCCACGTTTGATTTAGTTGGGCCCCTTGCTAGCACTAGCTCTGGGCTGGGGCCTTGTCTTGAAGGAGGGGAAGATGGCCCTAGGATGTAGCGTCATCTGTGGAACAGCATTGCTGCAAGTGGGAGACATGCAAGGGAATGCAGGCCCCGGAGCCTGCAGATACCAGAGAGCAGCTTCGTTGGCTTGCACTCAGCAGTGAACGAGCACCCAGACTGAGTCTGAGTCTGACTCCACAACCTGCCCCAAATAGCAGGTCAAAAGAAGACCTGAAGTCCTCAGCCCAGACATATTCCTGAAGTGGCACAGAGCCTTGGAAGGAAAGGGGGCCACATGGATGCAAGCAGGAGGTGTGTGTGGGGAGGGGACCCAGGCGAGGATGTCCCCCATGTCATCCCAATAAATAACAGCATATAGATGTGGAACGGGAAATAGAAATTTGGCTGATGGGCGTCAGTCCTTTGTTTCCTGCCAGAAACAAAGACCCCTTCACAGAAGAGAGCAGGTGAGTCTGCTGTGTAAACACAAGAAGGACCAGGCTGGGGGCTGGGAAATGGGGAAAAGAGGTGACATTGGGGCTGGGAGTAGACAAAGGCCAATGGAAAAAACTGGAGGATCTAGGAGAGTACTTCATGGGAGTCCAGGCAAAACAAAAGGCATATATGAGGATGGTGACATGAACTTGGGTCCTAGCAGTCCCCCAGTGCAGATATCCCCCAGGCCGTGTGCCTTCTGACCAAAAAAAGCCCCCGGGGCCCCCGGGCGTCTGCTGGCGATGCAGAACTCCAAGCCCAGCTCCAGGCCCCAAGGAGAAGATATGTTTTCAAAGTGCGCTTGTGTTTGTGGCTGCTGGTCTGGCAACCTGTTGCTTTGACCCAGAGTGAAGGGTGCAGCTCTCCAAAAAGGCAGAAAGTTGTCTAAAGTTGCTTTTTGCCCATACTTTACAGAAGATTGGGAAATGATCTTCTAATAGTGGGAAACCATCTCCTGTTAACCCAGCTGAGAGAAGATGAAGTGAGGTATCTCTGCAAGGAGAGCTACTGGAGACCCCTGGGACAGGTGACCACTGCTCCTGCTAGTACCCTATCACCACCATTGCCCTGTCCCCAGTGCCTGGTGCAGTGGGCCCCTTGATGCCCCATGCTGCCAGTCAGGAAGGCTCAGCGGCTGCTTGAAGGCCTACCTGCCACTGCTGCCCCCACTTCGGGTTCACATTTTCCTAATTAATCCTAGAGGATGGGCTGTGCCCCTCTTCTTCCCCAGGGGCACCTTTCCAGGCCTGTTCCTCCAGGAGGGACCCATCTCACAGTCCCCTGCGTTTCAGGAGGGCTCATAAATGAGCTCTGGCAGCCTGAACCAGGGCCCCAAGGGGACCCAGAGCCTCTTCAAAACAGAGCCCTGACAATTAGGCAGTCTGAGTTTTGAAAGGCCTGGGATTGATGGCGTGGACAGTAAAAATATCACCTAGGGAGCTGGGTGTAGTCCTTGGAGGGTTGCCTGAGGTCAGTTGCCATGGCAACGGAGAATGAGCTCAACCTTGTAACTGACCCTTATCTTTTTTTGATCTGTGGGCCACTTGGGGCCAAGGCTTGAAATCAACTGGAAAATAATCCGGTCACATATCAGAAGGAAAACTATTTATACTTATTTACCCAGGTACCTACTCACACCATCCCCTTTACACACAGAGGCTGAGACCAGTGAGCTGATGACACTGCGGCAGTACACATGGAGGCTATGGGATGGTCGGGGAATGGGGGACTGACTCTGACCTCAGCAGAACGGAGTCATCAGCATGGACAGGCTTGTGCACATCAAAGGGACAGTCACCCTCTCTTCACAGTCCTTTGCCCTCCTTCTGGACCACCCTGGCCTTTCTGCCAGCCTAGGTCCACTGAGGAGGTGGGCTCTGCAGGTCCCCCTCCTGTCTGCTGTGTGACTGCACTATGCCAGCCCAGTGGGATCCCTTGATGATTCTCCCCTCTGCCAGAGGTGTGTTCCTAGCCCCGACGCTCAGAGGTGCCAGGCAGCTGTGCCAACTCTCGATAGCTAAGGCCAGGACAGGCTAGGCTGGCGGACAATAACCTTCCCTTGGTCTCGAGTCCTGGAAGAGCTCTGGCTGACTCGGCTCCCCCACTCTCACCTGAGGTTTCTAGGACAAGATCAGCCATCTGGTCAACCCTTTCCCTAGGATGCTACTATCCTAAGTTATAAGTACTTTGCTTTCACCTCTTCCAAAACTCAACTCCAAAGACTTCATGATCCCACTGACTGAGTGCTCCCAAGAACCACATCAGGCAGATCTGGCCAGGGCTCAGAAAAGCTAGAGTGATTCCAGGTAGGCGCTCCTGCAGGATTCCTGTCACAGTCAACAGGACAGCTCCTCCACCACCCCTCGCCCTTGTCTCTAAGGGAGTAGAGGAAAGGGGCTGAAGCTGCCCAGCAGAGGCCAGTCCTGGCTCCACTGCAGACTCACAGGGCGATCTCAGACCAAGCACCTTCCGGGTATGAAATGTACGTGAAGGTGTCTTCTTCTGGGGCTGCACCAGAGTGAGAGCAGGGAGAAGGGAGACAGAAAGGCCATTGACAATGCTGCTTTGTGCTCAGGGACTGGTACCCACCAGGCTCAAACCCTGGTGGGCATCATCAGAACAATGGAGCCCTGGTCATCTTCCAGGATGCATGGGCTGTCACAGCTCATGCTCTCTCCTGCCATGACCACCCAAGACGTGCTTAAATTGCTCTTGTAATGCAACAGGCACAACAGACCTCTGTCATTCCACCTTCAAAGAGTTCATGTCAGCTTTGGGTTCGTCCTCCATCTCCACACTGGCAGTTTACTTTATGGCTCCCAGGACCCAACCTTCCTACTCCTTGTGATTCCCCTTGTTCCTTCTATGTTTGGGGGAGAGAGCATGCATATAGAGGTCAAACGACAACTCTTGGGGAGTTGGCTCTCTTTTTCACCTCATTGAGGCAGGGTCCATTTTATATCTCTTGCTGTGATGAGTACTTCAGGCTAGCTGTCCAGTGAGCTGCCAGCCAGTCTTCTTATCTCTCTCTCTCCCATTTTGCAATACGAAGTTTCTAGGGATCAGACTCAGCTCATTAGTCTTATGCCCCCTACTACTGAGCTGTCTCCCTGAATCCCTGTTTCTCTCAAAACCCAGACCTCCTTCCATGGAGGTCAAAGCAAGCCTGGTGGAAGCAACTCAAAGCTAAACCACAGGAAAAGGTTGGCATGGTCTGTGGGACATAGCTGGGGAGACTGCAGCGTGGCAGGCAGGGACGATGAATGACACCACCTCAAGCTCTCTGTGCAGAGTATAACCTTCAGGACATGGTAACAGGTTGTCTGGCAAAAGAAATGTTGCAAACCCAAACTCGAAGATATCACAACAGGAGGTAAGTGTCTCAGCTACTTAATGGAAAGAGGAAGAACAGATGAGTGGCTCATCAGACTCCAGACAGGAGAAGGTCATCTTCACAGGAACAGTGAGAACAGAACTTCTTGGAGGCAGAGCTACAGCTTGATGGTAGAGCCCTTACCTAGTACATGCAAGGGCTTGGGGCCAACACCCAGCACCAAAAGAAAATTAAATTCAAAAACAAATTTCTTCACCTCTAGACTTCTGGACCTGAAAACGTTGGGGACTTAAAATATATTGCAAAAGAAGCTGGTCCCTAGTCAGCCCTTCTGACACAGTGTTAACACCCTTCCATCACCACACTGAGGACTGATGCCTCAGAAATTAGAGTCGACAACCACTGTCCGGGCTGCCTGGGCACGAGCAACTTACCCTCTTTAGCACATCACTGATCTCAGATTAGTTTTCCACAGCAAGGCAACTGCTTAAGACTCCATCTTGTTAATAATCCTCAGATTAATGGCATCTAATAATATACAATTAACGTGACAGGCAGGCAACAAAGCCCTCATTGTCACTGACCCTGCTGGGGACACACGAATTACCCCTGCTTCAAGGGTTTTCTCTACTGCCAGCATCACTTTTTGTCCCTACCAAGATCATTATTTAAAATGAGCGACAGCACTGCATCAAAAAGAGCCAGACAGCTGCTCACATGTGCACAGACACAACACATGCCTGCCCATGAAGAAGTGGCCCTTTCACAAGAACTTCCCCAGGCTCAGCCCAGAACAGCCCTTGCACTTAGTGGGACCTACAGCAAGAAGTCCTGGTGCTCAGCCAGTTTGGAAACTATAATTCACTGCTCTCTAAAGGTCCCTTTGGTCCCACTGACTGGGCATAGGGCATCCCAACCCTCAGCAGAAAAAAACAAAAGGACAGGACAGAAAGCAATGGCCGATTTCTCTTGAAAAGTCTTTGTTTTTTCCAGGCATCTTCTAGTTCTATATTGTTCAACATGGTAGTTTCTGGCCACTCTTAGCAATTCTAATTTGAATTGATTATGATAAAAAATTAAAATGCAGTTCCTTGGTCAGGGTTCAAGGGCTCTGCAGCTAATGGGGCTCCTGGCTACTGCTAGTTGGGGCAGTGCAGGGCACTGCCACCTCTGCAGGCAGTTTTGCAGGATGGAGCAGTATAGAGTGTGGACAAGGTGGGGAAAGGCCCTCACTCGCTCGGCACTCCAATCCTGGGACCTGCAACAGCACTGATTCTATCAATGGTAGAATTATCAATTGATAGCATTGGTTCACTGAACTAAGGTACATGAGCTTCAAATCACAGGTGCACCTCCATTTATTTCGTGGGCCACAGCCTACGAAATCCAAGTAGAGTACACCACAGGGAGGAGAAGCAGTGGGCACAACTCAGCTTGGCATGTAGCCCACCCACTGTGGCCTCTGTTGTTTGCCACCCTGACTGTGTGCAGCTGTTCGGCATCTCTAGAAGGCCTCCTATCAGGTATATCCAGGAAGGAAAAGGAAACCCAGAATTCCAGGTATGATTTCTGCTGAACTCACATGGCTTCACAGCACCGCAGACTTGAAAGCCTGAACTAGGATCGCCAGAAGTTGGGCTTTCTGTGAGGATGAAGACACGTCCTGTGACTCATTGCCACTGCCTGTGATTGGCTCCTGTGGGAAGGTGCTTACATGGAAACTTCTGTGACTCTCAACTTAAACTCTATCTTCATAATTACACAATCACTCTGCTCAGGGCAGTAAAAGTACGAACACTGCAGGAACAATCAAGAATGGTGTTACTCTGAGGGGAGGGCTGGGAGAGATCCATAACACTCAGGTAGTCTAGAAGTCCGCAAGCTGCTCCACCACGGAGCATGTCTCATGTCCTGACCATAATATCTCCCCCAGGACAACGGGAAGGTCAGCAAACAAGAGACACCTGCTGAAGGTCAAAGCCAAAAAAGAGAGAGACCAATCCAGGGAGTGCACTGTTTAAGCTGGCTGAGCCCCTCAACCTGTCAAGGAAATAAATGTTTGTGTTCCCAGTGCTGACCTCCCAGGTCTGCTTCTCTCGGCCTTAATCTCAAAGATACAGGTGTTTGCTGGGACCCAGGTCAAGTGAAATGGGAAGTCAAACTAGTTATGCAAACGCAACATGGATTAAGGGAAGACACTCACAAATGAACACATGTGGATGGTATCCCCCCCCCCAAGCAGTCAGTGATTCCAAGGGTAACAGTGAACCTGCGGAATTGCGGTCCCTTCTTCAGTTCAGTGGAAAAGCCACACAGACAAGCAAGGCATTCTGGTTCAACCGATTACTCTTCTGCTCAAGAACCTGCAGTTGCTCCCTTTTGCACATCATGAAGTTATACCTTTCTGCCAGAGGGTCCAGGCCCCCACCTCCCAATGCTCTTCCAGCCCCACAGGAGCCACCTTGCTCTCAGGCCTCCCTTACTCCTGATACAAAATCTTCAATCAGACAGTTCTCTCCCACTCCTTGTTTCTGTCCTCCCAGACACAAGTGTCTGAGAGACATCAACTGTACACAAAGCTAGCTGACCTGTTACAAGAAAAGCATTTTCCATGCTTAAGTTCACTTGACTTCCTGTCACTTGCAACCCAAACAATCCCAGCTAATAAATTCTCTTGAGGACAAGAAAGCAGGTCTTTGTCTGCCTGGGACAGACACACATGGGGTGCTCACTAAAGGCTGGTTTGGGTTGATTAGACTCTGGCTGGAGCTCACTCCCATCCCATGGCACTGGTCATGGGCTCTGGAACACTCGGGCCACAGTTGCACCACACACACTCACATGTCACATAATACTTGACATGCTGAGGTACCAGCCTTGATCTGTGGGTTCCATGAATGCTGCACGTGGTGATGAGTGAGGCCGAGTCTTTCCATGAACCACACCCCAGCCAGTACGCTGTCGCTGTCCTCTGCTCACCTGCTACACTCGATTGTGCAATCACAGCATGCAGAGCTCAAGTGCCAACTGCCAGTCATGAACTATGGGGTCTTGGCTGGGTGACCTACTCTCCCTGGACATGTAAAATGCCCCTGCCCACAGGATGGGCTGTGAGTACTCGCAGGCTGTAGAAGTGTTACTCCAACCATCACCATCTTGGTAATTACTATGGCAGACACTATGCAGGACAAGAGGCACTGAGACTCTACCTGTCATATCATCCTGCTCAGAGAGAAAAGTTTGGAAGGACAGGTCAAGGGAGTCACCCAGAAAACCCTGGAAAAAAATCCTCAAACCAGGGTTCTGGAGGACACCGATGCTGGAGCTGGCCCAGCAGCACAGTGAGGCCTGTGCAGACCCTTAGCCCTCTCTGCATGCTGCAGAGCCAGGACCTCAGGACCACTTTGAGGGCCAGTTGAAGGGCAAAAGCCCATCATGAGGACTCAGAGTCCTGGTGTTACCAAGGCTTGAACTAGAAGGATGAGATCTTTCTTCCCATTGGACACACACACACACACACACACACACACACACACACGCACACACCAGCCTTGGTGAGGAGCCCAGCTAGCACCCCATCTTTGAAAACCACCTTGAGGTCCTGAAAACCAGTTTCCACACTAGAACCTCCACTACAGTGAAGACTTGCAGTACCTCATCTTATTCCTAAAGGTGACCTCAGGGTCCTGGGAGAAGACACCAAAGCTGATTTTGCTGCCTTGACTTCATGCTTTAACCAATCCCTATCACACAAGGGATGGGCCTTAGAAAAAACTTAGAATTCCTTAAGCCAAGTCCTAGAAAAGCACATTGAATTCTGGTTCCAAAATCGAGACTGTGCCTCCAATCTGTGAGTCCTTTGAGCAGAGCCCTGTCCTGGCCCCCTGGGCGGAGGCAGTTTCCTCTTCTTCGCCAGGGTTATCTTTTAAAAAAATACTCTACTTATTTTTACTTTATATGTATGAATGTTTTGCCTGAATGTATGTAAGTGCACCATGTGTGTGCCTGATACAGGCAGAGCCAAAAGAGGACATCGGATCTGCTGGAACTGGAGATAAGGACCCACCGTGTGGGTGCTGGGAATCGAATCTGGGTCCTCTGTAGGAGCAGCCAGTGTTGTTTTTTACTTTATCTTATTTATTTATTTATTTATCTTTTTGAGACAGGGTCTCCCTCTGGTCCCAGCTGTCCTGGAACTCACTGTGTAGACTAGGCTGGACTTGAACTCACAGAGATCCGCCTGCCTCTGCCTCCCGAGTGCTGGGATTAAAGGCGTGCGCCACCATGCCTGGCTTTTTTTATTTACTTTTTATTTAGTGTGTATGAGTGCTTTGTGTGCACATATGTAAGTACACCTGTGGGTGCAATGCCCTTGGGGCCAGAAGAGGTCATCAGATTCTCCCAGAACTGGAGTTTTGAAAGGTTATTAGCTGCCACATGGGTTCTGGGAACCACACCTGGGTCCTCTGCAAGAGCAGCCAGTGGTCTCAACTGCTGAGCTATCACTCCACCCCAGAGCTAAAGCTTTTTAATTTAAAAATTGAACTCAATAACTAATGATTTAATACTAGTATTGAATGCCCCCTCTCTGCAACTGGAGACAGTTGGAGTGGAAACCTCCCAGTCCCACTTAGCCCCTGCCCTGAAGCCACCTGAATAAGAGACCTCAGGCTGGGTCAAAGTGCAGAAAATAAATGCCTGTGGAATGCTCAGTAGGGACATCTATATCATACCCCCTCTCCTCCAAGGCTCAGGGAGCATCATGGAAGAGGGGGCAGAAAGACTAAAAGCCAGAGGTCAGGAAGGGCTGCAGAAACAGTGTCTTGGGGGTATGATAGGACTGCTGCACTCATGAGCTCACAGTAGCTGAGGTTACTTGCACAAAATCAAGCCAATCAACATTCCAGCTCACAATCCCCCACCCCTAACTAAAGAGCTGCTGTCAGTTGACGGCTACTAGAGGAATGGGAGTCAATTTTTTTAGGGTGTGGCACCTGGAAGGCCTATGACACTCAGGTAAATGGCTCCACACCCGAGACCAGAATTGGTCTCAGTGGGCTATTTTTCAAAAAAAGAGAGAGAACATGAAGTTGGGAAAGGGGATTAAGGTGGATCTTGGAGGAACTAAGGGAGAAATTGGGGGGTAAATATGATCAAAATATACCATATACATGTATGAAATCCTCCAAGAATTAGTAAAAGTGTTTTTTAAATATAAATAAATAAATAAATAAATAAATAATAAACGCCAGGCTGTGTTAGCACTCACTTGGGAAGCTCATGCTGCACGAAGCCCACAGAGATCTGCTTTCTGGTCTCTACTATTCCACCTTGACTGAGTTCCCTTACTTGTCAGAAAGGGTGGGTGGGCCACTTTTTAAGTACAGGCTCTGCCACTGTGATAGGAAGAGTCCCCTTTGGTCCTTCCTGGGGGCCCATCTGTAGAATGAGGATAATTGTGCCTGATGTGCAGGTTGAGTGATGGTATGCCTTCGTGTAACCTGGTGGGCACCTGCTGGGTGCACCTCGAACCCTAGCTCCTCTGCATGGCAGTGATGATTCCCTAACAAGCTAAGTTATCATGAATTCTTGAGCTAGGCATTACTACATGTGAGGCAGTGGTGGTATGTACTGCAGGTTCAAGCCAAACATGCTTAATATGACTCCTGGCCACAAAGTCAAAGGAAAGGTGTAGGAGGTGGGGAAAGATGTAGGCCAGGTCTGGTGGGTAAGGACAGGAGATGGAAGAAGATACTGGCTAGGTCTGATGGGTAAGGCCAGGAGGTGGGGAAAGATGCTGGCTAGGTCTGATGGGCGAGCTCTCATGAGTGGGGAATGGGCATGTGACAGACCCTGTGACCTGTTCAGATGTTCTGCTTCTGGCTGGGTCTAGGCACGACCCCTGGGGTAGGCAGCCACTCCAAGTACTTAGGGACAGATTTGGCCTGACCAGATCTACATCCTCCATGAGATTGAAGATGACAGGCTTGGGGGTTGGGAGGAACTGGTCACAGGAAACCTGGCAGTGAGACATGCAGAAAGACCATCTGGGCTCTGAGGACCCTGTGTCCCCTCACCCCCACAGGTCTTTAAGTAGGTGCTGAATATTCCCATTTGGGGCCTGGGTCCTCCTGCTGCCCACCCAGCCCTCTGGTATCCAAAGACAGAACAGAAAGTGACAGAAAGATCCAATGTTTGTACGTTGAATGCTAATTTGACAGAGGAGTGGGCATGGGGGAGTGTTTATAATCAGCACTCCAACAAGCCACAAATGATGGCAGTATTTTATAAGCTTGTTAGAAACAAATCACCCCCTCAGCTGATATTTACTTACTGATGAATCATAAAAGGGCTCAATACGCAAAGAGTAAATCCGAAAAGAATGTCTTTCTCGTCCTGTCTTCAGCAACAGTGCTGGGAGCCTGCAGGGCCCAGCCCTGGCCCTCTCCCTCAGTCCTGTCCCCGATTCCCAGCAGCCTCCCCAGGGTGGCACGTCACCAGCACCAGCCCTCTGTGTTCCCCCCTTCCACTGGCCTCCGTCCTTCTGCCGCCCCCGGAGTCCTCGGCAGGAGCGGATCCAATCCTGCTAATTTGCATGATGATGAAGCCTCCAGTGCAGGCCGGGTCTTAAGAGGGTTGGGAAGAAATATGCCCTGTCCTTTGGAGAGGCGCACAGAAGGCTCTGCGCCACCCTGGAGAATTGGGGCTCCTGGCAGGTGGGCGGGGGCGGCCAGGCACTGGCAGAGCTGGCCAAGGACAGCTCAGCTCTGTCGCCTGCTGAGCTTGTGTCCAGCTGGCCCAGCTGAAGAAGGACTGCCCAGGGCTGTAAAGCAGCAGGAAGTAAGGCACAAAGTGCCAGCACCAGGCTCAGGCCAGACAGGTCCAGGTCATAGTGACCGACACTGTGGCTGACTGACCTTGAGAAATCACTGACCTCTCTGAATCTCAGATCTGCAAACTAGAGGGCCGCCTCCTCCACAGGAGGGCTGGGAGGACCAGGAGAGGCAGCCATAGGCACTGACCAGAGCAGCCCCTCAGCCCCTACTGTATTCATATCTATTGTATTAGAACTGCCATCAGTCTTACTCTTGAGTTAATAGGTCCATAAACCCATCCACCCACACATTCATTCTTCCCTCCCTCCAGCCAGCCCTCCCACCATCCACCCATTGGCTTAACAAATGTCAGGTACTGTAGCAGGCAGTCCAAGAGACGGGGATGAATTTGACATATGTCTCATCTTTAAATTGCCTCCAGTGACAAAAGGTGTTCCAAGGTGAGGATAGTGCCACCTGTGGGCCAGTAGAAGGCAGAAGCAGGCAGGGTGTGGGGTGCAGCATGGGGTGTCAGGTCTGCTTTCAAGATATGTTCAACTTCTGAGGCCTTAGCACACTGTACTCTTAGGGTGTGAGTTTAGCTGTTGTCTGCTACATGATAGTTTTTTTTTAATATATTTTATTATTTTTTTAATGTATATGAGTGTGTTGCCTCCATATATGTGAGTGCACCCATGTTGTGCAATGCCTTGGAGGAGGTCAGAAGAGGGTGTCGGATTCCCCTGGAACTGGAGTTAAGGATGGATAGTAGCCACCATGTGGGTGCTGGGAATCAAATCCAGGTCCTTTGCAAGACCAGTCAGTACTGAGTCATCTCTTCCAGCCCCTGTGATAAAGTTTTAAAGCAGTCTTACCTAAGCAAGTTGGACAGTGGTGGGCCTATAGGCAGAAGCATAAAGCAGGCAGGAAGGGCCCAGCCTCCCGTGAGAATGGATAAAGTATTTGGAATGGGGTCAAGGCAATTGCAAGAGGGAAGAAATGTCCTACTGTGTCTGGAGCATAGTAGGTGCTTGGGATACCAAGAGTCAGTGAATGAACGAATGAATGAATGAATGAATGGATGGAATGCAGTGGGGGGCATCCCAAGGAGGCTGCTCTGCAGAGGACTTGAGGGAGGCTGGTAGAGGTCCTGAGGGCTGACGCTGGCAGGTGTTGCTATGCAGCAGCCACAGGAGAAACAGGAATGTCCCTCAGCCTTGCCAGGCTCACAGTCTGGGGCACCAGGCCCCTGGAGTAATTTGAAGGTCACTCTTTCTCCATTCTGCAGATACTGATTTAGTGATGGTGACATGCAAGGACAGGGCACAGTGCCCCCGACCACAGAGCTCCCCCAATTCTCTAATAAACCCAAAATCAATAGCAGAAGATAGCGCCCAGTGAGTCCCATGCTCATCACAGCAGCCCCATGAGCCACTCAGCTATGCCCACAGAACAGATGGAGAAACTGACAATGGAACAAGTTCGACACCTCCTTTGGCTCAAGGTCAAGGGAACGCAATTCTGAAGTTCTTTACTATCAAGGTGTGGGCCAAGGAGCCCAAGATGACCTTTTGGCTCTCCCCAAATAGGTCACCCTCATGTCTCTTGTAGTCCTCTGAGTTCACTGGACAGAAGCACTGTTCTTGGTCCCACTTTAGGGATGGGACACTGCACTTCTAAGCTCCAGGCCACAAAAAGTACAAATGGCAGCAAAAGTTGCTGTGCAGGGATCAACTCTGGGGCAGAGTTCTTTCTCTGCTATAGGGCAGCGTGGTGGAGGCCATGGAAGTCTGAAGAGGGGCCGGCCTGATGTGGATACCAAAACACATGCCAGCTGGTACAACCTGGACTCTGGTCACCCCCTGCCTTCACCATCTTGCCTACCCTGCTCGGAGCCTGTAAACTATGTGACATCCTACCTAGCCCTTCCATCTACATGCTAGTCTGGGTGGCCACCTGCTCTACCTGCTCAGTGCCTGAGTCTGTGTAAGAAAAGCAGCCACTGGTGGAGCTCAAGGCCCAACCTGTGCTGAAATGATTCTCCCAAGTCCCTTTCCATGGCAATTCTGCAGTTTCGGTGCAAAATTAGTTTGCCTGGCTCAAGGCAATCAGTGTGTTTGCCTGTGCATGGATGAAGCCCTGCATCCTAGATGCCAGCCAGGACTGGGCCCCAGAGTTGGTGACCACAGGTCTTCATGGACCCCTCAGGGTCCATCAGGTGTCAACCAAGACTGCTTCACATTGCGATGAGCTAGAGATACCGCTACCAGGAGGTCTGAGTCTCATCCTCTCCCCACAGTACATGACGGGGCTCAAACCTCCAGTCACAGAGCTGAGCACTTGACCCCCAGCAGACTCTAACCTGCTATCATTCAGAATTACCATTGGTAGCCAAAAGATAAGGGCAATTAAATTCAACACTGAAAACAGGGTTGGTGTTAGAAACAGCATGACTGAGAGCTAGACTCTGCCTGCCAGGAGCTCTCAATGAGTCCACCGACAAACACAGGCTATCTGTTCATCAGGGTGTCCACACTCTCCACCCAGCACCACAATAAGCCCACAATCCTCTTCTGACTCAATAAACAAGGGTCAACATATTTTAAGAACTTATTTTCCCTTCTGTCTATTCTGTTTCATTTTAAACCATTTTAATATTTACTTAAATAATTACTTCCTCTGCTTCCAAGAGTAACTTTCACCTCAAGAAGCGCTTCTTGGGGTGCCCGTGGTACACTGCTCCCCTCTTTGAGGTCAGAGTCCTCATTTGTGAAAGGCGAAGGTGGGCACCATCACTCAAGGCCACTAGGGGACAAGTGTCAGTCCCTGTGCTCCCCATGAAGGACTTAATCACATACTTGAAGGAGATAAAGGAATAAGTAGGTGAGAATTTCATTACAAAGTTCAAGGTTTAAACTCAAGGGCAAAACATCAGAAAGAGTCACTCACACAGAGCACATATACTGCTGAAAAATTGTGTCCCTGGAAGCTATAGATGTCATTAGCAGGCACAGAAGGAGTACCAAAGCTGGCAGGCTGGCAGAAGGCTGAGCTTCCATGATTTTAGAGTATTCCCCACAGTCCTCTGCAGTCCTTGCTGTCCTAGGCTCCTAGTCTCCACCCTTGTGGATAATTCATTCTTTAAAGCAAAGCATGAGGGAAGAAAGAGGTGTGGATGGGAGGCACGCATGCAGGTTGCCTGGGTGCTGGGTAACCTTAGGAAAGTCGCCTAACTTCTCTGAGCTTGTTTCTTCCCTGACAAAAATAGGGGAGGGAGAATCAACTGGCATCCTCAGTACACTACAGAAACTCATTAAGTCTAAGGGAATCAACGGAAATGTGTATTAGTCAGAATAGGTTGGGATGTATTTGTGCAACAAACAGACCTAACTTTCAAGGGCTGCAGACAACAGTTTTATTTCTCATTGCCCTTCATGTCCACTGCAGAGGGTTGTGTTCATGCATCACTTGGGCATTGCTGCTAGTGACGGCTTCATCTCTGACACTGACAGTCATTGTGCCCCAGGCTGAGATGAGAGGTCTGGAGAGGACCCAGACCACTTCTATTCACAGAATTAGCCCCAAGAGGCAGCCAATCCAGAGGCACCAGGAAGTATAATATACAGTCTCATACCAAAGACACTGACGACTGCATTACCAAGAACAGCTGAGACACTCACCAGACGGCTCTCCCACTCTCAAAGCAGAGTCAGGAACACAGGACAGAAAAATAAAACCTGGTGAGAAGTCTTTCCTAGAATGTTCCAGCAGGCCAAGGCCTGGGCTTTGGAGGAGCAGAGTGCTTGAGTCATGCTATCTCTCAGGGCTAGCTCCAGAGTGGCCAGGGGGCCTAGCAGGGTCTCTGCAGGCCCCATGCCTTTTCCTGGAGGCAGAAGGTGAGCCCTCCCTCCAACACCCTGCCGGCCACCAGCTCTCCAAAGAGCGCACCAGGTAAATGCCATGTGCTGTCCTGGGGCTTCTTGCAAAAGTCGCTCTCTCGCCAATAATGGCTTTAGGAGGCTATGCAGCCGCACGCCTGGCATCTGAAGCGTCGTCTGAGGCCAGGTGTTGCATCTCTAATTAGGATGGGGATTTTTTTCACCCCACACAGAATTTACATAATTGGGAAGGAGGTTACAACAAGGACCAGACCCACCAAGTGTGCATTTCCCATCTCCTCCTTCCACTTTCCCTTGCACACTTCAAATTTAAGGCAGAAATGAATCGATTTGAATTTTTTGAAATTAATTATCATCATTGCCACAGAAAATGTATCTGCTGCTTTCCTTGGGGAGTTGAGAGAGGAGGGGGCAATCTTGTGTGGAGAGGAACGCTGGGAGTCACCCACTGCTCTCTTAAGCAGCCCCTCCCCCATCAGTCAGCCTCACCCAGGGGTCCTAACAGCACCTCCCCAATCATTCTGTGCATTCTTCAGAATTTTTTTAGCACCAAAATTAATGCTTTAAAATGTCACTTGCTGCAGTAAAATTTATCAACATTATTATATACCACAGAAACTGCCATCCCAGACAAATGCACGACATTAAACTTGGTCTAGAGCTCCCCAGAGGGAACGTTTGCTGCAATTTGTATAACAGTTTATATATTTATGCTATTTAATGGTACAAAGCAATAATTATGACTTCATTCACTGATAAGCAATGGCATTACATAAATCTGATGCGGATTTAGAACATGCCAGCTCTGACGCCGGTGGACTAGTTGTAAATTATGTTGCCGTTAAAAAAAAAAATCCAAGCAAATATGAAGGAGCAGCAGGAAACTAATAATGCATCTCCAGCTGTTCCAGTTAACCTGCAAATGTGGCCATCTGCACCTCGGGAGAAGGAGAAGGGGAGTGGGAGGCAGGGTGGAGCGGCAGCGACAAAGCCTGGCCCTGACATCCAACCAATGAAGGACTTTGCTTCTCCGCCGGTCAGCAACTGCCCCAACCCGGAACTACTGGGTGCCCTCTCACTCCTCTGGTGCCCTTCTGTGCTCAGCTTAAGGCAGGCAGGTGGCCTCTCTCCCCTCCGTTCCTTTCTCCTCCTGTCCATGGAGCTCCCAGCTCAGCAGGGCCCACCTGGTCAGGCATCTTCCTTCACAGATCATTTCTGTTCTTTTTCATTTCTGGGCTTTCTTTTTTTAACACTTCACAGACCTATCTTGCATAGTTGAAAAAAAAAAAAAAAAACCAGCAAGGGGAGTGGAGGGGAGGAAAGTAGAGATGAGATAAGACAAGACGCACTTCACTGGAGTCCTGGTACAGAAGCTCCCGGCTCTGCCCAGTGGGTGGTAAGCAAGAGAGCCCATTCTGGGCCCCACTCCCCCTCAAAGGTTGAGGAACTGTAAGAGTTGTAGCTGGAGGCCTCGGGGGTGGCTCAAGCCCTGCCCCATTGGAACCCAGACCCTGCAAAAGCACAGGCAGGGCTGGGCTCTCCTGATTGTCCTTGGACCCTGAGAACTGTGTCTCTAGGGGCCCTGCGTCCTCCCTCCCATCTGGAGCTGAGGGGTCACATCAGCACTGTCTTATCTGCATATTCCACCCCCACTGGAGGAGTTTGCTCAGGAAAGAAAACCAAGTCCCAGAGGGACTTATACACCCTGCACATGTCGACTCCCCTCAGGAGCCCCATATTTGAGCCATGAAGCTCAGAAGAATGCTTGCAGGCCATCTAATCCGTGTTTCTCAAACTGCAAACTGCAGCAAGAAACAGACACCGTGACCTAGTCACTCACTAAGTCTCAGAGGTGTGAAGCCAAAAACCTGCTCCACAAAACTACGCCCAAGCTTACTGAGCGTGGTGACTTACTTTTTTTTGGTGCTGTGGACAGAACACGGGACCCTGAGCCTGGAGCCACCTACAGACCTTGCTGTGGCTCGTCTCCTGATCTTCCCACCATACTACTCTACTGCATTGCATCCTTCTCGCTTTGCAGGCCTGGATGGAGTCCATTGATTTCGTGATTTGCTAATCTGAAAACACTATTTCCCCTCTATCAATTTCCAGAAGGAAAGCCAGGGCTCACAGGTCTGTCACTGGTCTGTGGCTCAGCCAGAACCCAAGCCCAGGCCTCCGGCCCTTTTCCCACCAAACTCTGGCTCAATGTCCTCCCCAAATCCTTCCTGGGCTTTCTCAAGGCCACTTCTGAGCACACTGAGGACCACTGGGTTCCTGGCCAAAGTCTGATGCAGAGAGCACTGGGTGAGGAGGAAGGGTGTAGAAGCAGGGAGGGACAGGGCACTCAAGGTGTGTTCCAAGACCTCCCATCAAAGACTCTGAGGGTGGGGCTGACCCAAAAGTCCATCTCTGTGGGCTCCTCCCCAAAGCAGGAAGTGGCACCTTGCCTGGTCTCAGAATCCTCTCAGGCAAGCTTACCTGCCAGCTCCTAAAAGGGCCCTTTGTTGCTGGCGCGCAGCAGGCAGCTTCCTGAAAGCTAGAGATGAGACCTGGGAGCTACAAGGAGGACCTTCACAAGCTCCCCAGCCTGGGACTCTTCCTGTTTCCAGGGCCATAGGAGAGGAGTGAGGCCCATACCATTTCCAGGCAGGTCTCTTAGGAGAAACTCTCAAGCTGGGACATGGGGCAGGAGGAGCAGTTGCCGTCAGCCTACATTCTGTTTTAACAAAATGATCTCGCTACTTTGAGAAACAGCCTTTTCAGAGTTGGCATGATGGCTCATGCCTGTAATCCTAGCACTTGAGAGGCAGAGGCAGGAAGCTAAGGAAGGAATTCAAGTTCACCCTCTGCTATGAAGTAAGTTTGGGGCCAGCCTGTGCTACATAAGGCCTTTTGAAGAAAAGGAGGGAAGAAAGGAAGGAAGGAAGGAAGGAAGGAAGGAAGGAAGGAAGGAAGGAAGGAAGGAAGGAAGGAAGGAAGGAAATATCCTTTTCTAAATTCTTTCTAAACATCTAATAGTAGGCTTTTTTAAGGTGAAATTTCTCAAAAGCCTCCGTCCATCAGTTTTCCAAGCTATTGGGCACTGAATCCTATGAGGGGCTCAAAACCTACACTCCTTCTCAGCTTATACATGTGGAAATTTATGAGGACATGGCTTTTTGCTTTGATGAACTAGAAAATGCTCCCCTCAGAGGGAACCTATTCAGTGACCTACCCTGCAGATCCTGGGGGCCATCTCCCTAGCAAGGACCAAGCCCCGCAGGGTGTATACAAGCTGGAACCGAGACTGGGGCTAGCTAGACAAAGCAGCAGTGTGGCTCTAGCTAGGGCTGAGGCAGGACAAAGGCCTTCTCAGCTGTGGCTCTGCGAGGGGCCACACCGCGTGTGCATCCACATGTGCTTCTGTCTAGTTGTCAACATTTTAAAAGACAAAAGGTTTTACATTCAGGCTGTATTTTTGCAAGCTTAGGACTCTCCAAAATACCATCAGACCCTTGAGCAACAAGAAAGGAACACGAGCTCTTGCTGGCCACTGGGATACAGCAATCCCACACCAAACTGTTTCACAGTTAATAACCCTGCGGGTGTGAGGCAGGATCCCTTGAACTTCCAGGCAGAACAACAAAGCAGAACACAGCTCCAGTGCTCCTGCTGCTAACTGGCTGTGTGACTTGGGTAAGCTCACACCCCTCTCTGGACCACAGTGAAAGTTGTACAATGAAGGCTAGAAATCACCTCCTCTTGAACTCAGGGTCCTCAGGACACCATCTCTGCCCCTTTGGCATAGGGCGGCCGAAGTGAAGCTTTCTCAGTGAGAAGGCAGGGTGCATGAAGTAGTGAGGGGCAAGCACAGCCCCACCAGCCAGCCCCGCCAGCCCGGGCACCACCCCAAGGCTGTGCAGACGCCACTCTACAGAAGCTTGATATGAATATTGTGTCAGGGACTGGAGATATTAAGAATGACAGTGCATTATCACTGCAGCAGGGAAATCTCATGAGTCCTAGAGATAGGATTTTGAAATCCTCAGCCAAAAATCAATAGTAATGCCCAAGAATTTATAAAAGAAGCTCGTCAGTCTGCATTGGAGGAGACAGACTTTTGGTTTCCGCAGAACAAAAGGGACAGGTGCGAGTGTGTCACAGGGCACAGACTGGCAAGCAGAGAATGCCTGCAGGCCTGAAACCTGGCCAGAGTCTCACCAGGGGTAGGCAGACAGCAACGCCAGGGGTACTCCCCACCCTGACAGATGCAGGACACAGTCCATTTCCCAGGCAACTCCTGAATCCACTCTGTCCCCAAAACCAAGTTTACCCACCAAACAAGAAAACAGGTATGGGGCCTGCGACATCATCGGGACTATTCTTAGCTGCAAACTGGGTAAAGGAAAGTGGCTCCATCTATCTCTTGGGATTGTTGTGAGGATCAAAAATCAGTATCTTAGGAAACTCAAACATTTAGGAGGTATGCACACCTACAGGAAGAACACAGGCTCTGACGGTGGAGAGTGGGTTCCAAGTCCAGCAGCGCCACTCCGAACAGCAACAATAACCTTCTCTCTCCTTCAAGGTGTCACAGGAGCTGGTGGTGGCATCCACAGTGCCCGACACAATAGCATAGCCCATAATTTCACCAGCTTCCATATTATGATCGGTATTCAAAATACAAATAACCCTCCCCTCTCCTCACCTCCTTTCTGGAGACAGTCTTATTGCGTGGCCAGGGTAGCCTTAAACTCTTGATCTTTCTGCCTCCACCTCTGGAATGCAGGTGTGTACCACATCTGGCTATGTGCATTTCTTCATTAGATTCGCTGATAGTTACATTTTCATGAAATACTGTCTTTCCCCAGTTTGCAAAAATCCTTTTCTTTTTTTTTTAAAGATTTACTTTATTTTTAATTGTGTGTGCATCTGTGTGCGTGTGTGTGTAATGTGTGCATTTGAGAGAGTGCATGTGCATATGTGTATGGAGGAGTCTGGAGACCAGAAGCCAGAAGGCAGCATCAGATCTCCTGGAAATGGAGTTATAGGCATCGGTCAGCTGCCTGATAGAGGTTCTGGGAATTGAACTTGGGTCCTCTGGAAGAGCAATAAGCATTCTTAACCACTGAACCATCTCCAGTCCCCCAAATTCCTTTTTCTTGAGCAAAGCTCATAGATGAAATAAGAGAAAGTTTCTCTACTTGATGGGAAATGGAAGCTTCCAAAAAGGATGTGACTGGGCCATACACACACAGACCACACAACCCCAGGAGGAAGTGAAGCCATCATCAGTGCCATCCCATTCTGGAGACAGGAGGACCCCAACCCCCCAGTGACTCTCACCTCCATGGACCCACTTCTTTACTAGGTACATGCCCTCTGCCCTCCAAAACAATGGTCTCCTTCTACAACTGACTCTAGAAGGACTGAGAATAGGGTGATCAGGCTAGGAGAGCCCCAAAGAGCATCCTCTTGGTTCCCAACTTCCAGGCTGCAAACATGAAGCCACATGGTCTGTGCAGCTTCCCAATAAACAGACAAGGTAATAGGATCCTCACGTCTCCTCTTCCCATCCTGGACCTTCAGGCCACAGAACAGTGCACAGAAGCCTGAGACACAGGAGCTGAGACTAAGTTTGCTACTGCTACACACATTCCACAGTTGAGGAGCACCCAGGCCATGTCCACAGCTGTCTCCATTGTATGTGCTCCTGATCCCCCAGTGCATGACAAGGACATGACTACCCAAACCCAGCTCACTCTCAACTGTCTGGCTAAACCCTGACTCTCTTGTCGGCTTAGTCCGAACTAGAATGAGATGCTTTAAGAGCTAAGAGTCAAGTAGGCACAGGTGGAGAGCACACAAGGGCCAGGGCCACTCAGAAGAAGCCGGTTCTTTCGAAGCAATGCAATCTCTTTTTTTATATGTTTGAGTGTGCAGATGCACATTCACATGTTCACATGTGTGGGGAGACACGTGTGCTTGTGTGTGTCTTTTTCATCACTTTCTGCCTGTGTACCGAGGCAGTCTCAGTTGAACCCAGATTTTGCCAATACAACCAGTCTAACAAGCCAGCTTGCCTCAGGGATCCTTTGTCTTCATTCTGTAGAGCACCAGGATTACAGGAGAGCCCCCACAGCCACCCAGCATTTACTTGGATATTGGGGATCTGAACTCTGGTTCTCACATTTGTACAGCAAGTGCTTTACCTGCTGAGCCATCTCCCCAGCGCTGTTTTGTCTTTTTGAGTCCTGAAGCCTAGGATAATCTTGAACTCCTGCTCCTCCTGCATCCCAAGTGCTAGGATCACAGAGGTGTACCCAGCTCAGCCACGTTAATAGTATGTCCCCACTTTGGCTATGATAAGTGGTTCTTTTCTACTGCAAGCTCTGTGAGGTCAGGTGTGTCCATGTTACTAGACTGCTTGTAGTGGGCTTTCTGGTGATATAAAAGCACTGTATTATTATCATAGGAAATTTGGGAGATCACCTCAATTCTAGACTTCACAGAACCCACACGCAAAATCTGGTTCACTTCCCTAAAGAGATAAACATCTTTCATGAGATTCTTTAAAATTTCTTTTAGTTAGGGGGTGGAGTTGTACCCATGCCATGGAGGTTAGAGGACAACTTGTGGGAGTCAGTTCTCTCCTTCTACCATGTGGGACCTGGAGATCATCAAACTCAGGTTGTCAGGTTTGAAGGCAAGTACCTTTACCCACTAAGTCATCTCATCAGCCCTTCCATGAGATCTTAAAGAACAAAAGGGCCTGGCCCAGTGCCTAGTACACAGCTGGTACTCAACACACAGAGGCTGAGGAAATATTTGAGAGAACAGTCAGGAGTGAGTGGATTTGACTGTAAATGGTCTTGAGTCCAGTCAGTAAAAACAGTACTTTAAAACTAAGGGCTTTGTCACTATGGAAATTGAGATCTAGAACGAGATACTTCATCAAGAACTATCATTTTCTTTGGTATTTCACAGGCTTATTTTATAATTAAATGTTTTAAAATTTTTAATAGGTCTCATGGATGCATAGCAAATATACCTCCACTAAAAACAGTATGGACAAATATGTAAAACAGGAGATTTCCTCAAAACAACAATAAAAACAAAACATACTAGCCATTCTTACAGTCCTTAATTCCTTCTCAATAAGCACCTCCCACCAGGGCATGAGGAAGCACTGAGCACTTCTCTTTAGCATGTGGGAGGCTCTTGGCATACAAGCATCTCTCAGCACACTCAACAACATCAGTAAGTCCTTGCTCTGTACCTGTCATAGGGCCAAGCATGTCTTAGCCTTTGCTATTTTTCCTCATCTTATAGATAAAAAAGTTTCACACTTGGGTTAAGTTGTTGTCCTAAGGATAAAGTAAGATTTGAACTCATGAACTCTGACTGCAGAATCTCTACTTTTAATCCCTACAGTATAATGACCTATAGACAGATAGATACATGGGTATGTGGTGGGTGAAATGATAGTAGAGAGATAGACAAACACACAGGTGGATGACAGGTTGACAGGTGAGTGGGTAAATCATTAATGGATGGAGAGATGAGGGATTGGGGGAGCTGGGATGGGTAGATGGGAAGATGAAGAGGTAGATGGGTAGATGAGGGATCACTACACGGACAGATGTTTGGTGGAGAGGTAAGCGTTCAGTGCATAGATGAATGGCGACAAGAGGGGAAGGGAATAGAAGGGTGCAGACAGGTGAGCAGGAGGTGGGTACAGATAAGTAAGAGGCCTGTGTCACGTCAGGTCTGTTTCCTTGCCCTGAGTTCAATCCTCAGTACTGCAAAAAACAAAAACAACAACAACCAAAACCAAATAAACAAAACCACACGATAACATGAGAGTCACAGAAGCTCCCATTTACCCACAGATCACTTCCATCCAACCTATCAGAAGCTGAATTTCCAAGGCCTCCAGGACATGGGTCTCCCCCTGCCCTTGGGGTCTAATTACGGGCAGGAGGACTTGAATGGCACCAGAGAAGTGAACCATGTACAGAGACCAGGCAGTCCTTGTCACCTGCTCCCAAAATGTTCTTTCACAATGAAGACGGACCTGGGCTTTGTTCATTTCCTCATCACCCTTCCAGTCAGAACAGAAGTGTCCCATCTACTCCAGTCTCCCCTTCCCCTACACACAGCTCAGTATTCCCGGCAAGCTCCCCCCCCACCCCCACCCATGTGCATTATATTTCAGTACCGCTTGAATTCTCCCACAGGATTAACATGAGCATAGGCATCTTGCTCCATCCACTCTGGTGTCCACAACCTCTCTGCAATAGAGGAGCTCATGGATTCCAAGGTCTCAAACTGGAACCTAGACAGACCCCATAGAACTGCCCCGCCCCATCTTGGCCACAAGTGAACCAGACCAGAGCCACCATCTGCAGAACCCAAGAACCCACTGCCTGCAGTTTCTTCTTTGTCCACAAGAGAGCAGACCGTCTTGAAGCGCAGCACAAATTCTTTTGTAAATGCCTGGTGTACTTACAGAACACTGTATAACTCAAAAATTATAATTAAAATGTCTTAGCGCCTGTATTTATAGTAACATTTAAACTACTGTGCTTTCTTGAAGTCAGTCATTTACTTGAGAACAGCACACTTTATGGTGAACAGATCTTTGAAACAGTTCCATGGGGATCTAGCCCAGGCACATGTAACTCAATATATGTCAACAGCTGTAAAAATATTGGTGGGAGAAGGCAGGGAGAAAGCCACGAGCCCTGATCAAGTGTGCTGTCTCTTGCATCTGACTGTTTTTAGCTGCTCCCTCCTCTTCCAAATAATTGGGCCATTTTGGTGCCCGCTGTCACACAAGGCAGACCCTCTTTGAGGCTGTACGATCAAAAAGGTTATAAATGAGAATGATTTCGATGTTGGCGGCCTGGAGAGTGACCAGGGCATGCGCAGCGGCAGAAGGGGCTGTTCTAATCTTGCCCACTGCACACCGCCATCGGAGAGTATTCCTAGGGAGTGAGCAACTCCCCAGGGCGAGGCCATGGTAAATTCCGCCTAATCCCTTCTGCATACAAATGAGTGCCCGGCAGGGGGACAGGGCCAGACTCAGCAGCCCCACCCCCACCTCCTGGGTTGGCTGTCTTGGCTGAACAAACAACCCAGCCCCTGTGGTGAGAGCAGTGGACTGGGAGAAGAGGGCGCAACATCAGGGGTTCTGGAGGCAGGAATGCCTAGGCAAAGCTCCCACACTGTTCTCAACACTTGGCAGTGGTATACAGGTGCCTGGGCGGCAAAACAGTGGCATGGTGGGGGAGGGGAGGAGGTTGGCCCAAGTTGAGAGAATAGAGTGCTCCCACTTGGGGGCTGAGAAGCTGGAGGAGATAGTGCTAAGACTGAACTGTCTGGGTGGGAACCACAACTGCATAGCATGGCTCACCAAGATGTACAAACCCAGCTTCTCCCTACCAAAACTCTGCCCTTGAGCTCACACCTGCAACACAGGCCTCCTACCCAGTGACAGTAGAAGTACACAACCACCACATGAACCTCCCTGAAGTTGAGTGAGAATCTAAGTGAAGGTCTTGGAGTCCCAAGTACTAGAGGGATGGCTTTGGAAGGGTCAGACTCCAAAGGAGGAAAACAGCCCTGGGGTAAGAGGAAAAGGAATGGGTGTCTGCTCACAGACAGCGCATGGACAGCAGAGAATACAGGCACATTGTGCTGTCCTGTGGGGTTGGGTCTCTGGTGGTGTCAGTCCTGCCTGGGCTAAGTTGGTGGTCAATGGAGCAGATTTTTGTAACCTGGACCACAAAGTACCTTGCAGGGCCCTGAGGCCCCACAGGAGTGGGCAAAGCTTACAGGTGCTGTCCTCCGGAGTAACAGCCCTTCAGCTGACTGTGCAGGTGTGGCAATCACTCTGGGAGGTTTGGAGAAGGTTACAAAGCAGAAAGACATCAACTGCTCTGGAGTTGGACAGACAAAGGTCTCTGCTTCAGCCTCAGGAGAACAAATGGGCCAGGGCCCTTGTGCATGTGAGGGGATCCTCCTCCTTGCTCAGCAGTTGGCCCAGCAACAAATCATAACACGTGTGCAGATACACAGGTGGACACAGCTCCCAAGCCAGCATATGCCCCATTTCCCGCGGGATTCATATGCACACGTTCACATACATATATGTACACAAGCACACATATCCATTTACACCTATCCACACCCAGGTCTTCCACGGAAGCAACAGGAACTGTACATTCTGAGGACCCAATTAGGCTCAGTGTGTCGCTGACAACCTTTCAACTTCCAGAAGACATTTATTTTTACAGTGCTCTCCAGCTAAGAAATTACTAGGTTCCTGTCCTTCCCCAAATAGTCTTGGCATCTGGAAGCACCAAGGTGTTGCTAGAAGTGAGGAAGGGGGCCTGTCTCAGAGCCAGCCGAGGATGACTCCACAACTACTAGGAATGTGGGTCTCAGGGCAGGGACAGTCCAAGGTAGGCAAGTCCTCAGCTCCCAAAAAGTCGCAGGGCCCCAGGTTGAACCCAGGAGAGTGTGGGTCAGTCCCTCTTGAGTAACTCTGGAACTCTGGCTACTCCTTCCACTTTCCCTCATCTATAGCACGGTTGGCCTCCCAAGTATCACTCCAAAAGGCAGGTTGTGTGTCTGGCATGGGGACTGCTTTTCATCTCACAGATAGGGAAACTGAGGTCAGAGAGCTCCTGCAGCAGCTTCTGCCTACCTCAAAGAAACAATTCCAACCACGTCCTGGCCCAGGAGTACCTGGACCCAATCCTATCTTAGTACCTCTGATTGACATTTTGTGAGAACCAGGACCTGCCCCATCACGGAAAGTGACGGGCAGAGAAGCTCTCTTACACTCCACTCCCAGCCCCGTGCTTTGTGCACTTGAGACAAGGTCAAATGTCTGCATTAGAATCTGCAGCACGCTGCTGACGATGGCACCAAGATCCTTGAATTTCAAGGTTTCTCAGTACACTAACATCTTCAAACAAAGTTGAGTGAAGTAGGTTTGAATGTAGTTCAGTGGAGCAGGCTTGCTAGCATGCACAAGGCCCTGGGTGGACGCTCCTGCACCAAAAAGGAAAGGAGAAGAACAAGAAAAGAGTCTGTCCACAATCTTAACGGCAGCCTCCCTCTGGTCTTCAGAAAACCACCATGCAGTTACAGCAGCCTGGGACGGGGGTACCAGGGAGAACATATGTTCCGTGTGGCTTTGTTTGCATCTCCAACTCTGCTATCTCACAAGCAGCAGGTTGGCGATTAGCAAAATAGCAATAGCAAAGAAGATGCCGGTGACGACTGCCATCATTGTGGCCGTGACGACAGCTGTCGCCAGGAACTAGCAAGTCTGCTTCCTCCGCACTGCCCCTAGAGTCCCCACGTAGGCTGGAGCTTGAAACATATTAGGGAAACTTGGCCAATCATTTCCGTGAATCTTTGCTGCCTGGACAGATTAAACCCAGGCCCCAAGTGGCTCTCCCAGTTGACAATTTTTCTTTCAAAAAGGCAGAAGTTGCTGTGAGCCAAGTTCTTGCAGCCGAATTCCTAGACACAGTTTCCAACTATTCCAATCAGCCGGCTCTGCGGTGGGGCTGGGATTTCAAGCTCGCCACAGTATGAAGTCCAGTTTGGGCTATATTCCCTTCTCTCTCGCAGCGTGATGAAGGTTTCCCCGCAAAATCAAAAGGCTTACTGTCAAGTTTTCGATTGGTCTGGGCTTCGTGCTATCGTGTGTGTGGTGATGGGAAGGAATATGAATGTGATGCTGGCTCCACCATGGGGCCTTGAGGCCTCGTCCAAGCCATCCAGGGACCTTATGAAAGTGGAGCGGAACTCTTTTCATGTATATTCCAACTGCTGAAATTCCCCAGACGCACCACAGTGTGCAAACGCAGTGGAGAAAAGAACAATGGCTGGATAAAAACCGAGGCAGGTCCACAGAGCACGCTGAAGACAGACCTGTGCTGCTGAGACAGGGCAGCCCAGCCCAGCCCTGCCGCCCGCCCTTCCTTCACCTCCCTCCTTCCCATCTTTCTTGTACACTTGAAACTCCATGAAAATAAAGTCACTGTATTTCCAAGCGAGCAGGTTACTCTTTACTTGAATAAAATATACGGGCAAATTCACCAAAGAAGGCTGACACTTGGGAAAAACACAGGTGACACTCAGGGCAAAGTGAGAGACATCATTTGTATCTTATGTCTCTTTCCTAAGCCATATAGCACGTAAGAGCATGTATATAAAATAGGTGTCCTGGGGCCAGCTCCTCCTTACTCCCCAAAGGAGGATGTGTGTTCCTCTTCCTAACATCAGATCTAATGACATCATACCAGTAGTTTGAAACTTATATCTCTGGTTCTCAGTTGTTTTCAAAGAATAAAGAGAGGTTATGAGAGAGAATGGAAGAATTTATACCACTGAAATTGGCAAACACTATAAATCAGAATTCAGACAATGAACTGGGTTTTTTAAATATTTTATTTTTATTTTATGTGTATGAGTGTATTGCCTGCATATATGTAAGTGCACCCATGTCGTGCAATGCCCGAGGAGGTCAGAAGAGAGTGTTGAATTCCCCTAGAACTGGAGACATAGACAGTTGTTAGCCTCCATGTGGGTGCTGGGAATCAAACCCAGGTCCTCCACAAGAGCAGCCAATGCTATTAACCACTGAGCCATCTCTCCAGCCTGAACTGTTAAATATTTACTGGCTTCATCACTACAGGACTATGTGTATGTATACAGACATTGCAGGATATAAGGACATGCACACACATACACTTAGTACATATACAGACACTAGTGCATTCAAGATTACATGTACACATATGGTATCTGTATGCTCCCTCTAATTCTAATTCATAGCTTCTCTACAAATATTCTTTGAAAGCAGTACCAGAACCAAGGATCTAAGTGAATTGGTATGCTTCTATCATAAAAACCAGAAAACTTGCTCTTCCAAAACATAAAGTGACACCTGAACTGATCCCTTTTTGTTAACTTGCCTGGGTATTAACATCCTCCTATTACTGCAAATTTGCCGCACTTGTATTTTCCTCCAGCCCCAGAATTAAACACACTTCTAATTTCTCACTTCAGGTGCATTAAGTGCAGTATAGGGCACAAATGAATAGTTTTATTGATAATAAATTTTATAATCCATGCAGCACTTGCTGAAAATGGATGTGTTCTGGATGCATTCATTATTTCTCCTAATTTGAAGACCACAGGATTGCAGCCGCCCTGCTCGCACTGCCTCTGATAATTACCGGCTATTTTCTACTAGTTTGAGGCACGACAGACAATTCAGGCACATTCTCTGTGTTATGAGGACAAATGACAATAACCAGTCCGTCAGATTATTACTTTTCTCAATTTCAGAGACTATCCAACATTGGTTAGTAGTTTGTCTCCTGCAGATAGGATGCATCCTGCCAGTTTGATGGTGCCGTAAGAAATGGGGTGCACGACACCCTGCACACTCCCCACAGCATGCAGGTGAAACACAGAACAGAAGAAGCCATCCTGGGAAGTGAGATGCCTGCAGTTGGGAGGAGATGCATGGAAAACACTAAAGAATGGTGGTGGGTCTTGAGCTTGTTTGGAATGGAGAAGGGTTAAGAATGGGGATTTTTGCCATCAGACAATGCTGACCTCAGTCTCAGCTGGCCCAAAGGTGCGTGTGACCCTTAGACTAGTCAACTCTCTGACCCTGTGTTTCCTCATGTGAGAGATGCAGGTAAAATAACACTTGTTCCTGAGGGCAAGAAAAGACAGCAGATAGTGTTTTTGAAGTGCTTGGCACAGTGCCTGGCCTGGTAAGCACCCACTGGCTGAAGCTACTGACTGTTTTTAGACCCTACAGTGAAGTGGGGCCAGGAAAGTATTTATATCAAATGAGAATCACCAAAGTAGCACAGAGTTTGTAACAGGGCCCATGATTGGTTGCCATGGCAGCCTTGGGTGAGTTCACCATTCTGGGAAGCATTCAAGAAAAGCTGGAAATTATGGAAGAGGTTCAGGAATAGGTTCTAAACTCAGACTAGATGACTCAAGGTGCTGAGATTCTTGTCAAACTATTCTTAAAGGAGAATTTGACCAAATCGTTGTGCTCACCGGGTACTTACAAAGCCTAACTGAGTTGTACGTGATCTCAGTTAATCTTCACAACTCTCAGAGAGATACTATCATTATCCTGACTTTATTTTTTTTCTTATTATTGCTGTTACTTATGGTGCCAGGGATGAACCTAGGGCTTCATGCCTACTAGGCAAATGCTCTAGCCCCATCATGGGATGGGCAGAGGGAATGGATGAAGGCCAGCAGCTTTGGAATCCAGCCTCTTCCCACCAATCCTTGTTCCAAGTGATGTGTGGCCCAGTAGCTCCTGACTTGACATACATGCTCTCCTGTATGCTGAGGGTTTGCTGGTTTGCCCAGTGGCTTACCCAAGTGAGAAACGGTAGGTTCACTGGGGATGAACTACATATACTACCATAGTGAGTTGTCGCCATGGCTGCACTATTTATAATCATAATGGTACTTTAGTGGAACATCTTTTTTCTCTCTCTCTTTCCTACCAGGCCCTTCCAGTGGGAAGTACTTGCTTTGTGTAAAAATTAGGACATATTCAAAAAGGAATTTCTCCCTCAGAATTTGGTTTTTCTAAGAAGGGAAGTGCTCTAGATGGGTTCTCAAATGGCACCTATGACAAAGCAAAGTAGCCCTTCTCCAACCTGGAGTCATCACAAGAGGACATCTCTCATTCTGAGGTAGGAGCTGCACCTGCAGCCAGGTAGAGCCTGGATTACCCAACACCAACACCCAGCAGCAAACTGCTTCTAGGCAGGGGGTGGCTGGTGTGACTCCCCAAATCTCCCTGTCATATTAGCCAGAGCCACCGGGGCATGCTGCAGTGTGCAGAGATCTTGGGACTCTTGGGAAATAATGTGAGATGCATCTGACGTCCAACTTCACCAATTCCCAACCAGCTGGAACAAGGCAGGGAGGTGGGTGCTGTGCCTAGCCATGCCCCCCACTGCAGCCGCCTGTGTTCTCCAACCCCAGAAGTCACAGTGAAGCACAGAATTTCTGGGCTGAGTGGGACAACCCTACAAGTCTGCCCCTCTTCTTTCTCCTCTAAATCCCCAGCAGCCCCCGTTCCTCTCTCCCCTCTCCTGATTAACAGTGAACTAACTTTTCTCAGAGTTCCATCCTGTTCTTGAGGTTTCCGTTGGAAACTTGGCCTAGATGACAGCTGTGTGGGCCTCTCCCCAGCTCGACCCAGCAGGAGTTCTAATACACTTCATTCTGGGGCTGGTTGCTGCTTTTAATCTATCAGCACGGCGCCACAGCTGCTGTAAGCTAGCTGAAAATTGTCTGCATACGGGCAAACGACTGTAACCCTTTTCCATGCAGGCATGCACTTCAGCCAAACACCCTGCCTAGCTGTCCCTATCTAGAAAGTGTGTAGGCCCAGAGTGGCCATCTTCCCATGCACCAGGAGGTCCTCACCTGAAAAACAGTAAACTCAGAAGTCTGAGCATGCAGTTGACACAGAAATGTCACCTCCCGACACCACTTCTTGCCTCAAAGGGAGCTTTTAAAATACTTTCCTAGCTGCAATGGGCCAGCACAGACCCCTCCAACTAGGGCTGTACCCAGGAGTCCTTCCCCTCCTCTTCGATCCTATAGAAAAAGAGGGCTTTTCTCCCTGAGGAAGCAGGCTCTTATCTGCGAGGGCCATGCCCATGCCACCACCCCAGCCTCAGGAGGGCCTGGCCTGAGACAACAACACCTAGTTCTCGGAGCCACTGGCACTGTCCCCTGCTCTGGTCTCAGCCCCATCCACTCAGCAGCAGCACACCTAACCGGACTCAGCAGGGAAGGGCAGGAGCTGAAATCCTTGCCAAATATTAATAGTTACTGTTCTGACAAAATAGCCGGCACCCTTCAGGCATTGAACACAAATTTAGATGCCAGTAGGGAATGAGAAAGAAGGAACAGAAGCAGGAAAGTATATAGGAAGGCGCTCTCAAAGGGGGCCACCACCCTTGCTCCAGCCCTCAGACATCCCTCCATTCCCCAACCTTCTCTCCACCCCCCTCAACCTTCCCCTATCCCACAACCTTCCCTCCAACCCCTAATATTTCCTCCACACCCCCAACCTTCCATCCGCCTCAACTTTCCCTCCTTCCCCTTCAACCTTCTCTCCAACCTCCCAAACGTCCCTCTATCCCCCCTCAATCTTCCCTCCATCCCCCTCAACCTTCTCTCCATTCTCTCAAACTTCCTTCCAACTCTCCCCCTTGGGTCTCTGCAATCCCCTCAGTGGGCAGTGATGGGAAGCACAGGTCAGGTTCTAGGGCTCCATCTTCGTGGAGACACTCAGAGGTCTGAACTCGGCCCACCGACTCAGGCCTCCATTATGAAAGGAGACATACTTCCTGGCTCCACCACCTACTCAGAGCACAGTCCTAGCCTTCTCTATTGGGGAGCGGCACCTTCACTGACCCCGCCCCCCTCCAAGGAGGTCCCATTGCATTTCCATTTTCAGAATAACACTCACAAGACCCTGGTCACCCAGTGGAGCCAGCCACACCCCCAGTTCCTGGAGTGGATGAGCACATGCCGCCAGACCCCAGCCCTGGGTGGTTCCCGGCTTTCAAGGGCTGGGGATGGGGTGGGTTGCAAGGAAAACACCTCTCCAAACCAGTCCAGCTCAAAATAGTCTTCCTTCAGAATTGATATGGAAGCAGCTGTATCTCTTTCATTTCAGTAATTATCATATAATTAAGTGTATGAATTACAAGAGAGCCAAGGCATTAAATTAAAATATTTAATGCTTGTAAATCTGAAAATGATCACTGTGCCGATCCGCAGCCAGTGAGAAGGAAGGCTAATGGCTCAGCGGCCAGTACTGGGAGGTGGTGGCAGCAGCTGAGTGGTACCTCACAAGGCAGCGAAGGCAAGTGAAGGGCGATGTTAGGACCAGTCAGGCCGGCGCACAAAGCTCAGGCCCATCCCCTTACAAGATAGAGGTGCAGGTCCTGGAATAACAGCCTAAGGTCCCGAAGCCACTAGTTGCAGCCACAAGAGGTAAGGCAGAATCACTGCACTGGGGAATGTCACAGGGGCAGAAAAAAATGGGACCACATTGTGACATCTCCCATATTTGAACTTTACCCTTTTGAAAATATTTGTACTCCCGTGTGGACAAATGAGGAAGCCAAGGCACAGAAAGGGAGACCTGGTAAGCCTCAAGCTGGGCTGAGGTTGGGCCTGGGCCTCATAAAGTCCTGACTAGTTCACCTGGTTTGGCTGTGACCCAGAGGGTATTCACCAATCCTTTCATTTCCCTATGCCAGCTGCCCCTCGGCCCCACCCCTGGGGTCAAAATGGAGGTCCAAAGCTGACAGAGCAGCGCTACCAGGGTGTGGGAAAATAGTTCCACAAAATACAGTCAAACGTAAGTTTCACATTTCTGTTCAGAAAACACTACACAGTTCCCAGGCAGACCAGGACACATGAGACTCCTGGGTTCAAAACTAAATGGTTTCTCAGTAAGAGCAAGCCTGCCATCCTGTCAGCTGATGCTCTATCCCTGGAACTCAGGCCATAGGGAGCCAAGGAGAATCTCCCATTCTGCCCCGGTGTACTCACCAGGAAAGGGAAGGTGGGAAAGGGACCCCAAACCCACAGGAAGAATACAAAGAATGGACATCCAGTCCAGGTTCAAGGACATGAGCCACATGAAGTCTTAGGAAAATCCCCTTTATGTGTGACTCCGGGATTAATCATTTCTCGGCCCAGTAGATTCCTCTACTCCTGGATTCAGCCTTAGGAGTAGATATTGCCACATCACTTGACTAAGAGGAAATCCAGCTTCAATGGCACATGTCACGGAGGAGAGAGAGCTGGCTTATGCTCCTCTGGAAGTTGGCTCTGATTTTACTCTTGCCAGAGTCCAGACTCCTTTCCCAGAAGAAAGAACTCCGAGTTCTTGTGGAAATCCTCCACCAGAATGGTCCCACCCCTTGAAGCTATCATGTGACTCACACCTGGCCAATTGGCATAGTCCATATCTCTGAAAGCAGTGATTGGGTCAGAGATGAACATGTGACCACGATTGGCCAATCAGAACCAGTTCTAAGAGATTTCTGGTATTAATGGGGTTAAAAAGCTCTTTTGCCCCTGGGGGTTGCCAAGCCAGCAGGATGTAAACCTAGAGGATGACTTTTCCTAGGAACAGAGAGAAGCCTGCCAAATGCTTAAGAAAGGAGGGCAGCCAGGGCTGTTCAGGGCTGCCAGGGCCTTGACTGAGAAGGCCATTTGGGGAACCAGGGAAACAACTCCCCTTTGTCTCTGGGGACAGTTTGAGGCAAGGCATAGCCTCTTGCAACTCAAATAAGGCATGGCAGCTGTGTTCTCCCCAAACTTTTAGCTCTTCCCAGGGAGAATCTTGCCCCTGATGGTCCATCTGTCTGTCTCTTTTCTCCTGCGCTCGATTCATAGTATTTAGCACAGCACTGATCTAAACAAAGGCACAAATAAGTCCTAGAAGCTCCCTGCTTGGAAAAGTCCAACCAGGGCTGCCTGGCTTCCCCGTCCCATCCCTGTCCCCGGCAGCCTCTCTTGAGTCCAGCACACTCTGGTGTTGATGGCTTTGGAGGGCACTTGTCCCTAAACACATGACAGATCCTTGGCATCTAAGAACTTCCTTCACTCCTCTGCTCTGGGCACCTGGTCACAGGGCCTTCCTACCCTGGAACCTCTACCAGTCCCCAGGCCCACTGTCTGGAATAACCTGTTTGCTCTTTAGGAGTCAGATGAGGCCCCATTAGCCCCAGAGCATTCTCACTGCCAGGACCTCTGTCCCTCCAGGGAGCTCCTGCAGCACCTGCCATCCATATCTACTAGTGTGTACCTGGTCATCTCCAGTGTGGGTACACCTCTCCTCAAGTGACCATCTTTCCTTTCCCAGATGACAGCAGGTTCCAAAACACTTCCCTTTCTCCTAGAGGAGTATCAGCAGACTGGCCTGAGCCTTTTTTGGATTCCCTGGAGAGGAGCGGCTGAGGCCTGACTGGCCCACAGGATCAGTCCTACAGACCTTCCAAGTTCATGGACAGTCCCATGAAAGTTCATTCATGCAAGTGGCAGTGGAGGGGGGCAGAGAAAAGGTGTATTTTCCTGATGGAGATGTGGCAGAGTGAAGAGAAGTAGCTCTGAGAAGAACCACATGCCTGGCTAGCCTCTGCTGGGTCATCCGGAAGAGAGTAACTGCAAGACTGTCTCAGCAGCTGTGGACATGAAGGCTAAGCATCTCCTCTGCACCTTCTGGCCAGGCACATGCACCCAACAACGGCAACCACTGTGGCAACTGGAGTGGTGTGTGTACTCCCACCCCAAGCAGTGGATACCTGGGGAGGAGAGCTGACAGGACACTGCTTCAAGCAAATGCCTCCCAGGAGTAGGCAGGCCTGGTGAGCTTCGTGTGTGGACACTACGGGCTTTCCACTTAGGGTACACCCAAATTCCTACAACAGCTCTAAGGACAGCCCCATTTTATGGTGATGAAACTAACATAGCCACAGCTTCAACACCTGCCCAAGGACTCCAGAACTGCTGAGTGGCAAAGCAGGACCATAGTCCATGATACTGGGGCCAGGCCAGTCCCTGGCCTGACCAGTATCCCTGCTCCCAGAACCTGATAACCAGGCCAGTCAAGAAGAAAGAGCCCTTGAGACACACTGCAGGGCCACTTTGTAGGAGGACTTCTAGTTAGGCCCTGATGAATAAAACACAAGTGATCCAGCCCTGTACTTCTGTGCCATGGTGTACCTCTAAGGTGGGTCTACTGTGTGCTTAGAGCTGTACCAGCTTATCTGCCTGTGACCTCACTGTCATCTAAACAACCCCATGGGTGTTCATTCCCATTTTATAGGGAAGAAGGTTGAGGCTCTGAGAGGCTAAGTGACTTCATTTTGGTTACAGAGACCTGAGCCCACTGGAAATCAGAGCCTGCAATGATCCCATGAAGTCAGACTGCCTTCATGTACAAAATGTGGGGGCCACCTAACTCTTTTCATTGATCTCCTTTTTAAGCTAATGGGGAATCAAGAGAGGTACTGTTAGTGAAGCATGAAGTAGTTTGCTACAGTGTACTTCAAAACTGTGAGCATTTCCCACAGACTTTTTCCACCAACTCAAATGAATTCTGATACAGGTTTGATGTGACACAGAGTATTTTGCTAATTGGTGAGGACAGGTATTCTAGGGATGTTTCCAAGGCAGGGCTGGCCTGGACAGCAACAGGTGTAATTGCAAGGTCCAGAGGCCAGCGGGGCTCTTTCCTATTCCTCACCCAAAAGTCCTCCACTTCTCCTCTCAAGATCATGATGAGGCTATCAGTGGCCTCCAGGGCAAACCTCCTACCCTACTCATTTCCCACAACTGGGGGAAGGCAGGTGGGAGGAGTGGAGCCTGACTCTGTTGTCCTGAGTCTGAGTGGCAAGAGCAGGAGGATTTCTAGGATGGGTAGACAGTCTTCCTGGGCCAAACAGGGCCTCACCCCAAGAGCCATGAGCCAGAGCTTTCCAATAAAGTGTAAAGCCTAACTGCCCATTAGCTAGGCATGGTGTGTGTGCCTTTCCTCTGTTCACTCAATAAAAAGGTCCTGGGTTTTGCACCCACTCTGCATCTTTTCATACCTAGTTGCTCATTCACTCAGAAAATACATATGAGTAGCCTTTTATGTGCAGAGTTTCAGGGTGAGGTGGTACCTGCCTGCCTGGAGCTGCCAGTCTGACAGGCCAGGAAGACAGTCGCCATTACTCCAGGCTGGAGCCTGAGGTTCGGAGGCCCAGGAGGTAGACAACATACCTGCTGGGACTGCCTCAGAAACAGTCTGAATGCATCTGAGATGGAAGGTGGAGGTGCAGATCATGGGGAAGGTGCTGGGGCAGAGGGACAGTGTGCACAGGGTCTGCAGCCGCAGTACAGAGAGGGATGTGGGAGGGTGGGGCTTCAGGTCTTACCACTGAGCAGGGCCTCATGCACTACACCAAGGGTCTTTACCTCTAAAGACTCCCACCTAGGGAAACACATCCAGAAGGTCGGTTAAAGTTCCCATTAGGTTACAGATTGGCAGTGGAGGAAGAGTAGTTTCCAGAAAATCAGATGCCAGGTTCTGTGCCATGCACAGGGCACTCAGAACTGAGCAGAGCACAGCTGCCACCCACTGCAGCACCAGCAAAGATACACAAAAGAGTGGGCAGCTGAACCCCTCGATGATCACCACCTCATGCAGCAAGTTAAGTTTTGAACTTCTGATATCGTAACTTGGTACATACTTATTTTTTAATTATCGAAGCAGACTGGTGAATATTTTCATTCAAGGAACATTTATTGAGAACCTACCATATACCCCATGCCTGTGGGCTATAGAAAACAACACTTTATGACTTTTAAGCTAGTCCAGCTCCAAGAGGCCTGTCTAGATCTCTCTTAATAGCACACATTGAAGACACATGTAACCTCGGCCCTAACTTGCCCACTTCAGAAGCAATCAATGCCTGTGTGTCACATGCTACATGCAGTGACTCGTGTGCAGGTAACATGGACTTGCCACAGTTCTCGGTGAGCATGAGTCTTGCAGACGTGAGGCCAAGAGATGACAAGGTATCCAAGAGGCACACAGGGCTCTGCAGAGGGATGTCCTATGCCAGGAGGAGACAGTGATCTGGAGTGATGGGCAGAGGCACTGGGGCTGGACCATGGAAAGTAGGTGAAGGAGCATGAGGATTAGTTCCAGGCAGGAGACAGTGTATATACCAAGCTAAAGATTATGCAAAAAACAAAGTGTGGAAGCCACTCAGATTGGGAACCAGGGGTCCCTCCACTGACAAGTAAATATAGACAAGCATGGGGCACGTGCATTAGGAGGCAAAGCTGAAGGCTTGTTTCCATAGATAATGGAGAAGTGCCAGAGTCTTCTGAGAAGAGGCGTGATCCACGATGTCATCTGCAAAATGTGAGCTACAACACTTGGGTTGAGACAGGCTGCTGGAAGAGCCACAGATGACCTCCCACTAACTATGGCAGAGGAAGAGTACTGGAGGTATGGACAGAGGCAACAGCAGTGCAAAGAAGGGGACATGAAGCCTCCTCGAAGTGCATGTTGGGGAGAGACACTGGTGGTGAGAGGCACCGAGGAGGGTGTCCAAGGCAGAGGTGCCAATGTCACAGTACCTTGGAGAACCTGCCAGCTCATATGGCCAGGGTCAGCTAAAGTTGCTCAACATGTACATGTGGAGTCTTTGTGAGCAAAGTGGAGAGAAGACAGTTTGATTGCCTAGTAGATGGGTAGGTGAATAGGGGTAGGGAGATGGCCGCTGGCCAATGGCCCTGTGGATGGCCACTTAAATATGAAGGTAGCTAGAGGGACATGTGGGCAGAGCACAAGTGCTAGACAAATGGACTGCAGAAGAGTAGAGCTATGGAGGCATGAGACAGATGAGTGGCTGGGTTGGATGTCGGGGGACCATGAGGTACCAGAGTACCGAACTGAGTAGTTGGGTGGGATGTGGCTCCAGCAAACGTAACTAGAGAGTGCTGGAAGGTTCGTTTTGAGCTGACATATCCTACTTTATCACTTTCAGTTGAAACTCCTCTCCCAGCCTCTCTCAGCACTAATGAAGACCATCTAGCAGATCTGCATCCAAGGGTGCTATCTGATTTCTAATTCCAATTCTGTTGGGACCTGCTGTATGTATGGCCTTGGACAAGCCCCGTTCACCTTTGGGCTTCTTCCTGTCATCTGGTGCAATGAAGAACCAGGACCTGCCTAGGAATGCCTGCTTGTGGCATCTGGCACCCGTTACCATACCTTCCCTACATCTCATTCACCTGGCCAGAACTACCTCTAAGGAGTCCGGCAAGCTGAGCCCCACTTGTCAGGGAACACTAAGAAAAGTTGTTCTTGAACTTAAATGCACAGCAGTTTTTATAGCCCCCATGCTCAGGAGGCCTGGGGTGGGGCTAAGAATTGACCTTTCTAACAAGATCCCAGGTGATGCTGACTTGATGGTCCTAGGCCCCTACTTGGAGGGCCAGTGACTTCAGGGCTCTCACTAGCTTCCTCTCTGGTTGTGTGGAAATTTGGTAGGTATCCCCATAGCAGCCTCCCGGATACTTATAGTCACCCCAGCTTGTAGCCAGTCCTTTCCAGGTCCTGCATCCATCCTCCCTCACCATGCCCCCACCTGCTTTGCTTTGCTCCTGGAGCCTGTGAGAGCATCATGCCTTCTGCTGCTTTCACAACGCCTGCCCCTGCCGCCCTCAGAACAGCTGTGGGCTTAATTATCAAAATAACATTTTAATAGTCTCATAACTGAACTCCCTTCAAAATATGCCAGTGGAAGAGGCAGGAAGGATTCTTTTAGCACCTCTTCCCGCCCGACTTGCTAATCGGAGGCATTTAAGCTGCTGTGAGGCCCAGATGCTTGGCTGGTCCACCGAGCCTGCCATATACACACAGATGTGGCTTTCTCACGCAGAGTGAGGGCTCCAGTCCACACCAGTGCCCCAGCCCATGACAGACAGCCAGCAGAAACCAGAAGCTATCATGGGCCTCCAGCTCTGAACCAGTGTGCCCAGAGAACTGAGGCATCCCATTGTGATCACTGGGCAGGGAGTGGGGGTGGGGAGTATGCTTCTAACACCATTTTTTTTTTTTATTTAAAAAAGTTGCTATCACAGGGCTGGAGAGATGGCTCAGTGGTTAAGAACACTGGCTGTTCTTGTAGAAGACCTGGGTTTGAATACCAGCACCCACACGGCAGCTAACAACTGTCTGTAACTCCAGTTCCCAGAGGATCTGATAGCCTCTTCTGTCCTCCGCAGGCATTGCACGACACAGGTGCACTTACCTACATGCAGACAATACATGCATACACATAAAATAACCAGAGGATCTGACAGCCTCTTCTGTCCTCCGCAGGCATTGCACGACACAGGTGCACTTACCTACATGCAGACAATACATGCATACACATAAAATAATAAATATATTTTTTAAAAATTTGCTATCACAATCACCAACTCTCCCCCTAGGAGAGTTGCTACTTCGTGCAATAATTCTACAGGGAGTAGGGAGTCCTGGCTGGTATTTAGCTTGTGAGTTAGCCCTGTGTAGACTAGCTTCTCTGATCAGTGTTTGGTTCCCTTGGTCCCTTTGGCTCTCTGAGTCCCTAGAGGTTGCTAGCATTGTGGACCCACCCCACATGCACTCTTCCCAGGCTGTGGCTGCATTCAGGGCCCAAAGACAAAGCCTAGCCTAGCTATTTGCACCGTAGCACTTTACCCAAGAGGAAACCAATGGAAGCCATAAGAAGCCACATCCCCACAGCAGGCTGTCAGTGGTGAGCTAGGATAGGTGGCATTATCCCACCTGTAGGGGGCGTGAGGCCTGGGTAAAAGGGCCTCTCTGCCAGCCCTTGTCAAACTTCACAGCACCTAATGGCCCAGGGCAATCAGGCTTAGCAGGACAAGGTACAACTGGGTATCTCTCTGTCTAGCACATTCTTCTGCCACTGGGCCACACCTTAAGAAGGGTGGGGGCAAGGTCCAGAGAACCTCGAGCCAGTCCAAGGTGAAGTAAGAACAGAGACCAGATGAGGGGTGGGAATGGTGGCCTCTGAGCTCAGCCTCTAGCCACAGCTCTGGTTCTATCCAAGCTCACTCGTCACCCACAGACAATATGCCCAGATCCCTGAGAAAGCAGAGTGGGCTCAGCATCCCAGCCATACGAAAGAAGTCGCCTCTGCTCGAGGAAAATGCCCTCAGCCTGTTTACTGCTGCAACCAGAAGGCACCTGCTTGGCACCAAGACAGAAAGTGTGAGATCACATGGCAGTATGTGGTGCCTGTCTAGTGTACAAGAAAGCTCGCTGCTATCTGAGGCAGCTCCTGGGTCCAGGTGGGTGCATAGTGGGATGGAGGCACCAGAAAGAGCAGAGCCTGGACTAGATTGGGCACTGGTGGCCAGCTTGAGCCCTGTGAAGCTTAATACTAACATAAATGTATCTAAATTACAACTAGTACAGCAGGCACCTGGGTATGAGCTGGGGACAACTGCCTTTTAGAACTACATACTTGGGCCCATCAAGTATTGGGAAAAGAACTTGGGAAACTTAGAAAACTGGCTACCTGCCCTTTAGAAAATCAGCCTTGTCAGAGAAGTCCGACAACCACATGCCTTGCTGGCCACGCAGCCTACATGAGGAGACTCGAGAGCTCTTTTCGAGTCTTGCTTCTGTTCTTCTAAGCTGTGTGACTTTGAGTCGGTCAGTACCCTTCACTGAACCTAATCTTTTTCATTAGCAGTCTGGACCTAATAGTGCTTGATTGATTCCCAAGTCAGCTCAGAGCAGACATCACGTGATCTCTATGTATATGTACTCACGCGTATGTGTTCTTTTTATAGTCTTGTGGTGGTCTGAATGAGAAATATCCCCCATAGGCTCAAATATCTGAACATTTGGTCAGTTGGTGGCACTGTTTTTGGGAAGGTCATGAATCCTTTAGGAGGTGTGGCCATGCTGGAGAAAGCATTAGTGGGGTGGGGGGATGGACACAGGCTTTGAGATAGCCATAATCCCATTTTCAGTTTGTCTCTTTGTTTCCTGAGCCTGCTTCAGGGTGTGTGTGCTAAGCTTTCTGCTCCAGCCACCAGGCCTCCCTGCCATGATGGACTCTTATCCCTCTGGAATCATAAGCCCAATAAACTCTTCCTTCTATAAGTTGCCTTGATCATGGTGTTTTATAATAGCAACAGAAATTAATTAATATGGTCATCTTTTGGCATAAGTAGGGAACTGATTCCAGGACTCCCAAATCTCTTACATAAGAGGGTGCAGTGTTTACATAGAACCTCTATATGTCTTCCTGTGTGCTTTAAATCATCTCTAGAGTATTATAAAACCTAACATAATGTAAATATACTATTTCTGTTAAGATACAGATGAAGTATTCCAATTTTTTTTTTTTTTTTAAACAGGGTCTCCCTGTAGCCCCAGCTGGCCTGGAACTCACTATGTAGACCAGGCTGGCCTTGAACTCACAGACCTCTGCCTGCCTCTGCCTCTCCAAGGTGTGTGCTACCACACCTAGTGCCAAATATTTTTCAAATATTCAGGAAGACCCATAGATAATCAAGAACATATAGTTAGCTCTCCTTAAGTAGAAAGTCTTGACTGTCTTTTGAATTAGCTTAATATTATCCAATTAGGCAAGAGAGACAGGGTACAGATCAGGAGACTCGTTCTCAAGAACCCAGCTAATTCACCTGAGGAGATATGCCAAATGTATATGAGAACACTAAAGACAGGGCAGCCAGGGTCCATGAGGACACTGCTGCAGCAGAGCCTAGGGAATGGGCCAGTTGCAATGACAGGTCCAGGCCTTTCTACATGTCACCTAGAGCACACTGCTTCCCTGGTTGATTTAATTCTTACAAGCTTTAAACACAAGGCCCTGTTGTGGCCGTCGCTTTACTGAGGAAGAGATAGGTACAGGTTACATGAGCTCCCCACAGCCACTGGCCAGTAAGGAGAGGACCTGGGTTTTAGCTAGGCAGAAAGGCCAGAGCCCCAAAGCCAACTTCACCCAGTAACTTCAGCAGTGGCCAGACTGAAGGGATGTGGGGCCTGAGGAGAGAGGTAGGGCAGCCTCTGCCTCTGCTGCTGAGAGAGCACTGGGGAAGTGCCTAGCTTAGGTCTCCTTCACAAGAGGAAGACACCACCAGAGAGGCAACTCTTATTCTCTATCCCCTCACAGACCAGAGGCTTCCCTAAGATATACCATCTCCAGTCCCAATATGCCAGTACAGGCTGCCTAGCCCTTATCCACAATTCTTAGCACAGGAAGTGCTTTGGACACAAATTCTGGAATCTCTGCATATACATAAATGAGAGACCTTGGGGATGGGACTCTCTAGGCATGACATTTCATATACACCTATTTCATATACACCTGATTTCATATACACCTTACATACAGAGCCTGAGGGTCATCTCACATGGGCTCTTTAGTGCACCTGCACTCAATAACCCATCTCATGGGGTCAGGTGAGGAATTTTCCACTTGTAATATATCATTACTCGAAATATTTAGATTTTGGAGCATTTTAAATTTGGGGTTTGGGGGATTTAGCATGCTCAACTTGTCCTAGAGACTTGGCTCCCAGCCGCCCAAGATCAGGGCTGGCTTGGAAACCTTTCTCACATTACAGCGGCAGTTGGGATCTGCTTGACCTGGGCACATGGCAGACACATGTACCATGGGTGGCTGGGGAGAAGGCTGAGGAGACGGTGCCCAGTACCCGCATTTGTAGGAAGAGCACAAACTATAGTAAAGAATACCAAACCCCTGACTTTCTGAGCAGAGTACTAGGTGGGCAATTTTGCATGGCCTTTGAAGCCACCCAAGTGCACCAGTGCCAGCAAACAACTCAGTAGATTGGACAGAAATCGGAGCCTTTGTCTGAGGACGGCTGCCTGCCCAGGACCCCTTCAGCTACCAGGAAACAGCACCTCCACCTTGACCAGGCTGCTGGAACATGGCTTCCTTGTCCCCCTGGAGCAAGCTGGGAAGGACTGCTTCCATTAGCCAAGGGCCATCTTCATTTCCTTCACCTTCTCACACTGTACTTTCCAAAACAGGATATTAAGAGAAGAGAAACCAAGGGCTTTCCGGGCTTTGCAGCCTCCGCTCCAGGGAAAACCAGACACTCATCGCTGTCTGAAATTGCTTCATTCGGCGAGCCTGTGGGCCATAGGAGCCCTCCCGCCACAGCTGAGCAGAAAATAGAGTTTGTTTCTCCATTTCCCGTTCCCCAGCCTCTCGCCCTCTCAGCTCCCCCTCCCCGTTTGCAGACTTCTCTGCCTGGTGCAGGACTGGGGCCTGGTGGCTCTGCATCCTGCCTGGTGCCAAGGCCCAGGGCAGGGCTCCCTCAGCTCACAGCTCTGGAAGGGAAGAAAGAAGTGGGAAACTTCATGCCCCCTCCCATACCCCAACCCTACTGAAGCCTGCACATAACCCTGATGCAGGCCAACCTCAGACCTTTTGTTCCCTGTAATATTCAGGTCTCCAGGTCATTCTCTGGCCTTGCCAGGAATGCAGTGTGCTCTGGCTAGAGTGAAATGTGATGGTGGTAAATATGTATCCAGCCTGGATCAGGGTGTTTTAGAGAAACAACACTGCTTTCCCCTCTTCCTCTTCCTCTGCTTCTAGCCCACTGGAGGTTTGCATTCCATTTTGATTTGGGCAGCTTTTTTTTTTTAGATTTTAGCATTCCTGAAAGTTGCCTGCAATGCCAAGTGGGAGAGACACAGATGGATGGACTCAACCAGTTGTCACCTCTCCAAGGGAAAGGGAAGGGATAGTAGGTATTTTCTTAGAAGTTAATTCAACTCAAAGCTGGGCACTGGGAATACTCTGTCCAAGCAATTAATCCCTCCCCACCTTCTACTGCCCACCCAGCACTGGCTGGAAGCCTGGCACTCTCCAGAGGAGCAGGTGCACAAGGACCCCTGTGCAGGTGCCAGGGGCAGGACCCCTCTTGGGCCAAGCAGACCAAGCAAGCCCCACAGGACGCTTTAATTATCAGTCACCTGACTCACTTTCCCTCCACTCCCCATCCCTAGCATGAAACCTGCAGAGAGCCCACCCTAAGGACCAGAAATCAGCTACCTTCTAGCCTTGGTCTGTAACTAAAGGCTTCAGTTAAATTATATTGCCAGCCTTGGGGAGCCGGGGAGTGGGGGCTAGAGGAAGGCCTGTTAGTGGGTATGGGGCCAAGGGGGCAGGTCCAGGCATGCTGAGCCTGCCTCTATATCCTTCTAAGAGCAGAGGGAGAAACTGAGGCTGGAGAATATACAGCATGATATATGGAGTCCCTGCTCCATTCTTCCTTAGGGACCACCACAAAGTGTCATACAGTCTGCAGGGAAAGAAGACGGACATCCCAGGTGGCCAGTACCTGATGGTAGAGGACCTCTGCCTATGGGTGTAGGTAGGGTTGATTGTGAAGGACAGTGGGGGAACTCAGTGGCAGACAGCCGTTCAGGCTGACGTTACCTGACTTGCGGCTTCCCATGTGTCTGTCTGCTTGCTTTGTGAGGTGACCCTGAACAAACATTCACTGTGCATGCCGAGGACTTGTCTCCACCAGGACAACACTGCTATACTGTCTTTCCAGAACTGTGAACTCTCACCTTTGCTCTCCCATGACCCACCTCCACTCAGGGCCACAGCAGTCTGTATAACCCTAAATAGGAGTGTTTCCCTGGCAGCTTCAAAGCTCTGCAATGTTCCCATCTTACAGAAAGGAAAACCCACAGGGCTCCTGACCACTGGAGGGCTGATGTTGCTATCAGAGCCACTGTGGTCATGCCCTATCTCTCAGCCCCACACTTCAGCTCCACACTCCAACTGTCCTCATGATTTGCCCTCACTGTAATCAACCTGGCCCCCAACTTGCTGTCTCTGCATAATGACCCATCTCTCCATTTGCTTATATTTGCTTGTTTGTGGTTTAGTCTCAACATTCCCATCTACATGACAAAGTGCCTAGAGCACAGCAGTCTTAATAAATGTTTGTTGAATGAATTAAAGAGTCACCGGCTGGCAGCTAGGTCAAAACAGAACTTCCCCCATGGCCACAGGGTGGAGAAAGTAGGGCTCCAGGCACTCAAGGCCAATAAAGCAAACACTTCTGCAACCTGCCATGAATATCAGCCTTCCTTGATCTTCCTTAGTTCCTGATCACAACTCGATTCAGATATTTAAGAAACCAGAGAAGCAGTGCTATTCAACGCCCCAGAAAACCTCTGAGATCCAACATTCAAGGGCAGAAAAGTTTCACTTTCATAAGGCCTAATAAAATCTAGCTTACTCAGACCAGCAGCAGAGAGCTATGTGCTCTGTGACCCAGAAGCACGTGGAAAGCAGACTGTGATCAGGATACAGAGTTCACGAGGCCTGCCAGGGCCCCAACACATGTGGAAAAGGCCCCAAGAGTTCACAAGCAAGAGGATTTACACCCAAGTGTGACATATATCAGGACTCACAAGGTAGCCTTGGCCTGTGACCACTCTCCCTAGGAACCATGAACAGAAAAAAAAAAAAAAAAAAAAAAGAAAAGAAAAGAAAAAAGTCATTCAATAGGAACAATAGGAAGGGGAGAGAGGCAGGTGACCCCAGCCCCGTTTCTCCATCGTACTGGAGGCCCGTTCACCATCTCTTCAGTCTCACTCTCTTCCATGGCTGATTAAGCAGTTGGGAGCAGAGTTTGCTGTGAAGAAAGCAAACAATTATGTGCTATCTGAGGTAAACATTACCTTGGCGATGGAAGCTGAGATGAGGCTCGTTGTCAGGAGGGATTATCATTATAATACTTAAAATAACATTTATAACACTTACTGAAATTACTCCAATGAAGTCTGCAGAGACACGGAAATGAAATCAGCTCGATGTGTTTTTATAAGAATACCGAAATCTCTGTCCCTGGGAGGAAAGTTAGAGGCATTAACGCTTTTTGCCGGGCCTCCATTAGCTGGTAAAATTTGAATACTGTTTCTGAGGTGAGCGCTAATCTTCTTTGAATCCTCCCAACACATTTTATCTGTAAAAAATTGTAGTTAAAAATTTAGTTTGATGGAATGATATTTAAGTGCTTTCTTCATCTAACTCTCTGAAAGCGCCCCAGAGAGTCTTCCTGTAATTTGTTCAAACGAAATAATATTTTCGTTTCCCCGTTTCTCTTTGTTGTCTTGGGTGATGAAAAGTAACATTTCTTTTCTTTCAATCCTATTAAGCCAGGCTCGCAGAGTGCCAGCCACTCAATCCAAATACGATCTGGCAGACAGGCCCTCGGCTTAAAAAACGGGGCCTGCCAACCCGGCTTTCTGTCAGGAGCTGACATGTCACCAAGCAGTGGTTCCAGGCAACATTTCCCGAGCAATAACCAGGGTTACCAGCCAGCTGCGTGGGCCTTTTTCGAGCTCTCTCCCTCCTCTCTTGCAGCTGACATGCTGGGAACCTTGGCCCCAGCATCTGGTTAGTTCCTCCTCCTGTGTTCAGGCAGCCCCAGGCAACTGCCCGGGCTCACAGATTCCCCCTGAGCTCCGTGAGCTGGGGCCACATTCCAATGTGGGCTTGTTCTCCAGGGCAGGAAGAGCATAGGGCCTGTTCCTTCCTCTGTGAACACAGCCCTCCTCACTGAGTTCCCATTCTGTATAATCAGTCTCCTTCCATATCACAGTCACCAACCCAACCAGTTCAATTTCCAAACTCCTACTTGTCAAAATCTGATCAAATGCACCTCCTCTCTGAGGCTCTCCCCAGCCTCCACCACACTTCCCAGATACTTTCGCCCCAGTCCAAGGGTGTGATTGAATCAGTCATGGCACCATTAGATAAAACTACAAATATCTTGGAGGCTCACAAACATCCAGAGGAGTGGTTTCTGGGGAGGGGAATCTGGGGTGGTATCTAGGGGAATTGCAGAAGAGAAAATTTGTGTTCTTACATATTTTCAGATCTTTTCCACCATCAACATATGTTATAGTTTCTTTCCACATCAGCTTCCTAGAGCCACTGCGAATATCTTCACCAGAGCATCCATGATGGAGGGGAGTATCCCTTCCCTGGGATAACTTCATCACTTGCCCACCACAAGGACCCACTCCCATCTGTATGTGACTGTCTTCCTTGCACCCCAACTGCTAGTGTAATGTACATCTAGAAACCCTCTAAAGATAAGATTCCTTTTTGTGTCCTGCTCAAAACTGGGTTCTGCCTATTTTTCTCTACCCGCCTGGCTGGCAAACAGAAGAACAGAGATTCTGGAGTAAGGAGACCCAGGGGCTAGCTCTGGGCAATGCCCTTGGTGACTGGCCCCTTAGGCCTTTCCACCCTGAGAGCCACACATGGCCGACTTAACCTGGTAGGTCCTCATTAAAAAGTGTATACACCCTCAGATGAAAGAGCAGTGAGAGGCATCTGGCCAGTGACACCTGCAGGTCACAGGTCTTCAGGATAACTATTCACACACTATACACATATTTCATTCATGTTTACACACATGCGTGCACACACACACGATCAAGCTCAACTGATGAGGGCCAAGACAGTACCTCTTCCTGTGCTAAATCTAAAGTCTCAATGACAGCAAGACACTTAGCACAGTGTGAATGCACCAGTACATCAGTGGCACATTATCACCATCACCTGAATAAAACAAAGACCCCATAGCTAAGCACAGCTACCCTGGAATTGGAACAGGGTCCAGAAGCTGAGAATCCGAATGACACCTGCTACTTTGCTGTAGGAGTTCAGGTGAACTCTTGACATTACAAACTTGGGACCTTAGAGTCTGAGTGCTGAGGAGAAGGCTGGCCACAGACCTGGCAGTTGTAAGGCACAGAAAGGTGCCAGGAAGCCTCTGATGATCACAAGTGTTGTCTCCAGACTTCAAGTGTCCTTTCCTTAAATGAGGATTCCTAGGCACCCACACCTATGTGTGCAGCAAAAGAAAACACAGGAACGCAGCCAGCTCGCAGGTCGTCCTTTGGAAACAGGAGCTGAGACGGTCAGTACATGGGCCCCCATAGGTTCACCTCCGATGATAAGAAAGACCCCTCCCCAGTAGCCTATACACCTTGTAACTGAGTGTAAGTTTACACAATAGGAACCTGTGCAGCTCTTGTGGAATGGGCCTACATTGATTAGCTACTTTCTACCACCTAAGCCTGTTTAAAACCATGTATTTGAAGCTTTTTTATAAAAAGGGGGCTGCTAAACTTTGGCTTTTAGAGTTTTTTTAATATCCTCCCCAGCTGTCTATACTCATCTACTAGAGCTGCCCTAACGTGGTAGCACAGGAGCGTGGGCACAGTTCTGAAGGCAAAAGGTCAAGATCTAGGTATCAGCAGGTGAGTTTCTCCCGAGTCCCTCCTCAGCTTGCAGGTGACCTGTGTCCACCCCACAGTCTGTCCTCTGAGTACTCATCCCTGTGGCCTCTGTGTGTGTCCCAATGTCCAGGGATTGGATTAGGGTGTCATCTGGTACCATCACTACTTCAAAGACCCTCTCCCAATAGTCTAATCCTGTGGTACCAGGGACTGGGACTTCCATCAGGAATTTGAGGGCGACACAACTCAGCCCCTAGCTAATAGTACTCTCTGGATCTCTGCCGGTCTAAATGCTTTGCTCGTTCACATGGACACTGGGTCCCCGCCCATCATTTCCTTTGTACCTTTCCCAGGCTTCTCCGGTGACCCCACTGCCAGCCAGGTGACCTTCTGGCAAAAGGAGCTTGGAAACCCTCTAGAGCAAATTAGGCCCACCCGACTCTATGATCAAAGGTACACTGGCCCTCAGAACACAGATACAGGCGGGGTGAGAGCACTAGGCAGGAACTCAGCCTCCCCCCAAAAAGCACCCCCAATCTCACAACTGCAGGTGGTCAGGCAACCCACCATCCCTCCACAGTTCCTGCACAGAGCTACTGCTGCAGGGCCTTAGTGGGCATGGGAACATGGAGTTTTCAGTCCTAGGCATTTTAGAGTCTGTCCACGTGTGGGATGCAGCCTGCCTTTGCCAGAGAGGGCATGCTTTGCAATGTGAACGGATAGATTTGTTAACTGACTGTTGAGTCTAATGTTATACCACTATTCTGCCTCTCGTTAGCAACACAAATTACCAGCAATTAGCTGGCTGACTGTTCAAAAGCAGTTCAATTTCATGTATAAAGAGAACTATATAATGCTTAATGTATCTATCAAATGTAATAGCCCAAACAAAATTAATGATATGAACACAGTGAGTGCTTATATGGGATAATTACAAGGTGTCATGAGAAGCGTGCCACGGAGTCAGACACACAATGCAGGCAAACAGTCACCAAAGTTGCCTTGGCTGGCCCAGCTCTTAGGAGAAAGCCACCGTGAAACAGTGCAGGATTCAGGCCCCTTGGGTGACAGGTGGGACAGGCAGGCTGCTGTGATGTCAAAAAACACAGGTGAATGAAGTAAGACTTAAAGCTCAATTTTCTCATCTGTAAAATGGGAACAGTTGCAACTGCCCCCCAGAAGTTTAACCTGTATCATGTATACAAATGACAGAGAAAGGGCCTTGCTAGCCATCTAGGCCTCGTCTGGAGGAAGACAGCAGTGCTGTTGATATTATTATTACCTAAAAATTTCCAAGGTCAGGCCCAGCAGACCGCTTCCCTCCTGCGTTGCTGACAGCATTGTGGCATGATACAAATGCCACTTCGATTTAATCTTTTTCCCCCTCCGGTAACTAAACATTTTCCTCTGCTCAGTATCCCTGCAATGAAAGGGCCATTCCCAGTGCATTACTTGCATATCTATAATTAAATAATTAAGAATTGTTCAAGCCCTTCCAAACACAACAAAAGGCAATGATTATTTCAAACCCACTTTAGGAGAAGTCAAGCCCCGATCAGTTCCATCTTTTGCTAATAGTTATGCAAGGCTGCGCCGGTAGCATTCCCTCTTGCATGCCAGCACACCAATAAATTAAGATATTCCTGGCCGCATCTGCACGAGGGAAATTAGAGCATTACCTGGTCCCCGCCAGTGTGCCAGCTCCAAGCGGCAGGCGCAGCCCACGCTGGGCGACCAGCTGTCTGCGAATGTGGCGTGTGGATCACAGCTCGGAGCCAGGGGATCTCTTAGGAGGTCTGCTCTAATATCAAAACTGCCGCACCGCAGGACTGTTCCCTTCCCGGCACAGTATTCAAACATTTCTCCCGCCTCTCTTTCCAGTTCTGAAACCACCGTGAACCTGAGCCTGGGCCTGCCCAGCATCCCAGTTGCCACAAGAGCCCACAAATTCAGATTTTTCATGCTGCCTGGATCCTAGATGGTGAGGTCAGCAACCAAGGCGCTTTGTTTCCTGAATCCCCTGCCCCAGCTTTGAAGGAGGGGTGACCTCATTCCTAGTGGGTGTAACATTGCCAGATAGAGTGTTTTGGATTTGAGGGGAGTACAGTGGCCCTTGCAAGGGCTTCATAGCGAAACGGATTCCAAAATGGTTCACATACACATAAGTTCACCATCTAAAAAGGAGGGAAAGAGCTGTTTTCCCAGAAATGGTTTGGTTTCCCACCTGAGTCCCAGCTTGCACACCACAAGGGTCAATAATCAGCTATTCCACCTGTCCTTCAAGCCCCACCCTCCCTCTCTCCAGGGCCTGGGAAGACACAACCCTGTGCTTTAGACAAACAAAAGTGGAAGAAGGAGAGCACTGTCCTGGCAGTGAACAAGCACGCCAGGCATCAGGGACATGGACTTTGGCCAAGGTCCCTCACCCAGCAATCATGGGGGATGGACCTAAAATACTGAGGGAAGGGGTTCAGCACTGCGGTGTGGGACAGGGCAGACATTTTCAGACACACAGAGTTGGTTGTCAGCTAGCAGTAAGCTATTCAAGTCAAGGGGACAGAAAAGGCAGCATGGGCTACAGGTCATTGACCAGAGAGCCATCAGACATACACAAAGACAAATGTCCAGGGAGTGGTAATCAAGGCTCAGTGTTTAGTGGTCTGAAAGATTCCAATCCATCAACTTCCATAGCTAGGAATCCTCCAGCAAGAAGAGTTTGAATGAGCAGTTGTACATGACACCTGTAATGTCTCCTGTGCTTAACAACTAGAGCATCCTTCTGGTGAACTCCTCCTACTCACCTTTTAGAGGCTAGCTTGAATGCCCAACCTCTTCCAAACCTCCAATAGCTACTCTCTATTGCCACATATTTACCTCTGCTCCTACAAGACCAGGACAGCTATCACTCCCAAACTTGTTCACGCTAATCTGAACCCTCGTGTGCCTGTCCCTGCCAGCAGGTCAGGTAGTCCTTTAGGGTGGAGACTGTGTGCATCCAACATAGCAGTTTAAACACTGTTCTCCCTCCGTGCATCTGAGGCTGCTGCCTGGCACTGGCACTGGCTCTCAATCTTGCACACATAGAGAGAGGCTTAGCCCCATTCCCAAAGCACAGAGCTCCCACTGGGCCCCACAAGGGTCCCACAAAGTACAAACCATATCTTCTCCCTTCCCTGCACAGGGGTGTGTGCTGCATGAAATGGTATTGTGCCCATCTTGGCCTCCAGCTACCTCAAACACCAAATGTGCTACCCCTTTCTGGAGCCTGTCCTCACTTCTCCACCCCCTATACGCTCTTCTGTGATGAAAACTTCCACTCTAGAGTTCAATCATGACCTGCACAGGACCTAAGACATTTTTTCCATCTCTGCCTCCACAACAGGTCAAATCTTCTAAAGGGCAGAAACGATTCCTACGCTTTTTCAATATCTTCCTGATCCAGAACAAACCAAGAAAGTCTATTTGGCAGGCAGGTCTAGGGACAGTGTCACCATGCGACCACCATGCCCCAAGTAGCAGACATTGCCAAACAAGCACCCATCTGCTAGCTTGAGATGAGTGATTCACCTACAGAGCTTGATTGCTTCTGCCAGGTTTCTTTGGTGGCTGCCTCCCTCAGGCATTAAAGGAACTGTGAAACATGGCTTCCAGGAAGCCTCAGAGGGTACTGCTATGGGGGCAATGAGCTTGGACACTCATTTCTGAGGCTCACCCCTCCCATTCTCTGTTGGAAGCTGAGGGGCCACAGAGAATCAAGAAAAACTAACGGAGAGACATCACCTGAGACATGAGGAAATCACCCTCGCCACTCTCGAATTCCAGCAGCTTAAAGGCCACAGCCAAGGGGAATCCCAAATCCTGGCAGCTCCTGCCCATGCTGACACCCTCCCAAGTAAACACTCAACAAAGACCCGAGACAAAAGGTGGCATGCTCTCAGGCCATCCATTTGCCGTTCTTCGTATTGGTTTATAAACGTTATTTCTTCTGCCTTGGCTGCTCACTCTACTCTGGACTGAGAAACCCAGCTCAAGACCTGATGTGGGTATCACTTTTCAAATGCCCAAATCCCTGTAAAGGTTTAGTGTCTAGCTGTGTGCATTTTGCTCAGTATTAACATGTTCAATGGAGTACTTTGATTTTTTTTTATCTAGACGCCAGAAGCTGGTGAATATATGCTTCATAGCTTCAGATAAACCTTTTGTTCTTCTGGGGCTGATCAGCTGGTGGAGCAGTGAGAGGGAGAAGGGGAGGAGAATTCACAGGGGCTCAGCGGTTTCAAAAAGTCAAATTACCTCTGAGCCATAGCAAGGCTGATAATTTAAATGAAAAAATATATATACAGGCTGCAGCACACAACACCGTCTCTGTTAGGACTTTTAATGAAGCCCCAGTTGTGATGACACTGAAGCCGGGAACGCTACGGTGGGATAATTACTTGGCTCCCACACAGCTGAGTTCCATAGATGCATTATTAACGGCACATTCCTCGCCATAACGAGAGCTGAACAGAGGTAGGCTCACAGACCTTGGCGTCCGCCATTAGCGGCCTGGCGCAAACACAAATGAGAGTTTTCACAAAAGCATGCAAAGGTTGTGAAATTCCAATGAATCCATGCTAGAAGGCGGAGCCACAGGGGAAGGAGGGAAAGGTGTGTGTGTGTGTGTGTGTGTGTGTGTGTGTGTGTGTGTGTGTGTGTGTGTGTGTGTGTGGACACATACATAAATACATACACATATATGTATGTACATAAACACATACATATGATAGATGTGACCGGAGATGCCACCTTCCCTTCACAAAGTACTTGGAGTGAGGCAACCTGGGAAATTATGGACTCAGAACACATTGATTTTTCTGTAGCAGGTCCAAGCAGCTGCCCCAATGAAGAATTACCGAGGAAACGAAATCAACCAATTCTCCTAGAACCTGGCTGTCTCGAGCCTGCAATCCTGAGCTCATCCGACTGGGGCACCATGCTGCCCACTGGCCCAAGTGCACTGCACAGCTGGATATCTGTGTGGCACCCTCGGGTGGTCCTCCTTCCAGCCCTGGGTCCCCTTCCTGAGCCACAGCACTCACACAGGCCATGTTATCAAGACAAGCAGGCATACTTTGGACTCTAAGGACTTCTGGAAAGGGGTTAGTTGCTCATCGGGGGATTCCTTCTGTAAACTCACCCCAATTACAGCCAAGGATGTAGGCACACAGGGATCCTATGAACATCCCAGAAAGAGCCCTGGTGACTTGGAGGCTTGGTGGGACATCGGTACCCCCACCCTGTGCATCTCCTTGGTCCTCTCCTCCAATTTGCTTCCCCTAGAAGCGTCTGTTTCAAGGTGACCCTGTTTCATGAGTTAGCCCCAGCGTCCCCCGCCTGCTCACAGAACCAGGGGCCTCCCAGTAATTAACACCCGCACTTGATGAGGTCCAGCTGGCAGACTGAAGCCGTGCCAGCATCCTCCACTCCAGCCCAGGCGCCTTCAGCCAGCCCTGCGAGCCCACCCCCCCCCACACACACATCCTGGCCACCCTGTCCCCAGAGAAAAAAGGCAGAAAGTCACTCATCATGGTCAGCTTATCCAGAGCTGTTTATAACAGTGAGTTGCTAACCATTCTGATGGTGGCACTTCCTATAACAGAGCAAACAACCAAAAATAATGGTGAGTAGGTGTGTAGAATGACTCTAAAAGCTGCCACCATCCACAGTTGGCGGACATGGCTACAAAACAGCCCTGGCTCTGACTAAACTACACTCAGTGCGTACAGAGCGGCTGACACGTCCCGTGGAAGCAAATCAGGCACCACCACCTCTGCTGCACAGGGTGGAGGAGGTGCCGCCTGGGTTTGGTTGGGAGAATCCAGCAGGCCACATGCTTACAGCACCTGAGCCTTTCTGCAAGTGGTGGCAATCAACAGCTACTAATTTATCCAGATGTGTAATTTTCTATATAAATATCAAGCATCAATAGAATTATCTTTGAGTTCATGAACAGAGACAGTGAGTCCGAAAGGACAAATACTAAGTTGTTAACAGGAGATCCCAGAAGGTAAGAGTAAGCTGACTTCTGTGCCTTCTTTCAGCATCTTTCCTCAGTTAGGAAATGCAATACTTCAGTTTAAACAAACAAAAAGGTTTCTTTAAAGAGTGATGGGTAATTTGCCTTTCGTTATAAAGAACACACCAATTAGCAAAGTTAACAGTAATCACGCTGCCATCAACTGCTCAGAAAATAAAGCACTGAAGTACAGTTTGGATCTGTTCCCACCCCCTAGAAAAAACAGACAGTATCCTCAGCAGAAAGCACTTGTAGGAATGGATCATGTGAACTGCCTGTCCCAGCATGACCCGTGGGAAATATTTGTCAAAAGGTGAATAAGATGTGCCCCCATCACTGTAAAGTGCATGCCTGAGGCCAGCATCTGGCCAGAACTCAGCCTCTGAGGAGACCCTTCCCCTCCTGCTCACTTTAGGTGGTGTTCTAAGAGGTCCATCTAGCCCCTCAATTTTCCAGCTCAGAGCTCAATGCTCTACCAATGTGCAGAAAAAGAAGAGCAGTAGGAGGTGTGAGCAAGAGACCAGGCCAGAGTGGCGGCAACTACGTCCCTGCCCAGGCCCAGACCTGTTTAGTCCTTGCCAATAGGGGGTGTGAAGGGGGGTGAGAAGGAGGAATTATGCTGGAGACTGCCACCCTCAGCAACTCAGCTGTGCCCCCCAACTCATTCCCCCTAGCATTATAAAAGCCACTATAGCCTTACCCCTGCCTGTTGGTACCCTTCTAGAAGTCTGAAGAACAGGGTGTTCCCATCTGTAGATTTTGGTGGGGTTGTAGCATCTCCCACAGGCTGCTTCCAAGCTCAACCAAGAGGTTCTAGGGCCTCTGAGCCTGGCTTCCCCATCAAGAAATTTGATGGGAAAGTGGACTACACTCTGAGCCAGCGGCCTCCAGCCTGGGAAGTGCAGTCCTGTGCCAGGAAGGGGCTAGCTCTTCCTCCTTTCTAACCAACCAACCAACCAACCAACACACACACACACACACACACACACACACATGCACGCACGCACGCACAAACGGGGTGGGGGCGGGGGGATACACACCCATACAAACAGTCCCAGGCTCAGACACACAGATGGGGGTTTGCCTGTCACTCATACTCAGAAACCACACACACACAGAGAAAGAGAGAGAGAGAGAGAGAGAGAGAGAGAGAGAAAGTTACACTCACAGACATGCATAAAACCAGAGAAACCAACACACAGATAGCAAATACATAGCAATAAAAAAAACATACTCAAACACAAAATGAAGATACAAACATCAAAAGCATTGGCCCCAAATTACACAGGCACATAAACACATCTGAATACAGAACTCTTCCCATAAACTTATAAACCACAAATGTAGAGACCTAAGTATCATATAAACCACACACAACTTTCTCAACAGCAACAACCCTGGGATCTACAGAAGTCACTTCTAGGGCTCAAAGACCACCCATCTCCTCAGAAACAAGGCAAGCCCCCAGCAAGCCCCTAGTGCAGAGATGCCTGGGGAGGGCGAGGAGGCAGAAGAAGGCAGGTCACTACAAAGCCGGCCCTGGTCAGCAGCTCCCTGGAGGCAGTGGGGTCCAAGCAGGCCCTTTTAGAACCTCTGGCGCCCTCGTTCTTGTTTTGGTCCTGAAACACTAGCTGCCTTTAACCCTCTCCAGGTAGTTCTAACAGGAGCTAAGTGATGGCTGTGGGGCAGGACACGAATGTCTGTTTGTCCCCCGTGTTTACCACTGCTATTTTTCCTCTTGAATGTACAAAAGAAGGCCCAAGAAGTCAGTGTTTCCCTGGCACCCCCTGCTTCTGTGACAGAGCTACACTGGATGTTATCTAAAGCATGCTTCCTTGGCTGTGTATAGGCTGAGCCCTGAGGTCACTCTTTCATGGATGCCCCTAGACTCAAGTAGGCTGGAGCAGCCCTTCAAGAAGCCTGAAGCCAATGCCCCATAGTCCAACTTTACACCATCTCCAGGCCCTCCCAGCTTCAGGTGGCTCAGCTAGGCCTGATTCAGGGATAGAATGACTGGAGCTCCCCACAAAAGGGTGCTCAGGTCAGAGCTCCATTTAAAAAGTAAAGTACTCATCTACAGACATGTCCGTCAACAAAGACTTATCCTGGAGCCTCAGCCTATAACCTAGGGAATGAACTCAAAACTCGAACTTAAGATTCTCAAAGGTTGAGCAAGTGCCCAAAATAGCACCAAACTTTTAGACCACATTCGCTTCCGGGAAGATAAAAATATCAGTTGTCTTTTTAAACCTCTATAGTATTTTGTCAATATTTTTTTATTACAGCAGAGAATGTATAAATATTTTATTATAAACCAAAGGCCCAAAATAAACAGTTTAGTAAATAGTTATTACATTACAAGGAAAAACATCTGTGGAAACGGCTTTCTGTGTAATTATTCTTGCTATTTTACATTAGCGCCCAACGTGAATTTCTTTGGCACTGATGTTTCACTTGTTCTAAATCTTCCTCCTTGTTGCTATTATTAAAATCTTAAAAAGGTGCCAAATCTTAAATGAAGAAAAAAAATGATTCACTGGAAATTATTCATACCACAGTGAGCCGCTACTAAACCTGGCAGGGGTGCAGTATTTTCGGTGAAATTAACATAAAATATACAACTGCAAATTATCCAGGAAATAGCTATGTTCTTTACGGCATGCTTTTACATTCGAAAAAAATGTTCTCCTTCCTCATCTCGCTCAAAGCTGAAAACAGCTCCATTCCCACAAGTTTTAAAGTAATAGATCTGTCAGCACAGCGCGAGCTTTGGAAAGGGGTGAACAAACGCTCACGGGTGGGTCAGCCGTGATCACCAGACGTGATGCCAACCCCGGACAGCCAGGGCAGAACGAACAACAGCCTCCCTTCCCTCGTCACAGAATGCGTTTCCTCTCCAAGGCCTCAGCCCTTCCTCCTAAACACAAGAAAAACTGTAACACCATGTAAAATGCAAATGTCCCTGTAAATATTTTATAAAATTGTTGCATACATCCCAAAAGCTATAGGTCTTAATTGAGAGCAGGCGATTTTTCTAGTCAATATATGGAAATGGAAAATGCTAATTTGTGTTTTTCTACTTATGAAAGACCCTGGAGAACAGCAAGCCACAAATGCACTCACTTTAATATTATAAATATAATTTGGCTCCCTCTTTACCATCCCCACAGCCGTGGCTTTTATCTCCCCGTGGCTGCAGGGGGAGAAAGAGAATCGCTTTCACAGCATCCACCAGGGATGGCGGCCTCGGATGATGGCAGGGGGGACATCAGGCACAGGGCTGCACGCTTCCCCACCTCCACCATCGTCACCCCCTCAGGACTGGCAGGCAGGGGTGCGGCTCAGCAGAGTAACATGCCAAAAAGCCCTGCACAGCGTGCTATGTGAAGAGACAGAAGCCAGAGCCATGGCCAGCTTTGGCCATGTGGGCCCCTTTGCTGTGGGGCCTGCCTTGGCTCTGAGCTTCACCCTCCGACCTAAGAGCTGTCCCTCCCTAGAGCAGCCACGGGAACACAAGCAAGTAGGTAGCCAGGGGGCTGGAACACGCCAAGACCGGAGAGTGTGTTCAAACTCAGGAGAAAACAAGGTCTGTGTCCCCAGGAGCTGCCCGCCATCCTTGTAAGCCTAGTCCGCCTCAAGATGTACCTTGCCCTGTGACTGTTACTCCACTGAGGCCACCTGAAACCAGGCTGCCCTGCACTGAGGTGTGTAGCCTTACCCAATTGAGACTTTAATAGAAAACCTCCAATTAAGAGTTTAATAGGAAAAAGGAATGTTAAAAAATGTAGCTAGTAATTGTTAGATTGGTTTTTTTTCTGTGCAATTATAGTATTTTAGATATACTAGATTAAATAAAAATATATTATTTTATTTTACCTGTTTCCTCTTACCTTTCTTTTAATATAGCTAGCAGAAAATTTCAAATTCCACGTGTGGCTCTTACCCCATGTCCCTTGGATAGTCTGCTGTGGAGGACACACAAAGTTTCCCATGGGAACATGTGCGTGCAGTGTGCTTAGACACTGAGCACATGGGAGGGCCCCAACTTGGTGACTCTGTGCTCCTGACACAGGGTTCTGGGATTTCCTAAACCTACAAGTCTGCAGTTCTGAGAAAAGGCTATAAAAATCAAGAGGCTCCATCACTGACTTCTAGGACGTGGCTAGAGTACTTGCCCATTCCTCAGCCAAAAAAAAGACTCAAATAGTCAGTAACCACAGCTACCCATCCTCAGACCCTCCTAATGCAACTTCAGTTCACCCCTCCCTACTCCACCACTGCAGGAGCCCCAGCGCAGAAGTTTATGTCCTGATGACACCAGAGCGTCCTGGACTGCTGGGCAGGGATCTTTAACCCTATGTTTTGCAGCTGTATAAACAGAGACTCAGAGAGCCTAAGGAACCTGTACAAGGCCACAAAACAATGAGTGGGAGAATTCAATCTGAACGCAGGTCCCAGTACCAAAGAGGACCTCAACACTAAACATAGGACTGAGGCGACCCCCGAACCAGGAACAGCCCAAACCAAAAACAGTAAAATACTAATTAGAGCATATTCACACAGAGCAACAAAATACACCACGGGAAAAAGGGATTGGGCATTCGGCACCAACAACCTATTTGGGTGTCACAGACGAATACTGGGCTAAGGAGGCCAGATCCAGAGTCCACACATTAGGTCTGTGCATATGGCAGGCCAAAGCAGACAAACTCAGCCACAGAGAAGAACACAGAACAGCCTGTGTAGGGGTGAGGGAGGCTGCAGGAGGGAGCTTGGGAGAAAGACTAGTGGTCTGTTGCTTGCTGTAGGTACTAGTGATGGAGGGTATACCTGTGTACCCCCACTGCATGTAGAGCAGGCAGGCCTCTGCTCAAGAGATCTTCCCAAGTCTGGAGTCAGTAACGACCCTAGAAAAGATGAGTTCATGCTGCCTTGCAGGTAGATACCCCCAAAACCAAGCCAGCAGAAAAAAAATCCCAGAAACCCTCAGACTTAGAAAATCTGAAACAGAGAGACAAAATTCTGGGGAACATCTCGGCCTCTGTGTTCCAGTAAGTACCACGAAGGGGCCCTGGCTGTGGAGATGGACTCAGCGGGATGCCATGAGGTAGGGCCCCCTGTTGTGGGGAGCAAGGAGGAAGCTGGTGACGTTTATTACCTGCCTGCAGTGAGACTGACCGCGGGCCTCCTCTGCCCACACCGAGCCATTAGCTGGTAATGGTCCCAAAGGCTCCCAGCCAGACCCGGACCAGGCGTACTTGAGACACCAGTGACACTAATGACCGCCACATTGAGCAGATAAATCATCATTGCTCAGAAGGGACCTTGACTGGCTGGCAGTTTCTGAGCTTCATTTCACGAATTTTTCTAATACTCAGCTGCCTGGCGTGGGGTTCCCGGGTGGACAAATCATCTGCAAATTTCTTTGATGCAGTGTTTATAAAGAAGGGACGAAGGGAGGAAAGGGGAGACATTAGGCATGTAGCTCCACAGGAGTCCACAGTGGGGAACGTGGGGCCTGGAGCACAATCCTTGTCTGACACACTGAAAGCGTGATCCAAGAGCATCACCAGTCCAAACCAGGATTCCACACACAAGGCTCCATGCTACACAGAGTGTGTGGCATGGCAGTCACAGCCACAGCTGGCCATAGCACCTGGGCTCCAACTCAGCACTGACACCTGCTGGCTCTGCTGGCTGTGTGGCCTCCAACCAGACACTACCTCTGTGTCCCCCAAGTACAAAATGGGAGATCAGGGAGCCCTCTGAGGAGCAGTGTGAGGATCCAGTGCTCAGCTCCTGGCAGGTAGGTGTCATTGTGGCCGATAAGACCGTGGCCACTGTCCTGCTAAAACTCAAAGGCAGACACACACACCCTCATGGCCACTATGAGATGCCTGCTCATTGCAATATGACTTGGGGTGGGGTCCCAGGAGGGGAAGGCTCAGTCACAAAGGGGCTTAGGGATGAGAACAGTGCACTGTCATCAGAGAGGCAGCACTTTTTGTAAAGAGGAGTGTGCATGGGCAGCATGGGTCAGGGCCAGTGCAGGCCAGGTACCAGCAGGCTGGGAAAGCTCCAGGCTCTGGGACTGGCTGATTAGAAAAGCCACCCTCACGCTTAGGATCAAAAGGTGATCAGCTATCAGCCTGTTCTCCTGGAGAGGGTAACAGAAGGTAGCCTTGGGCACAGAGAGACTCCTCGGCGCCCACGGGCCCACAGGCCCTGGCTCTCCCTTCCTTCCCTGCCTGGCACTCACCCTCTTCTCAGGTGATCAGTCCTCACTCTTTATCTCAGCTCTGGTTGCAGAGTCTTCCAAATCAAAATCAACTCAGGTCTATATACAGTGGTACTCAATTATTGTTTGGGCAGGATTGAATTTCTAACCCACCATGCTATCTCCCAGGGCCTCAGTTATCCAGTTTTCTGTCCTGCACCAGTGATGAAGTATTCTTCCCTCACTCTATAGCGGCCCTAAAATGACCAAGGGAGGTGCCACAGTTAATTAAGTTCAATGATGCATCAGCCAGGAAGCTCTGCCTGACCACTCCAGGACACCTATTTCTGCATTGCCTGAGTGTCAGTCTCTCTGATAGCTGATCTCTCCCAGCCACACAAGCCTAACCACGAGCTCTCAGTTCCACCCCACCCCTACTGTAGGGTAAGCCTCACAAGACACCCCCCCCCATATGTGCTCTAGCTCTGAGAAGCAGGCTGATGCCATGTGGAAGTTATAAGGGCTGCACCATGCCCGGGTGCAGGGTGCTAGCAAATATGAGACAGGCTTGCAGACCATGCCCTGCACAGGGAGGTCCAGGAGGGCTAGGACCTCACATGGGAACAGGTGAGTTCCAAGTGGGACTGTCCTGAGAGGAGCACAGCCCAGGCTGGAGGCTGTGTTGCAGGAGGGCCCACACCCTAGCTGTGGACCAAATTCCTTCTCCTAGGCTGTGTGTCTCCAGCATGCAAGAATCGCTCCTCACTTGATTCAAAACCAGGTCAGAGAAAAACCGGCTCTTATTTCCGGCAGGGGTGAGCGGGCCTCCCGGGGAAGGGCTTCGCAAAAGTCTCCAAACTGAACATGAGAGACAAGTGGGAACCAAAGCTCATTCCCTTGGTGGCCCCACAGCTGCCAAAATTACTGACAAACTGACCTACAAAGAATTTCTATTTTGTGAGCAAACCCCAAAGGTTAGCAGTGGAGCCGCTGGCTGGTGAGCTGTACCACAGAGCAGAAAGCATCCCCACCCCCACCCCCCCACACATACGGGGGGGGGCACATGATGTCTGGGCACCCTGGCTTCCTGGAGAAACAGGTCCCTGAAATGCCAAACAGAAAGAGGGAAGTAGTGGGGAAGGTTCCATTCGGAGCCACTGACTTTGTGGGCATGCTACACAGGTGACACGTTTCTTCAGGAAGTTAAAAGCCAAGTTTAGAAAGTCCTTACACGTGCTTTAATTCCCTGCTACCACCATCTTAAAATTCTTGAGCATTTTCTACTGCAAAGCCCATCCCCCTCCGTGTATGAGGGCGGCAGGGCTGTGCCAATGCCCAACACTGGGAGAAGGGACTCGTTCCTGAACTATTTATGTGAGAGTGAACACCACAAGGTATCCAGCCTTTCTGCCTTCCTCGCCCTGCGAATTGTCCCTTTATGGCTTGGCAGGAACAGAAGCACAGTTAGGTGAGCCCTGGAGACAGACAAGGGCACAAGAGTTACCCACCCTCTCCAGCCTGGTCCCTCCAAAACAAACCCAGCAGAGAGGAACAAAGGCCCACAGGCCTCCTCAGGTTGTTTCTCAGGTTGGAAGTGCAAGATTCACTCCCTGAAAAGCAGGTCAGAGAATACATGCAGGCAGGCAGGCAGAAAATGGGGCCACAGTCAGCACCCCACAGTCTGGGTTCTGGTGTCCCCGCCACTGACCCCCTCACAGGGACTTCACAGAGCACCAGAGGTCACTGGCTCCTCATCAGTCTGCTGGGTCAGCTGGGATGGGCAGGAGCCAGGGGTCCCGAGGGCTGAAGACTTCTACAGACCACCTACCAGGGCAGGCTAGCACACAAGTGGCCCAGACCTGGTAACGACATCAGGGGCAGAACAGGAGTTCTAGGGTGGAGCTTCCTGACCTTCACTGTGAAATCTACAAAACACTAGCTGCATAGCAGACCCCCCTCCACATTCCACCCACCAGGGACACCGCTCATTCAGCAGCCCAAGGGAACCTGCATGGAAGACAGGGCCGTGAGACCATGACCTGAGACATATCTGCCGCCCTCATTTCTGGAGTCCCTTAGCAGCTCAAAGTCTCCCGCAGAGCTCTGAGCTCTGCACTAGCAGGCATGGTGTGGACCGAATTCCCCAGACCTCCTGATGATACAAGTCCTGGAGGCAAGGTGAGGTTACTTATTGGCTACATAGAATCCCAGGCTCCTCCTCTGGAAACTGTCACTCAAGAGGACATTTTCTGACCTTTGCTGAGTGAGTTCCTGTGCATACTCAAGTACTTAATGAAGGAGGAAAGAGAGAGAACTTGGGGGTGCCAGGACTGGACTGCATTCAGTCATCTCTGAAGAGCCGTGTGACCTCGGACAAGCATCTTTTACTCTCTGAGCTTCAACTTTCTGAATTAAAATGGATCACTTAGTCTAGAAGCTTCTAGTTCTGACTTTCTTAGCTTCGGGAGAGTATCAAGACCACCCAAATACTGCTCCTAACAGAGAATACCAGCTCTGCCTCCTAAGATAGAACCAAGCCTAGCCCTGCCTACTTCCAGAAAGAGAAGCCCTTGGATCCCCTCTCAAACAGAGAGAGCACGCCCTCTACTGTCCCTTGGGAGAACAAGATGGTATTTTTCACTAAATAAGGCCTTCTATCCTGCCTGAGCCCTAGAAAGCTGTGAGTGGAGGCAAGGAACCTTCTAGCACACCCTCCACCACTAGTAAACTGCCCTTTTGATAAGCAGACATTTTCAAGGCCAAGGTGACTGCTGACAGGTGGTGGACACTCAACTCAGGGTTGACTGACATATGCCAGTTTTCAGTCAGTGCTAATAGTCACCACCAGGCAGTCAAAGGAGGGCAGATGTGCCAATGACCACACTTCCCAAACTGTCGAACCAGGGGGAGTGGAGAGCAGGGAGAGCAGAGTGCCCCAAAGGGATCTACCAGCCTCCATCCAGTGGTGGGGTGAAAAAGAAAGCACCCCTAGATCACCAAGCCCATTACAGGGTACTGGAGGGAACTCAGAGTGCCGAATGGAGCTGGAGGCCTGCTATCACTGCCGTATGTGCAGCTCCCACCACTGACATGGCTCTGGGAATGTCAGCTAGAGTGACCGCCCTGGGGGAAGCCCAGTCCTCTCGGGTCAGGGGCAGAGCAGCATCAAACCCACTCGCACAGGGCTTCTCTCTTGTGCAGTAAAGAGCAATTTCTAGGCTCCTGGGCAGCACAGGCTGGTAGGGGCGGAGCATAAGGTGGTGGGTGTGAACCGGAAGAAACAGAGTGGCTTCCAACAACTGATAAACACAGGAGGTGACGAACACGCTGATCGATGAGTATGCCAACTGCCCTGATTTGATCCTTACACATGCACACGTGTTGAAACTGCATAGTGTGCCTTATAAATTTATACAAGTATTTATTATGTGCCAACTTGAGAGAGAAGATGAGAGAGAGCTCTAGCCCACAGATCAAATTCAGAACACTTGCTGCAGAGAAAGAAGTGTCAGACAGGATAAGGAGCAGGGTTGATAAGACAGTGTTTTAACCAGCATTCGGGGCTCCTCAGCTACCTAGCTCAGCCCTGGCTGCAGTATGATAGCCCAGGGACCTGGGTAGAGGGCTGGAACATCCAGGGAGGACTTGCAGGCTGGGGCTTAGGACTCCAGGTCAGTAGGTAGTATAGCAGTATTTTCATAACTGGTACAAGGACCCTGTGTGAAATATTCCCCCTGCACCATTGCCTGGTACATGCTGACCACAGGGCCCTGAGACATCAGGAAACGGAGAAGGGTCACTGCTGGCTTTGGCTGAGCAATGTCCCTGCCATCCCAGAAACAGGTTTCTTATGACTCTAAGAGAGATGGTACAGAACACACAAAGGCCATCTAACCTTGAGCAGAACTCATGCAGCAAGTTCCTATGGGGAGGGAAGCTGCCAAGCAGCTAGGAGGAGGGTGGGGGGCATGCAGAACCAGACATCTGAAGTCAGACTCTGGTCCTGATGCTACAGACAGAGCCCCAAATGGTCTGCAGTGGCATGCTAATTAAACCCTCTTTTTCTTGGTTAAACAGGTCTTAAAGGTACATGTGGAGATAGGCAAAGCTTTTCATACAGGAAACGACCAATGGTGTTTTTCCCTTTAAGGAAGTAAGCACTCCTTATTAAAAGCCCTCCTGTAAACCTCACTCGAGGATGCTGCACTGTGAAGTGTGCCTTTCCTGATCACTTCAGCTGTACAGGGCAACCAGACCACAGAATTCAGACACGTAAGATGATAAATCAGGCTCAGTGGGGGGACTGAGAACTTCAACTTCTGTATCTTTTAAGGGTTCACGTTATCAATAGAAACTTTTTCTTTTTTGAGACAGAGTCTCAATAGCTCTGGCTGGCTCACCATGCAGCCCAGGCTGTTCTCAAACTCACAGAGATCCACCTGCCTCTGCCTCCCCAGTGCTCGGATAAAAGGTCATGTACTACCACATCCACCCGACAGTAGAAACTTCTTTCAATTTTGTTTGTTTTGCTAAAGCTACACATTCTTTATTATGCATGGTAATATTTAGAACCCAGTCTTGACAAAGATGCTAGAGACAGATGAGCCAGGCTTAAGTGTTTCCTGGAAACCAGCTTGTGCCAGTCCTTTGCATACCTATCACCCCCAAGCTTCAAAAGAGCAGCCCGCAGAATCGTCTTCCTAGAGAGCAAGGACTGGGCGGCTTGCTGTAGTCTAAAGGCAGCACTGCTTCAGAATAGGTCCATAATTAATTCACACGTTCGGCTGATAAGTCCAGAAATATGTTCATGTTGACAATTTGCATTTGATGCTTTAAAAAACAATCTGTCGTGTTTTCATTTGCCTCACAATTTCAGAAACATCCCGACTTTCCAGTATCTACCCTAGTGCTGCGTGCCACAGTCACTTCCTGGGATTCTGCCTTGGGAATGAGGGAGGCGGGTAAGAATGGGCATCTCAGCCAGGCGTAGTGGCGCACGCCTTTAATCCCAGCACTAGGGAGGCAGAGGCAGCCACATCTCTGTGAGTTCAAGGCCAGCCTGGTCTACATAGTGAGTTCCAGGACAGCTGGGGCTACAGGGAGACCCTGTCTCAAAAAGACCAAAAAAAAAGGGGGGGGGGCGCAACTCGGTGAAGTGTTGTTCATGCCAGAGTTGCCCTCCCTTGAAGGAACAAGAGGCCCATATAGCCTGTGAACGTCTGGTATTCCTTTCTTTAGTCCCACAACAGCTTGCAGCCCTCAGCTGCAAGAGAGCTCCCTTCATCTTCCCGGTCCCATGTTGGACCAGTGATCTGACACCAGGCCCACTGGAACAGTCTGCACCTGCCGAGCACCTGGTTCAACCCAGTAGCAGCCCACCTGATGAGTCAGGAGGGCCCCATCCCAATCTGTTGAACTCATCAGCTTCCAGGGGTATAATGTAAACACCAGAGGAATGGTTGGTGGGAAGAAAGAAAAGGACCAAGTGGGGAGCAGGGACAAGGTCTCATTACTGTCCACGTCGCAATGGCACTGCTGAGCTTCATGTACAATAGTGCTGACCACTGGGGACAGGCTAGCACAGCAGACAGTTCTCCACGTCTGCAGAGGAAGAGGAAGGAGGAGAGCCTGGAACCGATCCAGGTTTCAGCTCCACTGTTCCCCATGAGCCCTTGCACCCAACAGGCTAGCAGGAGAGTGGCTGTGGAATCAGTGTTTCCACAGCATTTCTGACACTCATGGTTGCCTGCTCAGCTTCTGGATCCTTCTCATGGATGTACTTTTCCATCCTCCTCCATCCACCAGGGAAGCCCAAAAGGGAAGCCAAGATGTTCCCCTGCCAAGAGCAACAAAGCTCCTCCTATGGCAGATGCCACCCAGAGATCTGAATGGCCACCCATCCAACAGTAGGAACTGCTACCCACCCTCCTGGGGACAGGGAGGCCAACTGGGGAGTGGGAACGAGCTCTGCCACCAGTACTAAAACAGTTGGCAGTCGAGGGGGAAGACTGGAGCTCCCACACCTGGCTGTAGAGATGGTACCTGTAACTCTCCTGCCCTGGAGTGAGGAAATCAGGTGGGGCAGAAGGTCTAAATGAGAGCCAAAGATTCATCAGATAACATCCAACACATGAAGGCTTCAATCAGAAAGCTTCCATCCTCAGGGCTCCATCATAGAACAATACATGCTCAGCATGCACCAGGTCCTGGGTTCAACACCCAGCGCTACCAGAGACAACAGCAACAAAGATTCCATCCATCCTATCAAAAGCCAAGAAGTTTTCAGATTGAATGAAAAAACAAATCAATCAGTATATGCTCTGATTGAAATAGTAGAGATGTTACATCGGGAATTTAAAGAATCCACTATGAAAAAAGATTTCAACATTTATGAACATCTTTAAAACAAATGGAAAAATAGAAAGTCTCATTAAAGACACAGAAGATACAAAGAAGCATTAAATAGGGCTCAGTGTGTAATGTGCTTTCAACACTAGCATGAGCGCCTGACTTGGGATCCCCAGCAGCCACTTAAAAAGCCAGGCATGGAGGTGCAGGTCTGCAACCCCAGAACTGGGGTCCCTGGAGCTTGCTGGTCAGAGTCTAGCCAATCAGCAAGCTTCAGTTTCAGTGAGAGACCCTATCTCAAAAGCATAAGGTGGAGAGCAATGGAGGAGAACACTTGGCATCAACCTCTGGCCTCCACACACACGTGCACACGTACACACACATATGAATATGTACGCCTGCATACACCATACACTCAACTAAATAAATATTAAACAGAAACACTAAATAGAAAACTTTAAAAAGTATAATCTTGGAAAACCCTCAGTGAACAGAATTAACAAAAGGGAGGGGACAAAGAGAATTAGTGAAAAGGAAGGCAGAAACGACCACAAAATAACACAATTTGCACAAGCAGAGTGAAGAGATGTAAAAATAAGCAATGTCAGAGATGGATGGGACTGTGATATTTGTGCAATCTAAGAGGTAAGAAAAGCAGGGTTTAAAAAAAATAGCAATAAAAAATGGACTTAACACCAAGCATGGTGGGGCATGCCTTTAACCCCAGCACTCGGGAGACAGAGGCAGATGGAGCTCTGTGAGTCTAAGGCCAGCCTGGTCTACATAGTGAGCTCCAGGCAAGCTGAGGCTACATAGTGAGAGTCTGTCTCAAACAAACAACAACAAAAGCCTTGATTTTTGACTGTATAATCCCAAATTTGGCAAGAATTACACATTTGTTCAAGAAACTGAATTTGTTAGTTACATTTTGTTTGATTTCCCCTTCATTACTGACATCCTTTTCTCCAGATAGAGAGCTCTGGGTTAACAGTTCCTTTCCTTTCCACACTTATAAAAGGTTCTATTTCCTTCTGGTCTCCATTGTTTCATCTTAAAGCTTGAGTTATTTTCCTTTATAGGTGAGGTGCCATTTTTCTCTACTTTCAAAATTTTTCCCATTCTTTGTTTTCAGAAGTTTGATTATGATGGGTCTTAGTGTGGAATTTTAGGGGCTTATTTCTTTTGCTATTCACCCTGTGTTATGGTTTGAATGTGAAATGTTCCCCCAGAGGCTATGTACTTAGACACTTCGTCCCCAGTTGGTGGTGCTGTTTTGGAACGTTTAGGAGGTGGAATCTTGCTAGAGGAACAGACTGCTGGGAAGATGGGACTTAGGGTCATAGCCTAGCCCTGGTTCCAGCCTCAGCACTCTTTACTTCCTGACGACCACCTGAGAATCACCCCCCCATAGCTGCAAATTGTGTCCCATGCCATAAATTCCACCATGCCTTCCCCCTACCTTGGATTGCACCCTCTCAAAACACATCCCTTCTCTCTTAAGTTGCTTCTGCCAGGGATTCTGTCACAAAAGAAAAGTAACAGTCCAGCACTTGGGAGGCAGAGGCAGGTGGACAGTCCCAGAGAGAAGGACCTAGGAAAATGTGTCACCAGAAGACCTTGTGTTACTAAATGGCTAAAGGAAGGTCACTAGACAGAAAGGGAATGAACAAAGATGGGATATTAACAAAGGAGGAAGATATCATTGATTTCCCTCCACTTCTTGAGTTTTCTAAATTATACTTGTAAAACTAAATTTTAATGATGATAATAGTTCTAGAAATATAGAAGAAATAATTAAGATGCTTATAATAAAAACTGTGTAAGGTAATGTTTTCTACATTTCAACTGAACTTCTAAAATGACACAAACAGTATCTGATAAGTGATATGTGTACAATGTAATACTTACCATAACCACTTGAAAAGTCATATAGGGACTAGGAAGATGGCTCAGGTGATACAGTGCCTCCCATGCAACCATGGGGACCTGACTTCAGATCTCCGGGGCTTGCTAGCCAGTCAATATAGATGAACCTATAAGCTTCCAGTTCAGTGAGAGCCCCTGTCTCAAACACTTACACACATACCCCCCCCACACAAAAAACCATACAAAGAAACAAAAAATTAGAGATAAAACTAATGAAGACTGTCTAGCCATTCACAGGAACGAAGAAAAAAATACAGAAATGCAGATAGAAACAAATAAAACATAATATTAAATGGTAAAGTCTTAACATAATCACTGGTCACATTAAATATAAATGGCCTAAGTAAATTATTAAAAAATAGAGATTGTCTGGGAGGGGGTCTGGATGGGAAATGGGACAGAAAGATCATTAAGATATTTCTATGAAATGCACAAAACTAAATTAAAATATACATACAAATTAAAATAAAAACAAAATACAGAGATTGACAAACTGGGGGAAAGGGACATACCTACATACTGTCTAAGAAACTCACTTAAAACATAGTATCAGCATGTTGAAACTGAAATGATAGTAAAGGTAGAGCTGTTTGACAAACATTAATCAAAAGAAAGCAGAAGGGATATATTACCTAAAGTAGGCTTCAGAACAAAAATAATTAGCAGAAAAAGAAAAGAACAATTATATGATGATAAATGACCAATTCACAGGGAAAGAAAAATTAAATGTGATATAGCAAACAATAGCTGCAAATAATGAAGTACAAAGTAATATGGACAACAGGAGAAACAGATTCATCTATAATGATAGTGAGACATTTCAAAAACTTCTTTCAGGGGGCTGGAGAGATGGCTCAAAGGTTAAGAACACTGGTTGTTCTTGCAGAAGACCCAGGCTCGAATCCCAGCACCCACATGGCAGCTAACAACTGTCCACAACTCCAGTCCCAGGGGATCCAACACCCTCATCTGTCCTCTGCAGGCATTGCATACATGCAGGCAATACACGCATACACATAAAATAAAAATGATTAATAAAATGTTTAAAAAAGAAAAAGTTACGGACAGAACAAGTCAAAATATCTGCAAAGATACTAAAGAATTCAACAACACTGTTGACTAATTTAATTGACACTTATAAAACCTTCACCACCACCACTACCCCAAGCAACAGCAGAATACACCTTCTTTTCAAGTGCCCAAAGAATGCACAGCAAGATGGACTGTGTATCATGAGTCATAAATGTCGACACATTTCAAAGAACTGAAATCAAGCCGGGTGTTGTGGTGCATGTTTTTTATCCCAGCACTTAGGAGGCCAAGGCAGGAAGATCAAGAGTTTGAGGCAAGCCTGGGCTATATAGTGAGATAAGAAAGGAAGAGAGAGGAAAGGAGGGAGCAAAGGAGAGAGGGGAGAGAACAAATTAGAATCGTACATAGTGATTTTTCTAATCACAATGGAATATAGTTAGAAATTAATAATGCAAAGATAATGGGAAAAGTTCCAAATACTTGCACATTTGAACAACATATTTCCACATAATAATGGGCCGAAGAGGATGTTCAAAGGAATTTTTAAGCTATATTGAATTAGAGCTGAAGAGTTGACTCTGTGGAAAGGAGTACTTGCTATGCAAGCATGAGAATCTCAGTTTGAATTCCTAGCACCCACATTAAGAAAGCCAGGTGTGGCCATTAAGTGCCTGTAACCCTACCCAGTACTATGGAAGGGTGGAGACAGCAGGATTGATGGGGTCTGCTGACCATCAGCCTAGCCCCAGGTTCAGGGTGGATCATCTCTCAAAAGGGACAAAGCAGAGGACAGTAGAGCAGGACACCTGATGCCCTCCCTGGTTTCCACATGCATCTGCACACACATGAACACATAAACCACTAACACATCCAACACACACACACACACACTCAAAATAAATATATTGAATTGAATAAAAACAAAATTGTACTACATCAAAGTCTGAGAGGCACAGCTAAATCAATGTCAAATGGTAAATTTATAATACGAAGTGCTCAGAAAAGATAAAGTCTCAAATTAAGAAACTTCCCACTTAAGAAACTTCCACCTCAAAACCTAGAAAAATAATAGCAAAATAAATTTAAGAAAGCAGAAGACAGGGAACAATGATAAGATCAGAAATCAAACAATGGAAACCACAAAATGGGAAATCAATTAAGCAAAGAGATGGTTCTTTGAAAACATCAATGAAATTGACAAACCTCCAATGAGACTGAGAAAAAGGAGAGAAGTCACAAAATACCAGTATCAGACATGAAAGTGAAGCTATTGTTAAGGACCTCAGAAGAATGAGGGACTGTGAACAGGGCACACGCATCTGACAACTTAGATGAAACAAACCAATTCCTTGCAAAATAAACCTCCAAAACTAACACAATATGAATGAATTTGAATAGCCCTACACTAGTAAAGAAATTGAATTATTAAATTAAAACATTCCAAAAAGAAGATTTCCAAGGTTGTTTCACTGGATAATTCTAATAGATGTTTGAAAAAGAATCAACACCAATTCTACACAATTTCTTTCAGGAAATGGAATAAATAGTACTTCCCAGTTCATTTTACAAAGCTAGTATTGTCAACACAAACCAAACAAACACAGGACAAAAAATAAAGAAAATTTAGTATTCCATGTATACAAGCATAAAAATCTTTCATGAAATAGTACCAAATAAAATTAAATATACAAAAAGAATCATTTTCTGTGACCAAGTAGGAGATATGACAAAGGTACAAGGCTGGTTCGATACTTACTAGAAAATCATCATTATGAACCACCATGTTAACAAATTAATGAAGAAAAACACATGCTTGTAGCAAAAGATACAGGTTTTTTAATTTGGGGGGGTATTTATTTTTATTTTATGTGTATGAGTGTTATTCCTGGATGTATGTGAGTGCACCCAGGTCATTCAGTGCCCAAGGAGGACAGAAGAGGGCGTCAGATCCCCCGGAACTGGAGTTGTGGGTGGTTGCTGGCTGCCCTGTGTGTGCTGGAATTCAAACCTGGGTCTTTTGTGAGAGCAGCCAGTGCTCTTAACCACTGAGCCATCTTTCCAGCCTAGATACATTTTATTTAAATGACTAGATAGGAATACAGAAGAAGGGATACTTCCTCAACTTGCAAAAGAGTATCTGCAAAAGACCTATAACAGATATTTAACTTAATGGTTAAAAAGAAAATGGAGGGGCTGGAGAGTTGGCTCAGTGGTTAAGAGCACTGACCGCTCTTGCAGAGGACCCAGGTTCGATTCCCAGCACCCACATGGCGGCTACAAACCGTCCTTAACTCCAGTTCCAGGGGAATCCGAAACCTTCTTCTGACCTCCGTAGCATTGCACAACACGGGTGTACTCACATATTTGCAGGCAATACACTCATACACATAAAATAAATATATTAAAATATTTAAGAAAGAAAAGAATGCATTCTCATTTAAGATCAGAAATAAGGATACTTACCCTTTTCAATGTTACTCAACATAGTGTTGCAAGTGTGAAACAGAACAATAATGTATGAAAAGTAAATAAAAAGAATATCGATATCAATCTTTTAAATTCTCACTATTTATAGATGACATGACTGTGTAGAAAATCCCATAAATCAGACAGCCAAGTGAAGTGAGCAAAGTCTAAGGAGACAAAACTTAGCATTCAAAGGCCAACTATTGCCATGTGTGGTGCCATACGCCTGTGATCTCAGTACTCAGGCAACAGGGGCAGAAGGACCAAGAGTTCCAGGCTAGCCTGAGCTATGTAACGAGACTCTGTCTCAAAAATAAAACAATTTAAGCCAATTCTATTTCTAAATATGACTAACAAACATGTAGACACCCAAATAAAAATATAATATAGTTTATAGCTGTAAAAAGCAAGAAGTAAAATATTTAAATAAATCTATTTAAACCTATACAGGTATAATTTGCTGAAAACTAAAAAATATTGACAAAAAAAATCAAAGAAGATCCAAATATAAAGATACACCATTTTAATGTGTTGGAAAATCTAACTAGTAGAGATTACAACCCTTCTCAACACACATTTTAACACATTCCTGTCAAAATTAAAGCAAGAATTTTTATAGGTATACACAAGATTATCCTAAAATTTATCTGAAAAGGAAAGGAACTGGAGCAGCTAGAACAATTTAGAAAAAAATAATAAGAGGACTAGTCTACACAATTTCAAGATTTTTCTCTGTAGCTGCAGTGATCATGACTATGTTACTAAGAGAAGAACGGACACACTGATCAATAGAACCCAGAAACAGACCCATAAATTATGACAAACTGGTACTCAACAAAGGTGCAAAAATAATAATAACAGCCTTTCCAACAAGTAATACAGGAGCATTTTACGTAAAAATGAACTCAAAGGGCTGTGCTTGGTGGCATATGCCTTTAATTTCAGCATTCAGGAGGCAGAGGTGGGTGGATCTCTGTGAATTCAAGTCCACTCTGATCTACATAGCAATTTCCAGGCCACCCAGGGCTACAACAGTAAGACCCTGTATTTAAAATAAAAAAAACTAAAGGGTTGGGTTTGAGTAGTAGAGTGCTTAGCAAGCATGAGGACCTGGGTGCAATTACACACACACACACACACACACACACACACACACAGAATGGATCATGGATGAAAATAAGACATACAAAATTACAAAACTTTTAGAAAAATAAAGTAAGGGAAAATCATTGGGGATTTGGGGTGAAGCAAAAAGTTCTTAGATTTGGCACCAAAGGCACAATCCTTAAAAGGAAAAGCTGCTAAATTAGACTTCATAAAAATTAAAGCTTGTGCTTTATAAAAGATCTGGTTACGGGAAAACATTGATAAAACCACATATCTGACAAAGACTAGTATTTAGAACATATAAAGAACTCTTAAAACTCAGAGTATGACAACAATCCAATTAGAAAAAAAGACAAAGGGATATGAAGAAACATCCCAACAAGGAGAATAAACATATAGCAAATAAACCCATAAAAAAGATGTTTCAACACCACTAGTCATTAGAGAAATGCAAATTCAAACTACTATGGGCTATCATTACATCCCACTAGAGTGACTAAAACAAAGAAGATACAGTGACAGAGGGAGGAGGACAAGAAGCCCCACTATTGGCAATTGATAACTGAGAGGAGGGGGAGAGTGTTTTCTTTAAGGGGATAGCACCAGGTAGGTTGACCAGGCTCAAGGGGGGAATCGACCCACACCCAAAAGCAATTTGGGAACACAAATCAGACTCAATGGGCCAAAAAAAATAATAAAAGGACGAAAGGGAAGAGCTGGTAGTAGGGAGGTGGGAGTGGATCTGAGCAGAGATGGGGGAAGGGATCTGAATATGATCAAAATACACTGTATGAGCTTCTGAAAGAATCAATAAAAATACATGATTTTTTTAAAAACAGTGACAGCTGGGGCTGGAGAGATGGCTCAAGTTAAGAGCACTTGCTGCTCTTGCAGAGGACCTGGATTTGATTACCAGCACCCATGTGGTAGCTAACAACTGTCCATAACTCAAGTTCCATGGTGAGCCAATGCCCTCTTCTGACCTCCTTGCACATTGCATGACACAAGTGCACTTACATACATGTAGGCAATGTACTCATACACATAAAATTAAAAAAAATAAATAAAATATTTTTTAAAATTAAAAAATATGTATTATACATACATACATACATATATATATATATTAAAAAGCAGCAGCGCAAATGCTGGCAAGGCTGTGGAGAAATGCTCCCCTACATTGTTGGTGAAAACAAGAGTTCTGGAAATATTTGTCTGTTCTTAAAAAGTCAGATGTGCAAGTACTACAGACCCAATAGCTGCACCCCCCACACACACAGACATATTTATTCCAAAGATAATTGAGATTTACATGCAACATAACTTAAGTGACATTCTAGAAATGAAAAAATTACAGAAATAGAGACTAGATCAGCAGTTTCCAAGGGTTAAGGAAGGGGTGGCTGGAAGTGGAAAGTGACCTTGGCTACAAAAGGGCAACAAAGGATTCTTGTGACCATAAAAATATCTCACGGTTTGACCAAATCAACAGCAATATCCCAGTTGTGAAACTGTTCCCTAGCTTTGCAGAATGTTACCTTCAGGGAAAACTGGGTAAAATGCATGGGCGACATCCCTGTGAATCTGTGTGCAAATACAGAATTAATGGAAAACAATAAAGACTAAGAAGGAGAAGCATTAAAAGCAAGGGGAAGGGTCAGTCCTTTGCCTCTTAAGATACTGGCTTAAGGTATAGAGACAGTAAGGAGAGCACAAAGTTTTCAGGCCAGTTAAACTTAAAATTCAGACAACAACAAATAATTTTAAAGTATATCCATGCAATATTGTAGACATATGCTTGTTCCTCAGTATCTTCAGGGAACTGATTCCAGGACCCTCATGGATATCAAAACACACAGATGTTCCAGCCCAATATAAAGCAGTGCAGTATTTCCATACATCCTACACACTTGACCTCTGAATTACTTATGATGAAAATGCTATGGAAATAGTTGTTTTCTGCCTTGCAATTCTTCCCCCATTTTTTTGACTGACATTTTATTGAGTTTTGTGCACCTTCATATAATAGATCTTAATCAAACTTAGACCCCTTCCCTGCCCCCCACAGAACCTCCCCACACCAGATTTCATGCATTCTGTCACATATGTTAAGTTCTATCCAGTCAAGCATTTGTACCCAGATGTCCCTGGGTGCAAGTTCATCCACTGGAGTCTTGTCAGCCTATCCAGAGTCACTCTCTTACAGAAGATCTACTCTCCTCACCCCACAGTAAATTTGCCAAGGGTGCCTTGGCTAAGGTTGGAGCCTGTTGCTCATTTCCCCATGTCCTATGCTGGGTTTTCGCTTGATTTAGTCAGCACGGGTCTTGTGCATACTGTTACCATCATGGAACATAGTGGAACAGGGGACAGAGAAAATGCTAATACGTTCTTCCCCCATTTTTGACCCATGCTTGTGTGCATCTGAAGGAGCAGAAGCTGTAGATAGGGAACACTGACCATACTTATTCTGAGCAAACTATTAACTAGCCATCCTGTCATTTCAGTTGTTAACTCCGAAAGCCTAGGAGGGATGGGTGAGCCAGGAGGAATCTGGAATTGAGCATTATGGTCAGAAAGAGGCAGGGAGAGAAAAAGACAAGGAGAGGGAGGCCAGGGAACGGGCATAGGAGTGCCACTGAGGCAGCACGTGTATGAGATGTTGGCGAACCAGGCCCTGTGTGAATGGCCTCAGCAAAGTGGGCATCAAGGTTCAGAGACAGGGTGTCTAAGCTCCCGGAAGGCAAGGGCCAGGCAGCCCAATCCCGTGATCCATAGACACAGGGACATCCCCCAATTAACCCCCAGCCAACCCAAGCTTTCACCAGAACTGCTCCCACCTAGCATCACCTTTTCCTCACAAAGAAAGGCATACAGCACAGGTCCAGGTCCAGGTCCAGGTCCTGGGAAGTCACACACTGTATCAAACCCCACAACACTCACAGATGAGACTCTGCTCTCAACCCAAGGTCCCTTCCCACAAGGAGGACATCATCACTAGGAGTTCTCATGAGCTTTCTTGTTCAACATGTATTTGTACCTGGCTCTTCTCTAACCTTGGAATGTGAGGGACAGTTCGTTGGCTGTGACATCTACATTTGGTGCCCAGCTCACAGCAGTTGTTCAAGACAAAACAAAGCTGCGGTATGAAGGAGGAAGTCAACCAAGCACCATTTGTCTGGAGCCATGCCTTCTGGGTATGTCCCATAAGCCCAGCCCCCAGGAGACTGGCAGGACCCTCCAGGAAGACCATAGCAGTAACCTGTGAGCTTCTGAGCTGGGGTCTGAGATGCAGGCTTAGCAAGGCCACAGAGGGGCTCAGTTGTCTTCCTGAGATAAGGACTCCATCAGAATTATCAGAATTGCCATGTGTGTTTATTGGTGCCTTTATTCAGTTCCTTCCACGGGGGCTGGTAATCTTACTGTAATGGCAGTGTCTCACATGTGCCAGGCAGTGTGCAGGTCTTTTGTATATACCTTAACAAGTTTAATCCTCTAAACAGACTCCAACTTGTGAGATGAGTATCTACCATACACTGCCCCCTCTCTCATGGAAATGGATGCCTTCTTTCTTTTCTAGGATACTCTCCCCACTGTTGAGGGTGATAACTCCAGAACAGGCAGATCATTCCAGCCACATCAAACAACCTATCCACCTGCCTGGCTACAGTGACTGGCTGAGGGGCAGCTTCAGGACCTCCTGAAAACAGTCTCCTTCCCTTAGATCTTTGCTGCTAAGGCAGAAACACATGCCCCTCTCTGCTGAGACCGTGAGCTGTCATCTTGTACCTCAGAGCCTAGAAAGGAAAGCAGAGCTGAGAGGGGTGGATGGGGTTGGGAGCAGGTGCCGACTTTGTTGGAGTCCCTGGATTCAACCATACCTGAAGCCGGTACCCATGTATGCCCAGACTTGTCTGTGACATGAACCAATAGTATGTTCTCCTGAATTACCACCAAGAGTTCTACCTGAACCACTCCATACTCAGGCAGGGACATTCTGTAAAGGGAGAAGTGAAGCACACAGAGGCGACCCCGAGCCTCTGCCTGCAGTGGCCCCTCTCTCTTCACTGTGGCACTCAGCATCTGGTGAAGCCCCACTTTTCAGGACTATTCACACCTCCACAGACTGAGTAAACTTTTGATGCTTAGTAAAACTCTATAAAATAGACTCAAACCAGTCACATTCTAAGATCCTAGTTAGAAAAGCTGCTACCAGCGGCCTGGGTTCTCACTGCAACCCAAGCTCACAAGGCCATGTTGTGCGTCATTAGGGATTCACTTCCCTTCTTCCCAGGTGGATGAGCTGAGCTGAGAACATCTCCAGGCAAAACACTACAAGGCTAGTCAGCCAGGGCAACACCAACTGCTACAAGGGTCCGACCCATTCTCCCCCACCAGGAAGGGAGACACGGCCAGTTATCAGAACCAGCGTAAGGCTCTGATGTCCACTGGGTGCTCAGGGCTCAGGAGACCAGGCTCCTGGAGCCATCACTGACCACAGAACCCTTGACATCTGTCTTTCTCTCTCTTCACCCCTGTAAGTATCGACAGGAAGCACAGTCAAAGGAAACTGTTTGTGTATCAGCTGCTGCCAAGCAGTGGAACAACCACAAAGGATATCAAAAAGGTTCAGTACCATGAACCACCAAGCCTGTGGGGGCACGAGAGAAGAAAAAGAGGGGGCCGTGCTTATGAGCTGATCCATGAAAGATAGTGTTGGGCCTGTCCTCTGCCATCCATAGTTACACCCCCTCATGTCCACCCTGCCTCTTCTCCTGCCTGTTGGAGCACTCCCCTTGGACAGAAAACACCCTCTGGTCTCTCCTGTGAAGAATGTGATCACTTTCTTGGATCTCCGGACTCCTCAGCTGACTTCTCACCCTCCCGTCCTAGACCAGGACCTGGAGAGAGCAGAGGACATTGCTGGTGTCCCTTAACTCTTCCCTCTGCCTCCACCACCCATCCTGTTCACATCCACAGCATAATGACTTGGTGCCAAGGCCAGCAAGACCTCTGCTGCCTCCTTCCTAGGCTTCTTTGTGCTTTTCCACACTGTGACCCAACAGCATTCCCAAGAACACGTCGCTCTATGCCCAGATAGCACATACTCTTCACGTTCACACTTCTCAAAGGTGCCCCCACCGTCGTGCTAATGCCCCAATCCACTTCTCATGCCTAAGCTTCCTGTTATACTCCCTGCCCAAGGATCCGTGGTCAGCCTGATGCCAGCACTCAGATCCAGCATCTCAGGCAAGGCCAACTCACACATACACTCAAACTCACCAAGTGTGAAGAGCCTTTGAGAACAGGGGTCTAGGGAGCAGGTTCTTAGTCCTGTGGCCTGAGTCTGGATCTCTGCCTTACACCCCTCAGTTTCCATGAAGAAAAGGGGAGTAGTAACAGAACCTCTAAATGAGGTGTCACAGAGCTCAGCGTGTCAGCACACACCAATACTGAAGGACACTGCATTTGGTCAGCTTTACCAGACACAACTGGTCACTGTCAGCTTTGTTATCTACTTTACCAGCCCTAATACTCCCGTTCTAGCACAATACCATCTTCCACCCATCGTCAGGACCAAGGCACCCAAGAACGCGAAGTGGCTCCTAACGTCTTCCCTCCGCCCAGACTTCTAAGCAGTGCCCCACCCACCCACCTGCCTCACTGCTCTCTCTGCAGCTCTGTCTGCTAATGCCCTGCAGCCACTGCTGGCCTCTCCTTCCTGTGACCTGGACAGACTTCTTCCTCTGTCTGACACCCCTCCCACCTTACTTCTCAGCCTCAATGTTGTCAACTCCAGGAAGCCTTCCTAGCACACCCACATCTACCAACATGCCTGTCCTCTGAGTACCTGACTACTCAGGTCCCTGAGTACTGAAACATTACAGTGAACTCACAGTTACCATCTCTCCAGCTGAGCCAGCAACTCTTCAGAGCCTACACAGAAAATTCTCATCAGGTTTGCTAAACATGAGGTTACCCCATGAAGGGAAACCCCAACCACAGACCCCTTTCCTCCTCTTGAAAACAGCACACATATCCGAGGAATTGGGGGGGGGGCGCTAAAAATTACAATAATGGAATTTTCCATGGGCCAGAGTGCTCGGCCAACAGCTTCCTGGAATGTACCAACAGGGGTTCAGTCAGAGAAACTGAGTCCTGCCTACTTTCTCTTCTGTAAGGGCTATGAAAGATGGTTGGCAGGTTTGGCTGGCAAGGTGGAGGTGACTGGATTGCCAACTGTGTGTTCAGGCTGGTTACTCTGACAGAGCAAATCCAGAAGCCAAAACACAGTCTCCAGAAGAAGAGACATTTCATCACTTACTGAGGTGAACAGAGGTTCGGGAGGTTATTACAGAGCCGGCCGGGAACCTTTCCTTCGCCTTCCCACTATACTCTCCTGCTTGATGTGACTTTTGTATCTCCCTGGTATGAGGAGGAGACACTGACGCCCAACCCAAAACATCCCCTTGGACCAACCAAGACTTTCTTCCAAAATACTGAGGGTTGGGCCCTCGGGGGCAGGGGTGGGGTAGGGGTTCTCAGGCCTCCAAGGGGCAGCGAGAAGGATGGGTTAAGGATGCCAGGCACTAGGTATATCACCAGGGATGCACCTCTAAAGATGGGCAAAGAAGTCAAACCCTCTCCCTCCATCTGTGTCTCTCTTCTCTCTGCCTTTGTCTCTCTGTGATTTTCCATCTCTGTATCTCTCTTGCTTCTGTCTTTCTGTCTCTCACACACACACACACACACACACACACACACACACACACACACACACACACACACAGCCCCCTCCAGAAGGATAGCCTGAGCAGGAGTAAGGAGGGGCTGATCTTCCAAATACTTCCTTCCTCTCTTCCTGTCTTACCCAGCCCCTAACATGTACCCAAGGACAGGGACCGCCAGGACGTGACTAATGCCCCATGGGGAAAGCCTGGTCCTGGCTATAACCACTGTCCAAGGACACTGAGGGCAAATGATCCTGAGAATTCCTGAGGACTATTCCTTTCCAGGCTCACCTCCTTGGGGTTCCCCCAGCAACCCATGAGGCCCTGAATAAGAATGTCCAGGGACCCAAGGGCCAAGTCATCCCCCTGGGGCCACTCTGGGTCACGGCAAGTTTCTCATCTCAAGGGCAAGTTGTCACGTCAAGGACAAGTTCTCAGAACCTTTGTCCAGACACCCTTTATTACATGTCCCCATCCCAAAGCATCAGAAGGTCAAACCTCCACTGGCAAACAAAGAGGACAGGCGACTGAAGTAACTGGCCCCACAGCTTCCTCAGCCCCCTGAGTGCCAGCCCTGCTGCAGACCCATTTTCCAAAAGAGATGAGAGGGGTCTTCCTCTAGAGCTCTGAGTAGGGCTGGGGAGGTTGGGAGTTGTGACAGGTGGTGGGAAGGGGTAGCTGGGATCAGGTCATCTGGAAGGAGGCCACAGAACTGAGCTGTATACTGCTCTAGGTTTCTGATGTGTCTGTGGGGAAGGGGATATCTAAAGCTGTCTAAAAAGCTGAAACAGACCTAGGAAGAGGACAGGGATTTCAAAAGTGACCCTATGCTGAAAAGCTTCTGAAGACCCTTGTTTCCAGCAGATCCAAAGCCCTCCCACCCAGCAGCACTGGGAGGCATGTAAGAAAGTGCCTACAAGGGCAGGCACCTAGAATCATCCCAACATCCAGTGTCTCCAGGTAGTAAAGTCACTCAGACAGCCCCCTCCGCCTCCCACTATCAAAACGACAGTTTAACAGCCCAGGGGAGGTGTCCAGCAGCCTGAATCCCCTAGGAGTCCGTCTTAGACCCTTGAGTACCCCAACTTTACAAGAAGGCCACCAAGCTGAATGGTGCCACTTCCACCCCCAGTCCCCTTGGTGCCACTAAGGGGAACTGTTTCTGGGACCAGCTTCAGAGCAGCTACTCTGGGTTCGGGTCATTTAGCAGGAGTCCCTTAAAGACAATGGGCTCGGCAGATTTACTGGAACTGCAACCTGAACGCAGGTCTCCTGTGCCACACCTCGTCTCTGCACACAGCAGCAGACAAATGTTGATCTGTGCTTCTCCCTACCACCACCTCCAGCCCCATCTTCCTTACCACTGGAAGCCAACAGGCAGGGAGGACTACATGCTTTTCCCATCTCGTTCCCCTGTAGCCCAGCCTTCTGATTGGTCCTTGTAAAACTCTCAGCTCAGTTCAGGGCATGCCCTATTCTAAAACCTTCAATGGCTCCCTAGTATTTGAGGTCTGCAGGGACCAGGCTGGGGACCCAGATGAGCCATACAGCATTGTAGAGCACCCTGCAGGCACTGGTGGGGTTATGGCGCCTGGGAGGAACACATGCCTTGCCCACTGGGAACATTTGCTGCTTGCTCCCATGGGCTCTGCCTGTGTGAAGGTAAAACCTAGTGCTACTTCTTCTGGATTTTCAAGAAAAGCCAACAAAAATATCAGCCAAGAGGACCCGAAAGATGGACCCCAGCCTACAGGGTAAGTCCAAATCCAAGCGCCATCATTTGACAGTTATGGCCATGGCCCAGACTGTACCTCCCCATCCTCATTACCACAGTGTTGTGAGCATGCACTGCCTCCATCACAGACCCTAGAGCTCCTCCACTCTGCCTGTTCCTGAGTTCTGTTCACCCCACAGTGTTCCTCTGAAGGGCTGATTCCCGACCTTCAGGCCAAGCAACAATGTAACATTAAAGAGCCCTCCTCCCATGTGGACTTCTGTAGAGAGAGCCCTGCCACAGAGAGCACCCCTCTCCATCCTTCAATGCCCAGGCCTCTCTGATCCAGGGTTCCCTGAAATGGAAGCATTAACATCAGTGCAGTACTGATCTGGATGCCTGTCTGCCTCCCTACAGAGGCCAGCAGCCTCTTCTACCACAGGCTTGGCAGGAGCTGCAGACACACTGAAGAAAGCCTGGCTGTTGTCTGACCTGCCTACCTGGCCCACCAGCTGTAAGGCATTAGGTAAGTTATTGAGCCTCTGCAAGCCCAGGCCCATCTATCTATAAGATAGGGACAAGTGTTGATGTGGAGGGCCTGGCATGTCTCAGGGCTAGGCATCCTTCTCAGAGTAGCCTCGCTGTACAGCTGTGTCCTGCATGCGGTGTCTTCTACAAGATGCTATGTGACAGCAGGGTGTGGTGGTGCAGGCCTTTAATCCCAGCACTTGGGAGGCAAAGGTAGGCAGATCTCTGTGAGTTCAAGGCCATCGGGCTCAAAAAAAAAAAAAAAAAAAAAAAATTGCTATGTGGCCATCTTACCCTCAAAGGCCTCCAGAAGTTACATAGCTCTCACCATGCAGTACCTACTCCATTAATATCCTCTGATGGGTCAGGGTGATGAGGAACAATGGCCTGAAACTGGAAGGGCAGGAGAGGGTAAGGCACTACCTGGACCCCGACCCGGCTCACAGACATCAGCGTCAGACCCCCAGCCTGGAGGACTTGTGACATCTCTGGCCCTGAGAACCACTGCTCTGTGCTGCTGCTGCCTAGGCCACCTGCTCCCACATGTCCTAGGCAGCAGGCCAGGCCGCAGTGCTGCAAGCAGGTGTAGGTGAGAGGCTCTGTCCGGACAGCCACCAGACAGATGCTTCCCAGAGAAGCCCAGTCCTCACACAAAGCTGAAGACCCATCACATCCTCCTTTTGAGTCCCTGCACTCTAGTTCAGAACGATGCTCTTGCCTTGCACCTGAGGACACATGGTTTCCAGACCATGCACAAAGGAGAGGTGGAAGAGAGAAGGGAGGGGGCACCTTTGAAATCACCGCGGTCCAATTAGCCGGCTCTCACCCTCTGTGCTTACAAACAGGAACCACGTTGCCACCTGCCACAAAAGCAAACATTTTTAGACATCTTCATCTGCACCTCCCTGGCACTCCTGAGGAACGGCTCTCACAGCCAGCCACTGACAGGGCGGTTTCCCTTATTCTTTGTGGGGGCTTTTAGACAGAAGACATTAAAAAGCCACCAATCTCCCTGTCAGGCCAAGCTCCCTGGCCCACCTGCCCTTCATGGCTCTTTCTATCCCCTCACTGCTGGTGAGTCCACCACATACACGGCCAGGGCTCTGTGCATTCAGAGGAGCAATTCCATACTACAGGAGACAGAGGCTGACCAGACGAGGGGTGAGTGAGGACTCTGGGCACCCAAACCCCTAAGCAGGGTGGGGACCAAGGGACGTGTGCTCATCCTGCATCGTCTCCGCTAAAGAGGACCTTTGCAATAGCTCCCTCTATGTAGCATGTTGGTGACATGCCAGATGTCTCACACCCCTGGCTGGGGCAACATGCATCTATCCACTCTGAGAATTTATGTGTTGCTGTCTACTGAGGGCAAACATTGCGTGGCCTGTGACCCGGCAATTCCATGTCTGTTCCCATATTCCCACTATTTATGTATATGCTGGATAGCTTTAGTGTCAACTTGACACACCTGGGTTGAGGGAGCCTCCATTGGGGAATTGCCTCTATTGGACTGGCCTGTGGCCATATCTGAGGGGCATCTTCTTGATGAGTGATGTGGGAGGGCCCAGCCCACTGTGGGTGGTGCCACCCCTGGGCAGGTGGGCCTGTGTTGTATAAGAAAGCGGGCTGAGCAGGGGCCAGGGGAGCAAGCCAGTAAGCAGTGTTCCTCCATGGCCTGTGTTCCAGCTCCTGCCTCCAGGCTCCTGCCCTGAGCTCCTACCTTGGGCTCCCAGATGAACTGTGACCCGGGATATGTAAGCTAAATAAACCCTTTCCTCTTCAAGTTGGTAGGGGTCAGAGTATTTTGTCACAGCAATGAAGAACAAACTAGGACAATGTATGACACATTTGTAATAAAATAATACATTATATGTTATCTATAATACATAGTATCTCTATATTCTTATATCCCTATGAAGGTCACATGCATACGTTCACCAGTAGACATGTACAACACACTAGTCACAGCAGTGTACTCTGTGAAACAACCCAGAAGAGCCATGAAGAGAACACTTAACGCAGAGACATGTTCCCATGATGGGAGAGAGAGCCCACCCTGAAGAGAAGGCATACACCCAAACAGAGGCAGTCACAGGAAAAGAGGAGGGTGCCAGGCACCATCAGCAGAAGCAGTAGGATTCCATTCATATAAGACAAAAATCAGGTATAATCAAATACACTGTGGAATAGCAGTATATTTGATGGGTGCAGCCGTTTTGGTGAGGGAGAGACTTATGGCGCCAAGAGAGGTGGTGCTTTGGGATGCTGGGAATAACCAGCATTCTTGATCTGAATACTGGTTAAAAAGATGTACTCAGATTCAGAGACACAAACATGAGGTTTCTGAACATATGCAATGAAGGGTTTTGTTAAGATGATAATGAAAAGATACTGGAAGAAGAAAAGTGGAGATGGAGCACAGTCAGGATTCTCTGAGACAAGAATCTCCCCGCTCAGACCTGTGGATTTGGGAGATGATCACAATGTGTCTAAGAAAGATTCAGGGTACCAATATTCCAGGAGCTTTCTGAGGCCCAGATTGTCAAACACAGTCACCCCCTCACACCCAGAAGCTGTTCTTGACCTTCCAGCTCCTGTGTCTACTTACACACCAGCACATCAGCTGTGTCCCTGCTTCCAAGCCAGGACATCACCAGTTGCTAAAGGTCAGGAAGAAGTCCCAGCTTCCCTAGAAATGTTGGGCCATGTGTGTGAATGCTATGGAATTTTGAAAACTCCCCTTCTAGAAAGCCTGGATTTCCAAAGTCCAAATCCACTTGAAGAGGAACAGGAAGAGAACGGGCCGATCTTTGCAAGCATTCTGTTTTGACAAAGTGAGGAAATGTAAGCAGTTAAATCTATTTGATGTCATGACACATGGAATTGAAGCATAATTGCCCCTGAGCGCTCAGCAACTGGAAAGCACGTGTCCCAGAAATGGAGAAAAATCTATGCTGGAAGATGGAAGAGGCTGTCAAAAGTTTGACTGCAGTGAGTGGAGGAAGGCATGGGTGGGAAAGGCACTCCTACCTTGCCATCTTGACACCCACTGAAATGTCATAAAACAGCGACCACCATCCTAAAAGTAGAGGAATGGTGACTAGAATTACCAATTTCCAGCCCTGCTGAGCAGCCCCATGGGCTGGGAGGGCATGCTCTTACCGATCATGTGGTTGGCAACGTGGATCTGGATCTCTCTCTCATTCTCGAAGGTCATCTGGCACTTGATACACTGGTATGTCTTTTTCTGTTGGGGAACCAGAGAAGAAGGAATCAGAGGCCGGCAAGGACAGGAAGAACACCAAGTTCCCCGCCAGCCTGGCTCAACAAGTCCCAGAGTGGCTTGGCCCCTCCTGGGCATCTCCAAGCCACACTCTTCCTGCCTCCTTCCAACTCTAGCCTCATCAGCCTGGGAAAGGGACACAGACCACCTTCCAAGGGGCTGCTCTTCTGCTGGACTTGGGACAACTTTGCTCACTGCCAAGGTCAATCTTCTCAGCAGCTGAGGAAACTACAAAGTCGCCCATCCATCTGCAAGCACTCCTACCATCCCAGTTTGAGCATAATACACCCCTTACAGGCTCATTGGTGACCTTTGAAAAAGTGCTTGGATCCCAAAGAACTGACTTAATCAATGGAGTAATCCCTCGATGGATTCATAATGTGGTGGTATTGTATAATAAGAGGTAAGGTAAGAGGAAGCAGGGAGCAGCCCTGGAAAGATGTATCCTGCCCCTGTCCCCTCTCTGCTTCTTGTCCACCAAGAAGTGAAAAGCCTTTGGCACACGTTCCTGTCATCATGACATTCTAAGTCACTACAGGATCCAGAAATACAGATCCAAGAAACCATGGACTGAAACTTCTGAAATTGAGAACCAAAATAAATCTTTCTTTGCCCTAAGTTGTTTCTCTTGGGTATTTGTCAGAAAAAGTCTGAGTAACGCACACACCCATTCATCAATCCTCTGATCTTCTCATGCCTCAGCCTCCACACATCCACTTCCTATTTTCCCATCTGTGCGTAACTGCACCCACCCTTCTGCCTGTCCACCCAGCCTCCATCCACCCACCCATCCTCCTTTCTACCCGTCCAATAACTTTCTTCATCCACTGACCCAACCTAAGAACAATGTGGCGGACAAGGAGACACTGCTCCCAACAACTCTGGTGCTCAAGGGTGGCTCAGAAATTCCTCCTTTGCCTGGACACATATATCCCCATGTGTTCTGTAGCTGGCTTCCAACACACAGAGGCTGCTATCAGCTGCCTTTAGAAGTAGTCAAAAAAAAAAAAAAAAAAAGAGAAAGAAGAAGAAAAAGAAGAAGAAATTGGCCAGGTATGGTGGCGCATGCCTTTAATCCCAGCACTTAGGAGACAGAGGCTGGTGGATCTCTGTGAGTTCGAGGCCAGGCTGGTCTACATAGTGAGTTCCAGGACAGCTGGGGCTACAGGGAGACCCT